>NC_136514.1:21500926-21518426 GCF_053919585.1 Euprymna scolopes | reverse complement strand
GAACTCAATGTGACGGCGATCATCTGGAAACATGCAGCAATCATCATCATCATCACATATATATATTCAGCAAGTTTCAGTTATTTCTAACCGAAACTTATTGATGGTCAAACTCTAAAACACTCTTATTAACTGAGTAGAAAGCTAATATTTAGCTAAGCGATCAAATATTTCGAAAGAAGGATTAAGAAAAATCGCAGTACTCGTTTAAAAGAAATCTATTGAGGCAATCTATTTCATCGACGTATTTTATCCCAATCATTTTAATTTTTATTTTAGGGCAGTTTCTACATCTGACCCTTCAACCACTTAAAATCATGACGAAAATGCATAAAAAATGAATATGGTATTCGAGTAAGGAAGTCTTTTGCGATTTTCTACTGTGGATCTTTCAGGTTTAGCTTAATCTATATAAAACCAGTATAAAAGTGTACCATAATGATGAGGTAAATAAATGAGAAAATAATAAAATATTGCTGCAATAAATAATTTACGTAAAAATCCACACACATGCTTATGATTTAAAGTAAATTACAACTCAATGTAAATAAACATACACAGACAGACACACACATACATGAACGCACACACATATCTATGTATATAGATAGATACATAGATAGATAGATAGATAGATAGATAGACAGAATGGACACACACACAAACACACACATATATATATAGAGATAGATAGATAGCTAGCTAGATAGATAGATAGATAGATAGAAACAGAGAGAGGGGGTGTAAGATGGAAAAGAAAGAAAGTGATAGCTGGATCAATAAATACATATATATTATAAATACATATATATACATACATATATGTGTGTGTATGTGCGTGTTATCTTAATTATCTTTTCAAGTCTTAATATTATTTTAATTTATAAATTCATTTACTTATAAAGATGATGATAATGTAAAGATTAGGTGGATCGTATTCTACCATAGAATTTGATTAACTGTAATTTGAGTTTCAAACTTGTCCTCTCAGAATAATCTATACAGAAATTCATTATAATTTAGATTTTATTAGATTTAGCATAATATACATATATGCACATAGTACAACACAAATGTATAATATAAATATACATATATATATATAAGTATATACATGCATATATATATATATAGAGAGAGAGAGAGAGGGAGAGAGAGAGAGAAAAGGAGAGGGGGGGCGAGAGAAGGAAAGATATCCTGTATGTCTAAAGTTATTATGCAAATCAAAAGAAATTGAATAATTGAAAGTTATGAATCAATCTTTGTCAAATTATGACTAGTCTGTCTCAACAGTCAGCAATAAAAAAAATGTCTGACAAAACTTTGTAGAACTAACGAATACGGAATATCTAACGTTATGCAGATGAGAATTATATTAATTTAAACTTATCGAATTTGATAAATATCTTCTTCTCTTCAAGTAATGGTGCACATAATAGCGAGACCCTGTGAAAAATCCACGGTACTTTCTATATCATTAAGTATAATTTACTTTTAATAATAATGTCCTTTGTCGAAACGAATATTGCTATCATGGAAGAATCGAGCACTATCAACGGGTAGCGAATCGAAAAAAAAAACGATGACTGACATGAAAGATAGCAAAGGAAAAGTTTGACATGGAAACGGGGAAGACGAAAGAAAACTCCACGCGCGATGTCGACGAAACACTCTATAGCACACACACACACACACACACACACAAATATATATATATATATATATATATATATATATATGCATTTAATAAAGTTACTGCAGAAATTCTCCTCTGGACCAAAGTATCCTAGGTTGACAACAACAGATTCCACACACAAATTCAATAATTCTTAGGTAGCTTTCGAACACCATTTAAGATGCATTTAGTCGTGATAAGAAAATGCTACATTGCATCCTACGAGCAACACCATCACAATCGCAACAGCTTTAGAGGGAAGGTTTCTTTTTTTTCTCTCTAAATATTCTGTCTTACCACTGCTAGCAGTCGTCACTGGCACGAATTGTACACTTTCCACAGATTCTATGATTACACTGTAACCGGTTTATACATACATACATACATACATACATACACATAAAATAATCTTTCTAATTCGAATTCAGAAATAATAAAAGCTCACTTGCCACAGTCAGACTATTCTGCTTGACTGAGCTCTAAAAATTCTCATATTCCGGAATATAGTTCTTCGCCTTGTAAACAAACGCCTACTAACATTGAATTATGGCGTCACTAAGAGACATATTAGTAAGTCTTGCGTAAAATTCATTTAATGCATAGGTCAGTAGAGGCATGTAAAATCGAAAAAAATACAAAGTCTCCAAAAATTATTCCCGAGACAATGTTACTGATATGGATGCTTACATTGGAAAAAATTATGTCTTTTTTTAGAATAAACATCGTCTAATTTGATAGAAGCTTCATCATAAATTTTTGCACTGTCGGCACAAACGCAAAACAAAAATACAGGATAAGACAGACAAAATCCAACAGAAAATCAGACGATAATTTGCGCAAATACATGATAGGCAATATATTAAATAAAACCGTGACATTACAGTTGGGTCCAATCTTTAAATTATAAATTTGCATACGTGGAACACACTTAAAAACCGACTGTGCAGAAAATTCTAAAGTCAGCTTGAACGATGGCTGTCAATAGAATTAATGTTATGGGGGAATTATATTTACCAGTAAATTTTAACAATACTATTTAAAAAGTAAACGTTTTCATCTTGGAATTTATTTTTATTGAACTTGATGAACAGTTTAAATCTTTTGAATCAACATTGTTAATAAAATGTGTGGATTGAGTAAATTGAGAAGAATATATATGAGAAAAATAATAAAAAATAGCAATTAAATTGCATACAACAACTTAAGAAAGACATTGGAAAATAATGCAACAACAATTATTATATCAGCAGAGAACAAAAGTGTGAAAAATAGAATAAAAAAGGTGGGAAAAGGATAACCCACTAGAGCCGCAAGTTGGATTGACAAACACGAAGATGGTATGAATATTTCAGCTTCCAACATTACAGGTTCGTTTTATTAACGTAGAAACACCAAAGTAACTGAACTTGCACAACAGTATCGGATTGTCATTAAGAAACTAGTGGATTATCTTACGAAAAAAAGGCAGATCTTAAAGCAAATGAGAAAGAATTGGCTATATGGTGTATAACGTGCGAGATCTAAGACATAATCATAAACTCCACCAATAAACAAATAAAAACGTCACTAAGGTAATTCTAGCGACACATAGTCGATCGATGCGATTTTTAAGACGTTAGACCTCGACCTACCCCAACCAGCATTAGAACAGGGATATTCGCGCAGGAAGACGGAATTCATCGACCCACTAATTATCGATACGAAGCACAAAATTAGTAACCACTTTTTCGTAGTATATTGTGGCGACTCACATATAAACAACATATGAACAATTACGAGCAATATAAAAATAACCAGAAATGCTGACTCTCGTGGTAATGTATAGCACATTGGCATTAAGTACTACAACGCTAGTTATCTATGCATTCTGTCCTGCTAATACAAATACCTTTTTTACAATCTATATCCGTGTCCGAGTCTTGCTTAGTGTCCCTTTCCGGTCAGAGCAATATAAAAAACCTGACATAAACTTTAACCTAGGAATAAGCAAAATAAACAACATACCATACGTTTATTAAGGTTGCATCTATACTTTTTCGGAACCTTTCACTTCCTCGTTTGGAATCTCGCTATGGTCAACTGTACTTCTTTATGGAAAACAATAAAATACGTTTGCATAGATAATTAAATTTTATGAATGCATATATGTTGTTCCCTATTATTCCTTAGTGAAAAAAAAATATTTTAAATATGAATCAAGCAAAATTGCTCTTCCGGACGAAAAATTGAATTTTTAAAAAATATCGTGAAGTAAATGGACAGATAAATTACATTAATTATATACATCTTTAATTATATACATCTTTAAATATTGTAAGTTTTTAAGATAGATATGACAATTAAGCTACAAAGAATTTTCCGCGTTTCATCATTATGCATAAAAATAATTTTATAAAACCAACAATTGGTTCTCTACAGTGCAATGTCGACTACAATGTCTTGTGAACTAAGTAACTGCAAGGAGGATAGAAAAATGTGTGATGTTTTACTGATTTCGATGACAATAAAATATGGGAGGGTAATATATTCATTGATCCTCATTTGTTCTCGAGCATCGTTGGGTCTCCCTGCTAGTACGCCCACACGCGCATATATATATATATATATATATATATATATATATATCATAATTTAGAAATTTATATATATATATATATATATATATCATAATTTAGAAATTTAAAATTTGTGATTTGAAAAAGTTAAATTTAAGATATTTCTAAAGAAATACTGTGGAAATATGTATATATTGGATTGTTACCAACTTCCTTGGATTTATTACAATCCGCGTTGAAAAATATGTATGTATCGGATTCTTACCAGCTTCCTTGGATTTATTACAATACGCGTTGGATCGTGTTTTACCTGCCGAATACCAAGAACTTCCATTACAGGATTCAGCATGCACTTTCGATTTTAAGTTCAAAATCCTTTTTTTTTTTTTTGCAGCATTAATATACAAGTTCCCTTATTTTATGTAACTAAAATGATTTAAAACCTTTTAAAACATTTAATTTAATTAGCTATGTAAATTACCTATAGCTAATCAAGTGCAAAACTTTTATAATATTTGCTAATATTTTCCTCCGACGAGATGTATAAACATCGAAAACTCATGGGTTAAGGAAATACATTTTACTATACTGTATTCTTTGTCGTGTATACAATAAAATTTCTATATTTGAAATTTAACTTTTTCAAATCACAAATTTTAAATTCCTAAATTACGATGTATTTCCTCTATCTAATATATTGAGCAATTTCATTTAGCTGGGATAGTCTTATATAAAATATTACATCCAATAATATTTTGTAAGACCGATAATCACTGGATTTGTCACACCAGTAGATGTATTGTATTTCATTATTTTGAATAATTATATATGTCTAAAGTCAATACCCTACTCCCTAGCACGTATAGTCTGCATCATAGTAACATCCAGACACCTCCGTTGAACGAGACTGAATGAACTACAAATAACACTGCCGAAAAGAGGATATCCACTACCACTAATACAGAAAGGTATAGAACTGGCTTAAAAATTCCAATAGACCAACTAAGAATCCCAAAAGAACACAACAAAGAACAAATTTTAGCATACGTCTCTACACACAACACAAACAACCCAGAACTATTTACACAGATAACAAAAAACCTTATCCTCCTCAATCAGAATCGCAAACTAAACGACAAAAATAATAAAAAGCAAACGCCAACCCAAAAACTTAAAACGCCAACCCAAAAACTTAAAACGCATCCTAACTTCCTCAAAACTCGTTACACACACTACAAAAAGGGTTACAAAATGCAACAAACCGCGATGTGGAGTATGTGACATAATAATAGAAGAGAACACATACCCATTCAAAAACCCAACACAAACATTCAAAATAAAAAAGGATCTAAATCGCACCTCCAGAAATGTAGTATATGCACTAAGATGCACAGCATGCAACAAATCTTACATAGGCGCCACCAAAAATTTCAGCAATAGAGTCGCCTTACATAAGAGCAACATCAAAATTGCAGATAACACACACCTCTATGTTTCAAAACACGTACACACATGCAGTGGAAACAGCTTCAAAATAATGCCAATCTTCCAAACAGACAATTATTTTTATTTGCTTACACAGGAAAAAAAACTTCATCACAAGATTCACTCCTGAACTAAACAGAGCCTAATATCAACACACTAAAACATGAAATGCAAGGCATACTCGCATGAACATCACTATACATATACACACCCACACATAAATCAGAACCGACATATTAAAACACGCACACACGCGCGCATACAACTACACACAGACATAACACCCCTATCTCTAATACAACACACTGAACAATACCAACCCTACTTAACCTCGAAGCCAACAACACTAGGAAACACCTAGAACCATAGTATAATATCTGTTCCCACACCTCGCTCCTCCCTCAGTCAGTGGAGGAGAAATCTTTCATGACTGAGACAACTATCATCCCTTCTATCATCCTCCTCCCATACCTATACCCCTCCAATTAGCCCCTCCCCTCCAGGGAACGAGATCTTCCCCACACTAGGAACCGATCCTGGATCTGGCAATGCCCACATGGGAAGACAAATGAATAGAAACATTAAAAAATCCCCTATACATATTTTAAATACACCCATCTATCTAAACAAACATAATATGAAGAATACCCGAACAGTCTAAGATTGAAACGAAAAATCACAATACTAAAATCTAATACAAAAAATAAATATCAAAATAGAATGAAAGCACACCTACCCTTATTTCAGAAGAGCTGGTTCTCCTTCCCCCCTCACACATTTACATTAGTAACGACCTTGGATCACAGTCACCTTCCTAGGGAAGCAAATAACTCCATAATACTATAAAACAGTACACACATTTTTAAACCAATAAAAGAAAACACACACGCGTCCTACCCTAAAGGAAAAGAAAAAACACAAGCAGAAAGAGAGAGAGTGAGAGAGAGAAACACAACACAGGAGTGACCACAGCCGAATAAAAGAGTAATAAAAATTGAACATTCCAATGAATAGTAGACAGGTACACATTTCCACCTCTTGGAAACACTTCAAATGACCTACGAAAATGCTATTTGTATATGCCAACACATTTTGAAAATAATTTCTGAAGAGGACGCTTCACAGAACGTCTGAAATGCGTAAAAAACGATTTACAATGATCTAAACATAATTCTCAATGAAAAACCAAGACACGGAATATTAAAATAATGTTAAAAAATACACATTGTTGATGACTGCCCTCTTATATATATATATATATATATATATATATATATATATATATATATATAATAAATTCCACAGCCAAACAACGCCGCAGCTCACAAGAGCCATGACAGCCAACGAACTGGAAGTCCAAGACTCGAGTTTCGCCCTCATTTGGGCTCATCAGTTAGACACATCCGAACTCAGGATTCGAAACCCGATGAGCCCAAATGAAACTGATTAGCCCAAATGAGGGCGAAACTCGAGTCTTGGACTTCCGGTTCGTTGGCTGTCATGGCTCTTGTGAGCTGCGGCGTTGTTTGGCTGTGGAATTTATTATACAATCTCTCACATTCTGAAAAGCATATATATATATATATATATATATATATATATATCGACTCGCTATCTTTTCGAAAATAAGTTAGGGTCATGTCCTAGAAAGAATGCTGTTTTTCTTTTCTTTTGTCTTGCATATCGTGTAGGGTCACTGCTCTTCTGAATATTAATATTTTCGGAGATTTCGATTAAAATTATTTTTTTCTCTTAAACAAGAAATAAATGAATACCAACAAGAAATCAATTCACTTGAGCGATGCTGCCTATGTGTATGTTGTATTAACAAGAAAAAATACAATTTGTCTCAGCTTTGTAAAAGAAAAAAAAGGAGGCACAGAGCGAGAAGAAATCACCAGAAACTCCTATGCGTCCGTGTATGTCTCTTTCTCATTAGATAACGTGGATAAATTTCATTTGATCTTTATTGAAAATCAATGAATTAATCGTGTCTTTATTAAATTATTTAATTAAGTACCGAATAAAACCTTACATATACGTGGGAGTAATACCACAATACAATTACAAATGAATAAAATCAATCATTAATTTATTATAGATAATTTAAAACAATGATATACAAATTAAGATACATAGTTACGTATAATGAGCATCCGCATTTACTATATATATATATATATATATATATATATATATATATATATATATATATATATAGTAAATGCGGATGCTCATTATACATAACTATGTATCTTAATTATAGTTATGTATAATGAGCATCTGCATTTACTATATATATATATATATATATATAGTAAATGCGGATGCTCATCATACATAACTATGTATCTTAATATCTATATATCTATAAAAGTGAACGTGTCTGTCTGTCTGTCTGTCTGTGTGTCTGTGTGTCTGTCTGTCTGTCTGTGTACATTTCCCTACGCAATAACTCTGTCAATTTTTAGTCTATAGACTCGAAATTTGAAATACCGGGTACTGAGATTTGAGAAAATCGATGTGACGGGTGTCAGCCAGAAATTTGGCTGTTAAAGGGTCAAATTTCAACGATTTGACCTTTGAGAACTCTACCAAACTCCTCCGACAATTTTGGGTCTAGACACTTGAAATTTTAGATATAGGTTCCTTGAACATGGATATAACTTAATAAAGTGATTTGAGCCCGAAACAATAAATTTTAAGGGGTCATAATAGGGGTCAAAGTTTTAAAAAATTAACCATTTTTTTTTGTTTTTTTTATTTTTTTTGCACAGCATACACCTCCAAACACCCGAGCAACACCGGGCACCCCTGCTAGTATATATATATATATATAGTATTTTTAATATTATCATATATTAATATTATTAGTAAACCGTCTTGATGACAATATAATAGTAAACGTAAAACACCTTATGCATTAATTAATTAATTATATATACATATATATATATACATATATATATATATACTAGCACATGTATCCGATGTTGCAAGGTATTGAAAGTAACGTTAAATTTCTTTGAAAATGGAGTAGAATAAACGGAAAGTAACTGAGACATGTCCATGAATGTATTATGTTTTTCTAAACAGTTCCCTTCTTGTAAGTAAAATATACTCTAGCTGAGATCGAAACCGAAAGACGGTGAGTCAAGCACGATAAGTATTAGGCCAGCTTGCCAAGAGATTTATAAAGTGTTTTAAAATGTACTTAGATTTTTTATATAAGGAAGCTTCCAAGTGAACAATTAGAGCATGCGCAGTCGAAATCAGTTAACAAACAGATAAAAATCCGATTACCCCCCCAAGTACTAGTTGTTTTTGTACCTCTTAGCATCCCGTTTTTCCGGAAGAAAACCGATTAAATTTTGTCCGCATGCAAGAGTATATAGCTTTAGACCTGTCCTCACATACACACAAATACACAAATTCTCACTGTAATAGATAGATAGATAGATAGATAGATAGATAGATAGATAGATAGATAGAGGGAGGGAGAGAGAGAGAGAATTTATGAAAATCATCATTTACAAAAGGCCATATCTGTTCTCTCAATTTTCCCGCTAGATACACCAATTTTCAACCACTCACTAAATTCATAGGCTTGTCAAAATATATAACTCTCCTCTCTTCCGGTTTCGGCGTCCCAGAATCATCGAATATGCTTAATATCAGTTTGTTCTGTTTGTCCTTGAATCTTAGATAAGGGGAGATAATCATCTCTTGAGTTCATCAAAACAGGTCTAGTATTTCTGACAGTGACGTTAAGTTTATGCTCGATTGATTTTAATCAGTCTACAAACCTTGCTGGAGCCATTGAAAAATCAAGTGACGTCCGTCGATCATGGAATACAAGGAGAAGGGGGTGTTCGGGTTCATGGACAACTCATAAATCATATTACGGTCCAAACGACAAATGAGTTGAAAACGACATAGTATAGTTATAATGTGTTTATATATATATATATATATATATATATATATATATATATATATATATATATATATATATATATATATATGGTGTGTATTTATATGTGTGTGTGTGGCTTTCTCTTTCTCTTTACGCAAATATTTAATATTTGTCTGTCTATTAAAGAAATCGATATATCACTAATGTAAATAGCCAAATAATTTTCCATAAGCTTAAGATTTAAACACGGAATCTGAAGACACTTGCATTAGATTTAATCTTGGTAAGTACAGAGACCTATCCATCACATAACTGAAATATATTAGAATATAAGAAATGAGATTCTCTGTGAAGGAATTGAAGCATATACGTATATATATATATATATATATATATATATATATATATATATATATGTGTGTGTGTGTGTGTGTGTGTGTGTGTGTGTGTGTGTGTTTAGGTGGAAATCACCACTTCTCAAAGTCTGCAGTCCACGCGAGGGTACGGGTTCATGAGTGTAAGGTGGTCGGTATGACAACAGATTAGTGATCGATAGCTTAGGAGAAATTTGATTATTATAAGGGCTATTACACAAGAGTTTGTTTACGTTGGACTTTAAAACGACTATGTTGTATTTGGCTGAGAAGCAGGCCTATGGAACAGGGTTTCAGAGGCGGGTAGTTCAAGGAAAGGAGCTTTGTTCATAGGATTTGTGTTTAGATTTTGTCACAAATAAAAAAACTGTAAGGAATTGTTGAGAGTGGTTGTACTTAGACTTGTGCTTGCTACAAGCGTCTTGTGGATGAAGCACAGATTTTACCTCTGCCGAGCACCTATTGAAATAACGATAAAGTAAAGATTGATTCGAATCTCTTTTGTGAGAAAGAGGTTGCAGAAAACGGCACATCATACTAGGGTCCGTAACCAATTCTAAACCCTGTCAACTAAGGAGATGGGGTTTCGAAAAACTCCCCTTAAAATGTTGCAGCAGTATCCCATTTAGTTCATATGGCATAATCACATTGACACACTGGTCTCCCCGCTGGATCACCGAAGTTAAGCAACGTCTAATCTGGTCACTACGAAATGGGTGACCATTTGGGACTTTCAGATGCTGTATGTGCTCTCCGCTTATCTCGGCGTTGTTTACAGTCGTCCTGGACTTCTCCTTGCCACTGGACCCAAACAGTGCTGATTCAGGATAGGTGTAGAAAGAGATTGTCTATTAATAATAGACGCAGCTGCCCTTACAGGAGGTATCCTTTGTCTTTCAAGACTGAACGAACGCATCTATTCGATTTAATGATGTATTTGACTCTTATACGGGTAGAGGATTGCGTCTGAATGGAGGTACTTTCTGGAACAATAGAATTGTTTAACGACTTCTGCAACAGATTTGATGCCTTCATTTCAGGTCAGTCCCAGAAACTTGTCGAAGGCCATTCATTTCAATTGAGGTTAAGTGGGGATAACAGAGTTGCTGGTTTAAAAAAAAATAGAGATTGGTTTTAGATGATTTAAAAATAACCAATCAACATTTACCCCATTCCACTACGTGCCCAAGGTAAGATGTACTGCCATAGCTAGTTGTGTGGTCTACGAATTAATTCAGATATGATTTAGGAGACATTAAAGATAAGGAAGAGAGTTGAACGTCGGATAGATCTATTAGGCACGCCAGCTTTGATTCGTTTAGCTTCGGGTTCCTGCCAATCGACGGATACTTGTATACACTTAGAAAGAAAGGGTTCGGTGGTTGAAGAGCCATTTCCAGATATTCAATAGCTGGAGATATTTGAAGTAAATCTTTATGCCAAACCATATCAAATGCGTTTTATATGTGAAGAGCTACTGCTCTGAAAAGGAAACATCCATCAATAAGTTCATTGATCCGGTGTGAAATTACAATCAGTAAATCAGCCGAGATCTCGCAGGACCAAAAACTGTATTACTTGTCAATGAGTAGATTTGTTTTCCTAGAATGGTTGGCAGATTCTCTTGTCACTTGTCCAAGCAACTTACTCATAACACACAGAAGTTTAATAGTTTTTTACTGATATGTAAAAGACCAATCTTCAGTAATTTTATATACTGAGTAAATTAATGGGATTTTCCAGGGTGTTAGGGGGTATTTCCGTCATATGAAACGTTTTATCAGCTTTGTAATTATGGTAATTGTTCCGATTGATGGTTTTAAGTACTATAACTGAAACATTGTCAGTTCCAGTTTCTCCCAAGAATAACAGGTAAGGTTTGGTTGCAGGAATTGGATTTTAGCCTCTGGAAGGTTTGAACATAAATCGCTAATGTTAGAGAAAGATTAGTACTTATTAGTTACACGGCAACAATAATAGAAGAGAGTAAAAAAATGAAGTAAACTCCAGCTACTGCGCGCATGAATTTGTCAACCGAGCAAACAGTGTTTTTATTCCCCTTTTGTCAGGGAAGAGAACGACAGAGGGGTAAAAGCGGGAAAATTAGACTTACTAGGCTGTCGAAAATGCACCCGAAATGCGTTTCCTACGCTTCTTTAAAAAAAGAAGGGGACATCTAATTGCGTTTAATTAATTACAATTAGTATAAGTTTACATTATATTTTTTAATACGAAATGTCGGGATACGTCTTCCTGTCGCAGTATCACGTCGTCAAAGGAGACAAAATATTAGGGAGGAAGTTACCTTAGTATAATTCAAGGTTAGCAACTAGAAATGTCTGCTAATCTACTATTTGGTAGTCCCAAGTATTTAAGCATATGTGTAGTATAAATATTTCCAAGATGGGGGCTGGAGAATTATTCCTTCACAGTTTATAATACAGCCGTTTTAAATTATAAATACGAGAATAAGTATGTTGATAAAGATATAATTTAAATAAAATAATCGAAAAAAAAGTAAAAAGAAGAAAAGCGTGTCTGAAAAGGAACTAATTCATACAAAAAGTAGGCATGTTATTTTAGAAGCGGTTTTATATATTATATTTTTCACAGTTATTTTATGGTTACTTTTAAGATTAATCATAATAATATAAAAACAGATTATCGCTGTGCAGTCAAAAAAATCAATGTAAATAAGTAGTAATGTAATATATTAGGGACCCTATGTCGATGATGATAACTTTGCTAGTGTGCAATCTAACACAATCACATTTTAGAGCTTGCCCTGATAACCGTCATCTGCAAAGAGAATCGTCCATAAAAAGGAGTGAGGTAAGATTAAACAAGGGAAGAGGTCATCACGTTGGACAAAACAGATTGCAACGCTGTGAATGATGTTGCATTTGTGAGAACAGACACACAACTTTTCAAATCAATTTCTCGTTGAAAGCCATACGAAATAAACTGGTAGTCCAAGGCCAATGTTACTTAGATCTGTCCGTTTGTGAAACTCATTTCGTAAAGTAAGACAATAAAACAACTAGATATTATAATATTAGTGTCTCTCCACTAAGCCCATTAAGTCCTTCACCGCCTCGATCTTTTTTTTTTTGCATCGACACTGGAGTCTCTGCGAGGAGGATCAGATCGTCCGCATATGCCAACGATCCGGCCTCCTCAACTCTCAACGAGTATCAAATTCTGGCATAGACAAGGGGAGAACCTCATTCATGACCATGTTAAAGAGCATAGGTGAGAGGGGTCGCTTTGGCGGACACCTCAGGATAAATGGTATGTCATGTTTCCAATGAGACCCATTGCTTGCTTGTAGCTAGCACGTCCCCAAGCCTCTCGTGTGCCTCCCCGGAACAAAAATCGTGTCACACTAGAATTCGACGCTTCCTCGAAAAACTGAGGTCGCGCAATCTTTTCAGTTGGTGGCATAGAGCCTTCGGGCAACCGCGTATGTCATCCTACTACGCACCTTTCTTGCGTTACGGAGTCTGGTCGATAGTTTTCCCTGCGACGGGTGGTTTTGCTATTATTCCCACTCCGTGGCGCAAGGACGCTGAGTAAGTATGCATTCAATTTCTCGACTACTACCTTCTCATCGGAAGCCCGCCAAACAACATTCAGGATATGCCGCAATTCGACCAGAGGATTGACCCCATGTATAAGCAGCTCTACTTGATGGATTATATCCAGGTGCTAGGTACAATCATCCTGCACCGGACCCGTCGCTGGTGCCTGCTCCTCTACACTAACTACATTTTCGTAACTCGTCATCGTAGTGAGCGAGACCTTCACTCTCCTATGGGTCGGATCTGGATTTGTCCTGAATCTCACTAGGAGCCGCTTGACAACTTAGGCCTTACGGCTTAGTCTGTTCGCAATAGCGACATACAGGTCAGCCTGCAACTCGAACACCTCTTCCAATTCGTCTACGAGAAAAGTGAGTTCGTAGTCCCCATCCATGCTCCAACGATTATTTTTCATACGTTCCTGGTTCAGTTCAGTGTGGTGATTCATCACGCGGCGGGTGCCACAGCTCTCTTAAACACCCGCCCACAGGAACAACTTACGGGGCTGATAGAACCAGCTGCCGACATGGTCGTTCCATCGGCCGTCACTAACTTCGATTCTTGTGGCTCCAGGGGAAACATGTTTTGTCGAGACTTTGTGATATTGGAAACCAGTTATGAGCCTCCACTCGGCAGTTGTCATTCTACGAGGTGGTTGCACGCTTGGTCATCCGTCCTTCAACCGTCCAAACTTACCTGAAAATTTCAGGCAGCCGTTACGGACTCTCAGCACAGGAGGTGGTGCAACCTTAAGTGGACTGCTCTTCCTTTTGAAAATTAATAAATGATCAACTGAGAAAACTTGACATTTGGAAATTGGAGAATTATTATGTTATAATGTTACACTATGTATATTATGGAACTTCGTTTTAGATTGGATTTTTTTTTCAAAATTTTTATTAGAAGTTTTCCATTAGAAAATAACTTTAAATATTTATGAGAATTGTTGTATTCAAACTACACGCACACACACACACACACACACACACACACACATATATATATATATATATATATATATATATATATATATATATACGAGCAAACAGTTAATAAAACATGTTTAAAAACACTTTGAAATCAGTTAAAACATATTTAATCTGAAAGGGAAACACTATATATATATATATATATATATATATATATATGATTTATTTTTTAAATAGTTTTACGTGCATAGAATTAATTATCTATAGACATGTATGTTTCGAAGTATCACTTCTCGTCAGTATAGCTAAACCTGTTTATGAAACTCGAACTCGCCACTGCTCGATAAGTAGCTTGGCATTTTACCATGAAAAGGGGTATCTCAACAATTTTATGCTCCATTTTAATCACTTTTTAAATGTACGATTGTTGATTTTTTCATACGCAATACTGTGGTATGTTTTCTTCTTTCCACTACTTGATGCTTGTAAAGAGAGTGGTTATCTGCCCTTCGTTTATATTCTACCCCCTAACATTCTGGGACGTATTATTTTTAATTAATTTATTATTAAAGGATTTCTTTAAATTTTTTATGTGCATAAAATTAAGGTATCATTAGGCATACATGTTTCGTAGTATCACCTCGTTAGTATAGCTAAACTTGTTCATGAGACTCTAACATGGAACCGCTTGATAAGTAGCCTGGTCTCAACAATTTTATGCACGATTTATATATATATATATATATATATATATATATATATATACAAAAGTCATTAAATATTTTAATTTATACACGTAATTAAGAGAAAATATATTTCGAAATTAATGCATTTGATGCAAGTGATATGTTTCAAAAGTGTGACTGATCGACAGGAAAACAGAATTTCTATTTATATATAATGATAAACAATATAATTTTTAAGTTGTATTAAAATAAGGCGTCCACCTGCAATAGAAAAATACTGAGTAATAATTACACGATATTTTCATAACTCATGGTAAATTTAAAAAAATATGATAATCGTTATCGTGAAAGCAAATATGCTAACTTTTAGACGAGGTGGAATGAAAAGCAATAGAAATTGAGCCTGAGCAAAAACACGCAATGTCAGCAGAGAATGGCAATGAATTAAGATACTTAAGGCGTGAGTGCTGAGACATAAAAGTCCCTGCATAGTTTTGAAAAAGTGTAGCTTGATGAAAAAATATTCGTCATTGTTATAATTTAACAAAGATCATACGTTTCCGTTATGTACTCTGTATTCTATATTTGAAGTCTGAACAGTTTGGTTTTGAAGCCTTGGAAAAAAGCCTGGATCAATTAAAAGTTTCAAAAAATTATGATGACAAACAAAAAATTATTGATCGAAATAAGAACCATCAGAATCAACACACGTTTCTTAACGCAAAACAAGTGTATTTATACAATTAACGTAAAAACCTAATTTCTGGTAGCGATGAAGTTGTTGTGAGCATTTTTTTTTATATCGCTTAGGTTTTTGAAGCATTTCTCAATCAGAAACTTGTCGATATGCTTGGAAAAGTGGTAGTCTGTAGATAAGTAGTCTGGAGAGTAGGGAGGATCAAACAGAGTTTCTTGCGTCAATTTGTTCAACTTCTGCTGGGTCGGTTTAGCAACGTGCGTTCGAGCAATATCGTGGCGGAAAATTGGGCCTTTTCTAATGCTGGGTGTTGTTGTCGAAGCTTCTGATGCATTTCATCCACTTTTTGACATTATTTCTCCTGCATTCAAAAGCTGTAATGGATGAAGCCGGTCGCAGGCAACCAAACAATCAGCATGAGATCATTTTGGTGCAACTCTGGCTTCTGGAAGTGCCGTGGAGTTTCATCAACGTCTAACCACATAGCTGAGCGTCGCCGGTTGTCGTAAAGTACCCACTTTTTACTGCAAGTCAAAACCCGGTTGAAAAATAGGTTGTTCTTGTTGCGTAAAAGAAGGGACGATGACACTTCATAACGGCGTTATTTTTGCTAGTCGTTCAATTCGCGAAACACCCATTTATTATGTTTCCCCCTTCCTCTCTCAAGTGAGTTAAATCGCCGTATATGCTATGTCTTATTCAGAAGCAAGTTCTCGAACAGTTGTGTGTTGATTTCCGACTAAGATTCTTAATTGATTGTTGTCAACATCCGATGGCCGCCTACTATTCTCATCATCTCAAGGTTCTCGTCGCCGTTATGAAATTTTGTTAACCACCATTGTGCTGTGCGTCCAGCAATGGTTCGTCAGCCAATCATTAAATTGATATCGCGAGCTTTTTCAGCAGCTTTTCGGCCTAGCTTGAATTGAATTAAGAAAATTGTGCGAATTTATGTGTTTTTGTCATCTAGTATTCAACTTTATGAAACGAAAGACATGATTGTTTTAAAACGATTGTAATTGAAACAGTAAGAGAAACACTTTTTAAAATGGTGTGTAAAGTTAAGGTATTGTAACGAAATCTTATTTGAAAATATCTAATTTGAAATAAAAATTTTAAATTCCGCAAGAACTTTCTCGTCAATCTGATGGATTATATTATGATCTATGTTGATTCTTCTCCCAAACCATCTCTCCACCAATTATCACCATGATTATATTTGGAATTATCCTTCTTAGGACATCAACGCGCAGGGCAATACTGAGTAATTAGAGCTAGTCAATTTTAAAAATAGATTATGCGTGGATAAAAAAATTATCTATTTGCTTCTGTAATTGGAATGGAAATAATAAAATTATGAGAATTTGCCCTTTCTTTTTAATCTTTAATTCAACTTTCTGAAAAGATGAAATAATTTTTTTTTTAAACTATTGTAATTCAAACGATTAGATACAGCGTGAAACACTGTTTAAAATGATATATAAAGTAAAGGTATTATCACGAAAACTTATTTGAAAATGCATAATTCGACATCAATATTTAAAATTCCGGAAGAACTTTCTCGTCAACCTGATATATTATATTGATGCTAATAAATAAATT
>NC_136514.1:21353426-21495926 GCF_053919585.1 Euprymna scolopes | reverse complement strand
ATCAGATTTTGGTTCTTGTTTGATTTGGTTGCGAGAGGAAAGTGAACGCGAAAAGTACGGACGTAAATTGAATCACCGTGATAACGGGAAAATTACTTTTTTTTTTCTTCCTTTTGCGAATTCCAAACATTGTTCGCTCTTTGCAGGAGATCGCCGGCCCGAAAAGAGTAACTAATGTTTGATTAAACGCTGTTCTTTTTCTGGAGTTTCCATTTGCATAATACATAAGGTAGATAAAATAAATAGAATAATGAATCTATGTGTAAATGAAACCATATATATATGAGAGAAAGTAGATAGACCAATATATATATATATATATATATATATATATATATATATATGTGTGTGTGTGTGTGTGTGTGTGTGTATAATGTATGGGAATTATACAAACATAAACACACACACACACACACACACACACACACATATATATATATATATATATATATATATATATATATATATGAACATTAGCGACAATATATCTAGAGCACTTTTGGCTATCATCTTATCAGGAGAAAACTCGAGGCCAATGAAATATAATATTAATAACGAAAATAAAGTGCGTTGGAGGAGTTTATATATATATATATATATATATATATATATATATATAATGTGGCAAAAAACGATTAAAATAAACAATTTAATCTGATAAATGAGTATAAGGCGATTAAAATGACATGAAAGATTTAAAAAAAAACAGAAGAAGGGAGTGGGGTGAAAGTTCTCGAAAGTGATTTAAAGATATTATTGATACGTCCTGTCGGTATAAAAATAGTTTTCGAAACGTGATAGAAACAGATTTACAATTTTTTTTTAAATTGATTTTAGGAATCCGCACTATGAAGTACCTGAAAGCACTCTATACTTATTACCATAACAAAGAGTCTCGACCAAATGTTGACTAATAGCTACATCTAAAGTTGCAGAGGACGGGAGACTCACAGATCTTACTCTACTCTGTCTTATCCTAGATGGGATTTGCTGGTTTATCGTGTGTGCAATTGCAAAAAAAAAAAAAAAAAAAAAAAAAATTTACCCCACATCTTGAACGTTTACAGGAAGCCGATTATTACTGTGCTGTATAAGGCATGAAAATGCGAAAGATTTGCGTGAATGCACCAGTCCATAACTCCATCCTTGTCACAGATTGTTTTACCAAGATGGGCATGAAGACTATTTCTCGCCATTCCTAAAGTCCAAAAATTGCTCCCTTTGATTTTTCGTTGTTTCCGAAGCTCAAGAAAACTTTAAAGGCTATCGTTATGAAAGAATGGAGAAGATAACAAAGGTTGTGCAAGGGTCATTGACACGCTCGCACAACAGGACATAAATGGGAGGGGCGCCCTGAAGTTATCGGAACGGTACAGTAAGTGCATTGCAGCCAGAGGAGATTACTTCGAAGGAGGCTAGAGTTTCATGTGTGTGCTCACTCACCTCGTTCCTTCGTATGAAATTAAAAAAACACGCCCCAACCATTTTGGAGACGTTAGGAAACGATCTTTCACACATACTAAGTTTCCTTTATATAATAGTAGATATATTGTTAAATTAATACTTCCTCCATATAATGATGATTGACAATTTACTAAGTGTTTCATGCATTTAGAAAATAATCTGACACTCACTAAAGCCGTAAAAATAATCTGGTGTCTCTTAACCAAGTCTTAAACCGGTCTAAAACGGTTATTTATTTATTTATCTATCTTCAGTTAATTGGTAAATACCATAATATCACAAGTGACACTGTTTTTCTTGTAATCTGCATGGAATTTCGAATGGATATCAATCATTGTGGAACAGCGGATAATGTAAAACGGTACAAGTTAAAATACGGGCAATATGGAGCACTGTTGACAAATCTGGGCAGGAGCTGCTAGAAAGTACTTATCCTGCCTTGATAGAGTTCAAAATAGACTTTGTAGACTCGTATAGGATGCCCTTTTCTCTTCCCTGCAACCTCTTTCTCATAGAAGAAATGTTGCGAGTCTGTTTCTGCGTTATCATTATTTTTATGGCAATTGATCGTATGAGCCCCAATCTATGTTGCCCCCTCGCCAAACGTTCACGAGAAACACTCGTCTAACTGAAAACACTATCAATAATTTCCCCCACTTTTTATTTGTGACTAAACCTAAACGTAGATTCCATGAACAAAGTTTCTTTCTTAGAACTGCACGCCTGTGTAACTGTCTTCCGTTTGCGTGCTTTCATGCCGACTACAATATGGTTGTCTGCAAGTTTAACGTAAACAAATTCTTAATGAGCCGCTCCACTTAAGTTAACAAATTTACCGAATTTCATTTACTAACGATTACTATATTGTTCAATTTACAACTGTACACTGTTTAACGATTATCCTCGAGAGGCTTTCTTGCCTTGATAAGTAGTGATACCTATATAAAAAGAATTATAAATTAGGTTTTGCAGCCTAACAGATAAACACAATGCAACTAAGTTAATTAAATAAAGGTTTTTGCTCGATAGTTCATGCATATTACCGAGTTCGACAGTAAGAATCCCGAGTTTGACAATATATAACTGATTGAACTTGAAGATGAAATAATCTGAAACATTGCGAAAATAATATTCAAGATGGGAACAGTAATTAAAATAATACATATGGTCAGCCCTCATCCGAACAATTCAGAAACATAATACCATCATTTTTTGTAGACAAGATTATGATTGGCTAAAGTATTTATTTCATAGCCTGTTTTTAATAAATGCATATTTATTAAAACGCTATACGATGTCATAATTTTTCAAAGTCATTGCTGATGTAGATAACATTATATATGATTTTTTTTCATGCAAAAATGTGTATTTTGATAGCAAATTATTATAGATTTATCTTTGCGCAAAAAGTGGAATGCCATTTATTGATAAGGAAAATAAAAATTTAAACTCGAAAAGAGTCGAACATTTCACCTCAGTGATGAGATCATATTTGGTCGTTGCTTTGAGATCTGAACGAAGGAATTATTTTAAAATTATGGTAAACTGTCATTTCTATTGATGGCGAAGGAAATTTAAACATGTCAAAAATGTACTTTGATAGCACATTTTGTAATATTAGCATTAACGTAACAATAATTGTTGGGGTATATGTTTCAGAATCGGAGTTGAATATTTGAAAATTCATTCGCGATTTTTTTTACTATGTTACGTTCTCGCTAATCGAGATATGAAATCTCGAATCGATATTACCTATTGAGATTACACAACTATTGACTCTATGCAAATAGGTATTTTTAACAGCTATTGACATAACTATTGACTCTATGTAAACAGGTATATTTTAATAACTTATATATAATTGCATCTTCTGTCTTGTAAGATAATAGACATTTAGTTTTGTCAACTCAAATAAAATCTCTCTCCTTCTATCTATCTATCTATCTATATATATATATATATATATGTGTGTGTGTGTGTGCATGTGTACGTGCGTGTATGTTTGCGTGTGTGTGTATTATGTGTATGTGTGTATATAATCAAATTATAAATAGTATTGTAAGAAATATCTATTTTATATATTCTTTTTTTTTTTTTTGTTTATTTTATGCCTTGGAGGAACACGAAATATTTTCGTAAAAAGATAGAATAGAAGAAAATTAAAAATCGTGATCAGAAATTCTGCTTTTAAATCATTGGATATTCACAAATGAAATATATAATACATATATTTT
Organism: Euprymna scolopes; assembly: GCF_053919585.1. Taxonomy (NCBI): domain Eukaryota; kingdom Metazoa; phylum Mollusca; class Cephalopoda; order Sepiida; family Sepiolidae; genus Euprymna; species Euprymna scolopes. The sequence continues at coordinate 21,492,228 of NC_136514.1, read as the reverse complement.
TTAGATGTATATTTTATATTCACACACATTCATACATACATATAAACAAACCAAACCACACGTACATATCCACACACACACACACACACACACACACACACATATATATATATATATATATATATATATATATATATATATATATATATATATATATATACTAGACTAGACTACCCGTGGCCCGTTGGGTAAGTATGTTATAAAAGCTATGGAGTAAATGTAAGAGCGTGACACTTGTGATTTAATGAAATAGTTTTTGTAACATAACAGAAACATTTCTATGCAAGTATATTAAAATGAAAAAAGAATATAGATAGATTTCTATGAGTCGTTCTGTTTATAATTGTTTTTTTGAAAACAAAAACTTACATCCACTTAATTATAAGTGGTTTGATATACTTATATGTAAATGTGAACTGAACAGATACTATACATCATAAAACTTAAAGTTAAACTAAAATTTTGATATATCTTCTTTAAATGAAATTGTTAGTTGAAAGTACAGAATAGTTAAAAACACTCTCCCCATGTTAAGAATAACTTTTTAAAATAGAAAATCAAATGTAACTTTCTTCATTTATTTTAAACAAAAATTCATGCCCCATTTGGTCTAATATTAAATTTATATGTTAATAATAAGATCAATAAAACTAATAAAGACACTGCGGAAATAAACGATGTAAAAAAAAACAGAATGTATAAACAATTGTTTATTTGGATAATTTAAACGCGAAAATAAAAAAAAATTGGGCCGCTGAAAACGTACAAAGTAAAACAATACGTTTTATTGTCGCGTTGATTATTTATTTGTAAGGCAAATTAAAAAAAACATATTTTCGGGTTTATTTATGTATGTTGGTTGTGTAGACGAAAATGCATGAATTTTTATTTAGACAGGTGTATTAAAAATGGAGAATAAATTTTAAAAAAGGAAGGCGGTGTGTAAATCGCCGTTGTAAAATGCGTTTATGGTTGTCAACGGGTTAAAGTAGATTTATTCGTAAGAAAACTGCGTTAAAATAACTTGAAGGTAATACGGAAATGAACAATGTAAAAAAAAAGTGCAGAAAGTATTAACAATTGTTTATGTGGATAAATTAAACGCGAAAAAAAAACAATTGGGACGCTGAAAAACGTACACAGTTAAACAATAGGTTTTATTGTCGCGTTGATTTTTTATTTGTAACGCAATTTTAATAAACATATTTTCGGGGGTATTTATTTATGTTCGTAGTGTAGAAGAAAATGTATGATTGTTTTTAAGAAAGGTCTATTAAAAATAGAGAATACATTCTAAAAAAAGAAAGGAAGTAAATCGCCGTTGTAAACTGCTCTTATGGTTGTCAACGCGTTAAATTGCAAATTCACACTTTAGCTGCTAAAAATATTCATTTTCAATGCACAACCATTAGGAATCGTCTTAGCTAGATATAGCTCGGTGTTCAACAAGATTTTAAAAAACCGGCGTTACGTGCTGTAGCTCGAGTAGTTGAACTAGTGTGTCATTTTAAGGGACACGCGCGGCAGGGGGGGGGAGCAGTGAATAAAATTGTCGGATCTGTTTATGCTATATTTAAAATTAATTGCCAGATAAAATGAGTACATTCCTGTGCCAGAAAACTATTATATATTTTATAAAACACAAGCAGATAAAAAATATGAATTAAAAACTTAAATAACTATAATTATTATTATTTGTATCTAATAAAAAGAAAATAAATATCACAAATTCACAATAATCTGCTGAAAGCGGCATCTTGAATGCATAATAATTAAGGATTGTCCTAGCTTGATACAGCTCTGCGTTGAACAAGATTTAAAAAAAAAAACGCCGTAGCATGCCTTCGTTCTGTAGTTGGACTAGTGTGTCGTTTTAACGGATACGAAGTGCAGAGAGGAGGGGAGAGAATAGTACTGTAGGATCTTTCAATGATATATATATATATATATATGGAATGAGTAGAGAATAGAACTGTAGGATCTTTTTATAAATAATAGAATTGGACTATTTAATAAATATTAGAATTTGACTATTTAATAAATAATAGAATTGGTCTATTTAATAAATAGTAGAATTGGTCAATTTAATAGATAATAGAATTGGACTATTTAAGAAATAGTAGAATTGGACTATTTAATAAATACTAGAATTGGACTATTTAATAAATATTAAAATTGGACTATTTAATAAATAATAGAATTAGACTATTTAATAAATAATAGAATTGGACAATTTAATAAATAATAGAATTGGACTATTTAATAAATAATAGAATTGGACTATTTAATAAATAGTAGAATTTGACTATTTAATAAATAATAGAATTGGACTAGTGTGTCGTTTTAAGGGATACGAAGTGCAGGGAGGATAGAATAGAACTGTAGGATATTGTAATGATATATTTAAAATCAACTTGCCAGATAAAATGAGTACATTCTTGGACTAAACAGCATTATAGATTTTATAAAACACAACCAAATAAAATATAAAGATTAAAAACTGAAATAAATATAATTAATATTAACATATGCATCCAATAAAAAATAAATATTACAAATTCATAATGAATCTGCATAAAGCATCCATCTAAGTATATAGGTTTTATATTTTTTATATATTTTTAGGATTAACTTCGAAGCTCATTAATCGATAATTATTATTTCTGGCACTTGGTTAGAGGGCGTAAGAGAACAAAATGTGAATGATATCTAGTTTGATTCACATTTTTGTAGAATGAGTAAAACGGGGTGGAATCTGTTTGTAAAACTTCTGATAACCGATGAATATTATTAAATTTAAAAATTCATGTTGAACATCAATTAATAAGTATTCCAAAAATTTCTGGGTTTTTTTTTTTTTGTAACGGTGGTGTAGTACAAATGTGGGTGCAACTTTTAATTTTACATTTCAAATATTTCAGATTTGCATTGAAGTGGATCCCTGATCATGGGACAGTAATTAAGAAAGAGATTACTGTCTGAGTAATCAAAATTTCCTCTGAAGATTTTACTTTCAAATTTTAGACGTATTACATTTAATAGTAATTTTTAATTAACTCACCACATGCCCTATACCTAAGCTTATTGTGTTTATTTCTCTCCGCTCACTTACGCTCTATTATTTTCTTTAATTAAGTTTCTTTCTTGTTCTTTCTTAAATTGTAAGTGGTGCTCTTTTGTCTTCCTTGCAACCTTTTCCTCACAAAAGACACGATGCATGCCTGCCTCTACTCCTCTATCTTTATTTCCATTAAAAGTGCTTGAGCATCAATCCATGGTTTCTCCTTGCTAAACTTTATAAAGAGCACTCGGCCATCTACAACCACTATCAATAATTTTCCTCACTCTGTATCAGTGCCTTAACCTAAACCTGGATTCCATGAACAAAGATTCTCTCCTACGACTGCCCGCATGTGAAATTCTATTCCACTTGTCTACTTTCCAGTATTGCCGTCCAAGTCCAATGTAAATAAGTTCTTCTCGAACCGTCCTCTTAAATGATAAAACTATACCAAATTTCTACAACTAATGATTACTACGTTATTGCGCTAATGGCTACCGTACACATATTCACCATTAAGCTCACGTGGCATCTGGGTCTTGATGTGTGATGACTTCTTTGTAAAAATAATCAATCAGTTTATTATTAAACCGAATACTAGTTTATATGTGATTTTTTAATCAGGAAAAGCTTATGTTAAAATGTTCCTTAATGATATTATCGGGTTAGATTTTATTTTTTCTTATTAGTTGTAAGTTGCAATTATCTCACCAAATAACACACCTCTTAATAACTGTTTCTGTATCACCTGTTTATAGTCTATTCATTGGGACAGCATCATACAAAACTATAATTTTTTTGTCCTGCAAGTTTAAATGATTATATGTTATCTCAGCGAAATCATGTATTATAATTTTTTTCTTTATTTAATTTTTATCTCTTTAATTTAGTTTCGGTTAATTTTGTAATTACTGATGTGAATTTTGTTTCTCTTTATATTTTTAATCTATTTTTTTAATTTTGTTTGATTAAGAATTATTTGGGTTAATTTTATTTTTATTTCGGACTATTAGTCTCATCTTTATTAGTTGTTTTTATTTTGTTTTTTTTATCTTTTTATTGGTTCACAACGTTTCGGCCAACTTCCTCTGGCCTTCGTCAGGTGGTAACCGCGACGGATAGGAACTTCGAATCTCCTAACTGCATTCTCAGCCATCACTGCCATCCGTAGTTGTTGTCGTCTCACCACATTTTTGACCAATTACCTCTGGCACGCTTTGGGTGGGATTGAAACCGCTATCTTCAGACAATGTTCATCTGGAACCGTAGAGATTCAACGTCTCTATCAACTGCGCCACGGGCCAGAGGACGTTGGCCGAAACGTTGTGAACCAATAAAAAGATAAAACAAACAAACAAAAAAAAAACAACAACTAATAAAGATGAGACTAATAGTCCGAAATAAAAATAAAATTAACATTAAAAAAAAAATTTAAAAAAAAAAAAATGCTCATCTCAAAATAAAAAATTCCAATTAAGGAATAATATATATATATAAGAATTATTTGGATGAAATATTTTTTGAAAATGTGTTTAACAATATAACTTTGGTTTAGCTTATCAAAAAAGAAACCATGTGCGCCTTAAATAGCCTCTAATAACCCAGTCCAAAACCTAACTTCACCTGTGTCTTAACTACTAAGCCTGGAAAACTGTTTCTACTAACCGGAAGTTTGGTACTTTAAAACCAGTCTCCTCGGGCATGTTGGGCTCGTCAATTTAAATGGCAGCTCGCCTAGACAGCTAATCTGATTAGAAATATCCACTGCTTTGCTTCAGGGAGTAAATCGCGATACAAAACCCAAAGATGGATTTCCTAAAGCATTCGAACTATATGTTCATCATCAGCCCCTCCTGATACATCGTAAGAGCCAAGCTGTATGCACTGTTTTTCCTTTCGATCCTGTAGCTTTGCGAAGAAAGTTGGACTGCTGCAGCGGCAACAGCTATCCTCCCATAACACCTTGCCGAGGCTATGTAGCTCCACTTCACCAGAGCTACATCATCGTCTCCAGAGACGGACCGATGAAGACAGCGTTAATATTTTTATTGCTATTGAGTTTGTGCAAAAATCATATCGATTTTTTACGCTAAAATTCATGTCAAAAAACGACATTATTTTTGCACCAACCTAATATATTTTATGTATTTATTCAATGAGCATTAACTTTATCTTCACTTATTTTTATTTATTTATTTATACCCCTTTCGGATTTCGAATAGTACTTTTACTTTTCTTTGTTTTTTATTTCCCTTAAAGAATTATTCGGTTTAAATTTTCTCGTTCTTTATTTGAGCGTTGTTCGATTTGTTTAGTTTGAATCTCTTTGCTTTAATTTTGTTTTAATCCTTTTAATATTAGAAGAGTTCATATGGATATTGATTTTATAACATCTTACTCTATATCTAAAGTTGATTAGTTCTTTTATTTTGGAAATATGTTCCATGCGTAAGTTGCTAGAATCTGTGTTAAATAAAGAAACAGACTCCCTTAGTTAAATGCGATATGGTTTCCGTTCTGCTAGATCTACAACAAATGTGCTAACGATTATATCTCATAGGATTAGTAAATCTCTAGACAGAGGCTTCCATTCTATCATTCTATCTAGGCCTTAGATAGAGTATGGCATAAAAGTCTACTCAACAAGATCTCCAGCTAGGGCATAGCAGGGAATGTCTTGTCAATTATCATATGATTTCTTTCTGATAAGTAAATAAGAATAGTTGTTGAGGGACAGAAATGAGAAGTACACAGTATTACTGGTGAAGTCTATCAAGGGTCCGACCTGGTCCTAACTCTGTTTCTGATCTACATCCATGATCTCCCAAATAACTTCCTAAGATCATTCGCAGACATTTATGCTGGCGACACTAACTAGAGCAACACTCCAGTCATAAATGACAAAGTTCTCTCTGATTCTCTCTTCTCTGACCTTGAGCATATGATGCAATGGGGAAAGAGTTGGCTGGTTACTTTTAATGCATCTAAAACTAAGCTTCTATCTTTACACCACCAACGCTCTGTTCTCCGTCTGCCATGTTGAAATGAATAGCTCTCGTCTTATGGAGGTTTCATGTTTCGAAAAGTTTTTTTTGGTCTGATTTTTACTCCTGATCTGAGATGGAACGCGTACAACAAATCCGTCGCTGGAAAAATGGCGGATCCTTCTACCGTTCCAGTAGATATCACACTTCTGAAACGATTCTCCACCTGTATAAGAGTCAAGTACGTCCAAGGATGTAGTACTGTTGCTACATCTAGGCAGGAGCTGCTTGAAGCATCTTATCCTTCCTTTATAGAGTTAAAATAGACTTCTTAGTCTAGTGGGTGTTGCCCTTTTCCCTTCATGCAACCTCTTTCCCACAAAAGAGACGCTGCGAGCCTGTCTCTGCTTTATCTTTATCTTCATGGTGAGTGCTCCTAGGCTCTAGGTCTCTCCGCCAAACTATAAAAAAGCACTCGTTTAACTGAAATCACTATCAATAATTTCCTCCACATTTTATCTGTGTCTAAACCTAAATGTAGATTCCATGAACAAACCTTCTTTCGCTTGTCGAATTCTCTTCCGGTTCCCTGCTTTCCAGCCGAATACAATATGGTCGTCTTCAAATCCAACTAAACAACTTTTTGATGAGCCGTCGCCTTAAGTAATCTAATTTTCCAAATTTTCACTACAAACGATTACGTCGATATTGCCCCAGTGGCCTTGATAAGTAGTGACACCTTTACAAAAATGTGCAGTTATTCACAGACAAACTTTGTCGCTGTATCACAGCGCTCCAGTTCGGCTAGATTAGTACATATTCCGCGCCCGAAATCGAACCTACAACTATCCAGTTGATGCTTAACAGGTATACATTCTGATCCACGTGGTCGAAGCTCGCCCACAATATCTTCAAAAGTCTATATACATATATAAACATTTGACCACTTCTTTTAAAGTGTTCGATATGTGTATTTATGTACATACAAAGAGATTTGCATTACGCTAATAAAGCGGCTAGCGAAATCACTTACGACTGTGCTCAATCGTAGTAAGGGGATTTTGTTTTTGATTCCAAGATATTATTCTGATAAAATAGCAAACTTTACAAGATATTGTCCAATAGCAGGTAAGGCTGTATCATTATATACATTTTATTCGTGAAATAGTTTAGCGACATATGCGCAAATATGTTTCACTTGCTACTTTATTCAAAGGTTAACTTCATTATGATATATATAAATATATATATATGTATATATATATATATAGAGAGAGAGAGAGAAAGAGAGATATGTTTTTTGCATATTTCATGGTCACATATTTATTAAACAACAAACTAAATTAACCTAGAGTTATACGTGTATATATACACAGATATGTACGTATATATATATAGGGTGTCCACAAAGTCTGACTACATTATGTAGCCAGACTTTGAGGGCACCGTGTAGATTATGTAGCCAGACTTGTTCCTTGCTAATAGAGTCAGATGGTTTTGTGGCCCGGTTCGAATCTCCCAACCAGCTGTAATCATAACTCCCTGCATTGATAGATTCCTGAAAGGATGAAACATTAATGTCCATAGTTATTAAAAAATTACCATAGTAATAATTATATATATATATATATATATATAATTATTACTATGGTAAAGTCTGGCTACATAATCTACACGGTGCCCACAAAGTCTGGCTACATAATGTAGTCAGACTTTGTGGACACCCTATATATATATATATATATATATATATATATATATATATATATATATATATATATAGCAAATAAATATACTAGCAGTTCAGCCCGGCTTTACTCGGGCCCTATGTACTGTTCATAACTTTATGTGCATATATATATATATAAAAGTTTAACTGTCCAGATAACTCACATCTAACATTTCAAGTGTTTTGATCTAAAATTGAAGGAGGATTTTGGTAGAGTCTGCAAAAGTAAACTCTTTCAACTTTGGCCTCTTGGCAGCAAAATTATCGCCCAAAAATTGATTAAAATCTTGCTGCATGTCTGAATAGCCTTTATGTAAAATTTCAAATATTTAGACTAAAATTATCTGAAGAGTTTGCTAGAAACAGCGAAGGTCAACTTTTTAAACTTTGACCCGTTGCCAGCCAAAGTTTCGGCCAAAAACCGATTAAAAGGCTCACCTTATGTCTAAATACACTTTAGGAAAAAGTTCAAATGTTTAGACCAAAAATTGCTGAATAATTTGGTCGAGACCACAGAGGTCAATTATTTTTTAAATTTCGATCCCAATTTTAACATCTTAACATTTATTGTTTTGGGCCCAAATCAAATTAAAATGTTTGATCCATGTCGACCTAAAATTGACGAAGTTTGGTAGAATTATTAAAGGTCAAATCGTTCAACTTTGACCCCTTTACAGCCGATTTTCTGGCCGAAAACCGTTTAAAAAGATTTTTCTGAAATCGCAATGCTCATTATGTAAAATTTCGGATCTGTAGATCGAAAATCGATAGAGTAGTTTATTAGGGAAATGTGCACACACAGACATACATGCGAAAAATTTCTCTTATATATATATATATATATATATATATATATATATATATATAGTCATCCACATGCAGTACTGTTTCGCTATTTCACAGCTCATCAGTGCAGCCAGACAAGCAACTACCTCAACCCAGGATATATATATATATATATATATATATATAGAAAGAGAGAGAGAGAGAGAGAGAGAGAAGGAAAAAGGGAGAGAGAGAGAAAGACAGACAGACAGACAGACAGAGACAGAGACAGAGAGAAATCAATAAAGATAATGTCAATCTAGACGTTTCCTGGCTTATTTTTACAATAAGGATTTGACAAGAATTTTGATATTCTTGAACTGTGCGTTTCCTTTTGATAGAATTCAATCAGATCCAACGGCGCCATTTTTGCTAAAAAGGAATATGATGAAACTATCAAGAAACTTTATAATTTCTTTAATAATTCATGCTTTCTATAAACATTGAACCTGAAAAGACAACTTAAAACTTCTTAGATATTTCTCTTAACCTAAACACAGAATTGTACAACCCATACCATATTATTATCATTGATAACAATATTATTATCGCTATTATTATTATCATTATAAAGATTATATCTATATTCACGCCAATATTATTTTATCTGTATTCCGAAATTACGTTTCCTTCTCTTTCATGTCCATTGACTTGAAAGTCAAAATCCCGACACATTTGATCCACCGTGCTGCCTTTAATCCATAACCCACTTATTTTAGTGAGACAGTCTTGATCACAATGACATAACCTTTGTTAACTTCCGTTGAATGTTCGAATCGATTCTTTAGGCATTGCTGATTATGGAAGCGCCTTCTATCAGTTGCAAATATCTAATTGAAAAAGAAAAAAAAATTAACGATTTGTAAAAAGTTTTCGTACTCTGTTTTTACTACGGATCAATTGGATTACACGAATTTTGTATTTTTAGTTCGGTTAGCGTTGTCAACACAACAACTCGAACTACTTTTTATAAGATGTTCTTTGTTTTATCTTTTATTTTCTTGTAATATAATAAGTTTTTCCTGTGAGTTATTTTTTTTTGTAAAACGTAGAAGTTCAAAACAAAACAGAGAAGCAAAGTTTTTAAAAAGTTTTTAAAAAGTTTTTGTGTAACAATTAGCCATTAGTCTCATGACTAATTCGCTGCATACCCTTTAATTTGTATTTTTATTATATTTTATTTACTTCCTATTTTTTCTCCATTTCAAGAATTCTTGAACGCTTACCTGTTTTTGCATATATAATTTGTTTTCATATAATGCAGTTTCTAATCATGCGAGTACCAGCAAATTCATAACTTCGCTGTAATAATTATTTACTAATATTTTTACTCTGATAAAAATGAACGCATTCTCTGAAACTCCGCAGTTTAAGAAAGCCATAGTATTCTTTCGGAGTATCTAGGAAATCATAATATACAGCCTTTATTTGCGTTTTTATTTTTTACCATAAGCTCTATTTCCCTTTTTGGTTGTATTGAGCTTTTTTATTTGGTTGAGATTACTATATAAATATCAATATTTTGATTCTCTTTCAATTTACAGGAGCTTTTGATTTCTAAATTTAATGTTAACTTCTTGATTTTTATATACCGTATATTTCGGCGTATAAGGCGAATGCCTGAAAAGTGAAAAATTGGAGCAAATCTTTATACATGAAAAGTGAAAATTGGAGCAAATCTTTATACATTTATCATATATAAGTTGTATAAGACAACTGCTAAATCACGAAACTATGTTTTTTTAGCCTAGGCTAGAGATTGCAACATCCGGTATCTTATGAAATATTGGTTTTTAAAGATGATTTTTTTTTAAACTTTAAGGGTCGTCTTATACGCCTATATATACGTGATATGTACATATAATTTCATTGTATACATATAGTCATGTACTGAAAATAATTCATTGCGTATAGATTTTCAGTATTAGCTTCAAAAGTGCTCAATACGCGAGTAGAGCTTACTAGTAATGCATAGAAATAAATTTATTTCCAAGTTTTGGTATTATTATACAAACACCGTGACAGCGAATTAGTAAAATCTTTTACGTAGTATTCTGTTACGTTTCGGTGTGCTGAACACGAATCTGAAAACTGGGTTAGGGTTAGGGTTAGGGTTAGGGTTAGGGTACATTTTTTCTACTAATTCGCTGTCACGGTATTTGTATAAATTTACCCAAGTTTTAATTACGCTAGACATACACTTTCGCATCTAATCTCCGTACGGAATCGTCAAGCTAAGTGAATGCACTTAGCATGTAGATTCATTACAAGGATGAAACGCAGGCAGCGTTTTGTAGCTTAATTTCCATAAATATATTATCATCATTTAAGAGTGGTTGTTGGCATTTTTTAGCGCTATTAACAACGTCGAAATGCTGTTATTTATTTGGATTTAGTGGTTTTTAAGAACTATAAGCTCTTATTGTTATTCATATTATGAATAGATAACCCTTATTTTTTATGGGACGTATTTATTTATATCATTAAATATTATTTTACGTATCGCTAAAAAATGCCAACAACAAATATTAACTTTTTAAGCGATAAAAAAAAGAAGTGGCGATCGACCCTGGTTCATTGGTAACGAATGAGAATGCGGATACTGATGTCATGCGTTCGATCCTAACCTCTGCTGACAACTACTAAAAACCAGAAACACGCGTGTCCATAGATATACTTTTATGCACGTAAAATAATATTTAATAATATAAATTATAATACTCATATATATATATATATATATATATATATACTAGCATGAGTGCCCGGCGTTGCTCGGGTGTTTGGAGGTGTATGCTGAGCAAAAAAAAGGGTCATTTTTTTAATTTGACCCCTATTATGGCCCCTTTAAAATTTATTGTTTTGGGCTCAATTTGATTTATTAAGTAAGATCCATGTCCAAGGTACCTATATCTAAACTTTCAAGTGTGTAAATCCCAAATTGTTGGAGGAGTTTTGTAGAGTTCTCAAAGGTCAAATCGATGAACTTTGGTCCCTTAACGGCCAAATTTCAGGCCGAAAACCGATCACATAGATGTTCCCAAATCTCAGTACCCTGTATATCAAATTTCGAGTGTGTAGACTGAAAATTGACAGAGTTATTGCGTAGGGAATGTACACATACAGACACAAACACACAGCCAGACAGACACTTTCACTTTTATAGATATATTAGCATGAGTGCCCGGCGTTGCACGGGTTTTTGGAGGTGTATGCTGAGTAAAAAAAAAACGGTCAATTTGTTTAACTTTGACCCCTATTATGACCCCTTAAAATTTATTGTTTGGGGTTCAAATCAAATTATTAAGTAAGATCCATGTCCAAGGTACCTATATCTAAAATTTCAAATCTTTAGACCCAAAATTGTCAGAGGAGGTTGGTAGAGTTTTTAAAGGTCAAATCGTTAAATTTTGACGCCTTAATCGCCAAATTTCTGGCCGAAAACCGTTCACATAGATGTTTCCAAATTTCAGTACCTTGTATATCAAATTTCGAGGTTGCAGACTAGAAATTGACAGAATTATTGCGTAGGCAAATGTACACAGACAGACACACAGAAAGACACTTTCGCTTTTATAGATATATAGATATAGATTAGTTCTACACTACATTTTCCATATTTATATAGCCACTACGGGTATTTTTAAAAATAGATTGTATAGCAGTCAAGAAAGTGATGTGCATAAATTAAATTCTAAATTACTTTTAGAACGAAAACTGTTCTTTTTCAAATTAGCACACTCTAAACTACTATCGGTTACCCTTTAAAGCATTGAAATAGAGCTTGACAAAACCAAAAACGCGGACAGTTTTAATTCTGCACCAATTATTTCCGCCCGGAGCTAGTACACTTTTTTTTTTAATTCAAAGACTTACATTTTCTCTTATATTTATTTCCCCTTGGATTTTTTCATAATAGCCGTTAATGGGATGACAGTTCTGCATAGAAATTTTTATCCCGTCAACTTATCAGATGCGTTTTCCATCTGGTGTTATCAACAAAAATGTTAATCTGTGCACGATAAACGCGGTATGTCCGTTTAGGAAAAGAATTTCCATACACCACGTTGTAACAGGTCAGTCCTCTTTGGTACCGTACAAATCCAAATTCATGTTTGAAACCCTATTTTCGTATTTTTTTAAAAATTTACATTTTGGCTTAATTTCCAATATTTCCTTATGTTTTATTCTTTCCTATGTATAAAAAGTTATTCTAATATGCATTTCGTTTGTTGTTGAATTGCTATTAATCAGTTTAGCTTCTTGTTTCAAGGGGAAGCCTCTCTCATGGAAAATATTTTTATTGCTAGAGTTACTTCCTTACTTCTTATTCGTAAAGTATGTAATGCTTTTTATTTAAGTCCCTAATTTTATTGTGTATTTTTCCTTTTCTAGTAAACTTATGTATTTTAAAAAAATTTTTATCTAGTTTTTTTTTTAAATATTTTTATACCCTTGCATTCAATTATGTTGTTCGATTCATGTAAACATTATTTTACATGGTTGCTGGACCTTTGTCTTTTATTTGCATTTCCTAGCAACATTGTTTTATTATGTTTTCCGACCTACCGTTTTCATTATATTGTTGTGTTTAGTCCGGTCATATGCGTGATATATATATATATATATATATATATATATATATATATATATATATATATATATATATATATATATAATATTTTCCAGAGGGAATTAGACCTGGAGTCTAAAGAGCAGAATTTTTTTAATGTATTAGGAAATGTATATATATATATATATATATATATATATATATATTTATATATATATATGTGTGTATATATATGTATATAAATGTATATCTATATATATATATATATATATATATATATATATATATATATATATATATATATATATATATATATATATATATACAGTCAAACAACGTTGAAGCCTACAATAGAAGTTGTTTTGCTGTGGAAACAATTATATATAATCTCTCGCATTCTGAATATATATATATATATATATATATATATATATATATACATACATATTAAAAAATAATTATATTTAAAAAAATAATATATATATATATATATATATATATATATATATATAAAATACAACGGGCGAGTTTATTAACCTTTGTTTACTAAAGACAATATTTTTAAATTTAATAAAAAATATTTAGTAATGTTTGTTTTTTCTAAATTTCCATTTGTCTTAGATTTACGAGTCAGAATTTGCTAGTATTCATTCTTCTATCATTGTTTATTTTTAGATTTTTGCGTCTTCCTTCAGCCCATTGTATACAGTATCGGTTATTCTCAATTCACTCACTATAAATGCCTGTTTAATATCAATCAGGGTTTCAAAAACGGAAAACAGCATATATGTACGTTTCATTACTTTACGTCGTATATGACTTTATAAATGATGACGTATATATGATGGCGATATCATGAATAACGTTCAGCATATCGTAGTATATATATATATATATATATATATATATATATATATATGTATATATATATATATATAATAGTTAATAAAACATGTAAAAAAAACACTTTGAAAAAGAGTTAAAAACACATTCAATCTTAAAAGGAAAAACTTAATAAGTGGATAGTCCATAATCCGCAGAGTTTCGAAGAAATGCTTTTCAGAGGGTAGGAATTAGCAAAATGCGGGATCGGATTTTGCATTATTTTATTAAACTGCAGGTAAGTAATCTTACTTGAAAACAAAAAGTGCAACGGAGGGAATATCGTGAAGAAAAAGGTGATTTCACGTGAATGGATAGTCTGGTGAGAGGTAAAGTATCCAATGACGGTAAAATCCAAAAATGTAAATCCAAGAAAGTTAATTTATTTCATTCAATTTTTATTTTATTTATATAAATATATATTTAGATATATATATATATATATTTATATATAAATATTTATATTTATATACGTATATTTATATATATATATATATATATATTTATATATAAACATATGTTCATATATATATATATATATGTATATATATATATATATATATATATATATATATATATATATATATATACTAGGAAAACACTCGGTGGGTATCTCAATCCCCCTTATGTCAAATCCCGAGCTTGTAGACTTAAAATTGACAGAGTAGTTTTGTAGGGAAATGCACACACACAGATACACGCAGACAATTTCACTTATATATATATATGTAAATATATATATATAAATATATATATATATTTATATATATATTTATATATATATTTATATATTATATATATTTATATATATACACATATGTTTATATATATATATATGTATATATATATATATATATATGTATGTACACATATGCATATAAGTATATACATATATGTCAATAAATAGGTAAAAAAAGATAGGAAAAATGAGAGAGAGCACAGGAACAAATGGACAAGAGAGAGAGAGGGGTATTTAAGCATGGTCAATATATTCTCTATGGCATAAAGGTATTTGCGGTAAATCTAGCGCGCTGTCTAGTCTGGCGAGCAAGTTGAAATAAAATTGCGCTTACTAAAGGTGACATTTTTAGTGAGGAATAAAGTAGAAAATAATTCAATTCCGGTTTCCATCTCATTTCACTCTCGATCGCCGTCTCTCGTTCATTGTCCAGGGACAATGCCGCAGACCCTGTAGACGACCTCCACTGTCTTCCTAAATCAGTAAATTCCCAGACGGAATAATTCGGTCTGTACCTGTCATATTTTTATGTTGGCCGTCTGTCTTGGGAAATAGTAAAAAAAAAAAAAAAACGAAAAAAGAGAGAAACAGGGAAAACATCCAGAATGAATGAAAATAACCATAGTTGGTGACAATAGTTGTTGTTCAGATAAAAAAATCCAACTTAGTAATACCTGCTTTGACAAAAATTAATCTACTGGAATAGTACTGATTCCTGAAAAAATCCCGTATTAAATAAATTAAACCGTAGACCTTTTTTAAAGCCATAAAATGTTTCAATCATCGTCATTTGCTTTTTAGTTTTGCGCATGAATTATAAAATATTTCCCCAAAACATTCAGCCTTGATGGAGGGGAGACTAAAGCTTGCTGCTATGGTTTTAAATGATCTGAAATAACAGCAAGGGAGACTTGATTCCTAATGTTTCTCATATGTTAAATTCCCAATCTTTGGTTTTCATACATAAACTAAATTTCACAGTGAATAAGGATTATTGATACTGGAGATATTCATAATCGTACCTTATTTGCAAAAAAGGGGAGATATAACATATGATAATATTTGGAATCAAGTCTCCCCCTGTTGTTATTACAGATAATGTTAAATACTAATCGCAAGTTGTACTTATCCCTTAATCAAGGCGAAATGTTTGGGGGAAAGATACACACGCACATGCACACGCACACACACACACACACACACACATATATATATATATATATATATATATATATATATATATATATAAAAAATAAAAATTACAATTAAATTCACCAAAATGAACCAAGATGGTAAAACTAAAGTATATTATAAATATTAAAGAATTAATATTTATAAAGAAATCTCAACCAGGTGCAAAAGCTCGATAAAACCAAATAGGAGATAGAGCTTATAATAAGAGCAAATAGTTAATAAAGATGTTAAAAAAAAACACTATGAAAAAGAGTTAAAAACATATTTAATCTGAAAAGGAAGCACTTAATAAGTGAATAGTTTTTAATCCGCGGAGTTTCGAAGAAATACTTTCCTTCTCATCAGAGGGTAGGAATTAGCAAAATGCGGGATCGGATTTTGCATACAAAATTATTTGATGAAACTGCAAGTAAGTCAAAGATCTTACTTGATAACAAAAGTGAAGCAGAGGGAATATGGTGAAGAAAAAATGTGATTTCACTTTTTTCTTTTTTTTTTCTTCCTTTGAAGATTGTAATGCTGGGTATGGGGCAGCCAAACCAGCTGCCAACATTGCCCCGCTTTTTATTGAAACCAAATGGATAGTCTGGTCAAAGGTAAAGTATCCAATGACGGTAAAATCCAAAAATTTAAATCCAAGAAAGTTAGTTAAATTTCCATTCGCACAAGTAAAATCCAAGGAAATCGCGAATTGCTTTTATTAACTTTATTAAATTAATTGTTTTATTAACTCTTTGCTCTTATATATATATATATATATATATATATATATATATATATATATATACATATATATATATATATATTGTTCTAAGTTTTGGTTTCGCTTTCAATTCAAGCTGATGCGTCCAAGTCCTATGCATATATATATATATTTTTTTTTTTTAAATCAGAACTTTATAATATATAAGAATCAATAGAACATAGATTCTATAATAGTATATACAAAATCTGCATGAATTCAAATACAATATTTAAGCGTATTTTACTACCGGGCTACGCCGGACGTATCTACTAGTTTAAATATATAGCTTGTAGTTTTAACAAACAAGTTAAAATAATATCCGATCGTCTTCATTTACTCTGAACATCTACAGAATTCCAACATCAATATATTATATATGAAAGAGTCAGCTGTGAAATTTCCACAGGTCCCGCTAGTTTTGAGATATGAACTTACTAGTGTGTAATCTAATATTGCAAAATCACGTTAGATCGCTGAAGTTGAGTCTGCTCAGTACTAAAATGGGTTACAATTTATGAATTCTAAGTGTTGTATGTAGTCTTTGCTTATCTCGTCATTGTTTCCAGTCGTCCTGGCCCTTTTTCTTACCACTGGACCCAAGCAGTGCCAATTCAGGAAATTCGTGGTTGGAGATTCTGCAACGCCTAAAATCAAATTAAAGAGATTGCGAGCTTCTGTCAGGAAATAGCAATCATTACATGTACATATGATAGACTCTCTCGTCGATTTCGACGTATGAGTTTCCACCATAACAATAAGTTGCTCGGAGATCAACACAATTATTTGTTTATAGTGGTGTAGGCTTTGTGTAGAACCAACCACACTTTTTGGTATCATTGTTCACCATGGTCCGTGCAGATGATTCTCACAGGACAGAGTATACAGTAGACCGCAATTTTTTACATCAGAGTTATCGTCTACGTATACATATATATATATATATATATATATATATATATATATATATATATATTTAATTCAAATTTTTACCCCAAACAAGGCACAATGCCACTTTGAAGTGGGACTACTATCGGGGACATAAATTTCAGAGGTATTATGAAAGGAGATGAGTAGCAAGATGTCTGGTCTTATTACACTTGAACTTCTGCATGTCAGTACATTTGGGAAAGCAGAATCCCGGAAGCGAGTTCCAAGGTCTAGCAGTTCTGGGGAAGAAACTATTGGAGTAGAAGGCTTTCTTACACCTACGGATCTCGACTGTGTAGTGGTGAGATTTAGCACATTACATACACACACACACACACACACACACATATATATATATATATATATATATATATATTATATATATATACCTTCTCGATTTATATAAAAACCTATAAAAATAATTAAAAAAACATTATAAAATTGGAACCTATTCCAGTACACGTTGATAATTTTTGTAGAATTTAGACTAATAATTTTACAATAGAATAATAAAGTTCAATTTATTCCATTTAATGATTTTCTCCAAACCCGGACTATGGTTCCCAGAAGAACAATTCAGTGAAAAGTTAATGCTTGAATAAAGCCATCACGTGTTTAGATTTTTTGGCAACAACTTAACGTTGCTTATATAATATTGAAAGATGATGCTGAGAAATCTACGACAGATAGAGACGTGAACCTTTGTGTTTCGACCACCACGACTATTTATTCCACTTTGGTTTCCATTAGACTATCGATTATTATTGTCATTATTAATAGTGGTAATAGAAGTAGTATCGTTATTATTATTATTAGTAGTAGTAGTAGTAGTGACGGTGGTGGTGGTTGTGGTGGTGGTGTTGAAAATGACGAAAATGTTCTATTTTGTACATGGTAATGTTTGGATCGGCGAAGTTAAAAAGCATTTAAAATCCTCATACTGGAAAATTTAAAGAATCAAAGAAAGACATAATAGAACAAAGGGAAAAATACCGTTAAAATTACATTGATAGTGTGGGGGTTAGGTGATTGGCTTTCTTACTACAATTACATAATTTAAATAGCCTTATCATGAATTTATACAAATATATACATGAAATCAATTATATATATATACATATATATGTATATTTGTCTGCATATATGTATACATGTATGCATATGTATACACACACACACACACACACACACACACACACACACGCACACAGCCTACAGAAAATGGACTCTGATTTATGAAAGTATGATAGGTTATGCAAAGGAAGGGGTGTAATGTGATAGCTTCGAATTTGGGGGTAACAAAACCAAAGCAAAATATGATGAAAGTAAAAATAAAATAGATAAACCCCATAATTTATTATACCATACATGTTCACGCTGAAACCGTTATCACATTATTTTGTGGATGTATATTAAACACCCTTGTTAAACTTTGAGACATATTTCCATTCTATGGAGGTCAGGCGCGGATGAACACCTCATAATTTCATTATACCATATTTCTTCAAACTGAAACATAATTATCAAAGTATACTTATGCAGATAGATATGAAAAGTCTTTATTAAAGTTTGTGCCTATTTCCATTCTATGGAGGCCAGGCGCAAACGCAAACCCCACAATTTTATTATACCATCCCTATTTAAGTTAAAACATACTTATCAAAGTATTATTATGTACATCTATATCAAAAACACTTGTAAACGTTTATTTTTAATGCTTTATTTTTTTTATTTCCATATTTTGTGGGCCAGTAGCGAGCGCAGACCCCACAATTTTAATGAACCATTGTTCTGCAGATCAAACATACCCATTCCTGTGTCTCGAGACATCTTCTATCATTATATGTAATCGGTTTTTTAAAATAATCAACCATATAGGAGCCTATTCCTGACCAGACACACACACACACACATACACATACAGACATTCAGCTGTATATTAAATATCTATATCTATTATATATATATATGTGTGTGTGTTATAAATATTATATATATACATATATGTATGTATATATATATGCGTGTGTTATAAATATTTGTAGATTTTTGTACATATATTTATATATATGCGTGTATATGTAAGAACATATATATGTGTGTGTGTATGTGTGTGTGCGTGTGTGACGAACATGTATGGAAGCGCTCAGAAAGTATGTGTCAATGAATGCGTCCAAAGGCTATAACAAGCCGATTCCAGAATCGTTCAGAGAGTAACCGCCGAGTGTCGTTTCGATGGAGTTGTTCAGGATCGGGCCTGGCCGTGTAGAAGGAATTGTTCGGGAGCGTACTGGATTGTGTGGAAGGATTATTTTTTTAACAGTTTCGGGTCGTGTAGAAAGAAGTATTTGGTACTGCGTCGGGTCGTAGTGTCTGGTGTTTGAGAACACAATTTATTTGACAAATCCTGTTTGTATATAAGCTTTTACTTTTTTATACAAATAATCAATCATGAAGGATGATAAACTAACACAGTAAATAAAAATGACACGCTGTAATAATTGAAATAATGGGACAACACAAAGATTTTCAAATTGCATGATTTCTTAAAGTCACCCGAGTCTTTGTGTTTAAATTCCTTAGAAGTAAGAAGGTACTGATCGCCAAATGTATCCTTAAAAAGCACCAGCAACAGTCTGACAGCATTAGAGCACACGAGTTTATTCAACAAGTTTAGAATATCATTAACTAGAGTCAATGAGACCAACTGCAAAAGATTCTAGTGTTAGTGAAACCACAATTCAAAGGAATGTCCGTGAGAATCTTTGACACAATCCTATGTGATGAAGAGAGGCAGCTTTATATCCAAGACCACCAAAGACAATAATTTAGTGAGATCTAAGAAACGTTTAAACAAACTAACACACACTGGTGGACAAGACATGCTTTATATATTATTTAATTGGAATTCCTTCATTCAGATGAGTATTATTTATTACTTCATTTATTGTGGACTATTATCCTCATCTGCTTCCTTGTTGCTTCACGATTTTTCGGCCAACTATTCCTTTGGCCTTCGTCAGGTATAGGAACTCTGAATCTCCTTACTGCATTCTCAGCAATTACTGTCTTCCATAGTTGTTTTCGTCTCACCACGCTATTGGCCAAGTAAACCTCTTGCCGGCTTTGGGTAGGATTGAAACCGATATCTTTAGACAATGCTTACTTGAAACCGTAGAGATTCGGAGTTGCTATCCCGTCACGGTTACCACTTGACAAAGGCCAGAGGAATAGTTGGTGGAAACATCGTGAAATAACAACTAAACAGATGAGGTTAATAGTCCGCAATAAATAAATTAATAAGGCTTTATTTGTTTGTTTTTAGACGAAAATAACTTTGACTAAGATCAAAAGGTAGACAGCAGGAATGACAGATGCCTATATGCTGATCCCTCCGAAGTTCCAAAATCATGCACACAAAATTTCCTGCAACTGTCTTGGAGGTTGTTAGCAATGAAGAACATTTGATGCTATCACATTTCTTTTCTAAAGGACTAAGAGTCAATTCTGTTGCTTACATTGATGTCCTGTGTATTGTTGTCGAATCATGGATTGATAGATTAAAATATAGCGTGCCCTATATTTTTCAACAAGACTCTGCACCATCACATGAAGGCCTAACCACTCAGGAATGGTTAGCGGAACATTTTCATGATCACATTACCCATACTTGTGGCCTCCAACCTCTCCAGACCTTAATCCCTTGGATTATTATGTGGGACGCTATTGAGAGAGATGTTAAAAGACATCCTCACAACGACAAAGATGCTCCGGAAGCATCCATCGTCAGAGTAATGGAAAACCTCGACGATGACCATCTTATATGCACCTGTCAAAGGTTTAGGTCACGAATAGAAACTTTCACTGAATCGGAGGGAGATTTCAATGAAAGAAATTATTAAATATGAGTGTAGCTTATGTAAGAAGCTGTGCTGGATGTGACCGGCCGCATGCTACCAAACAGTCGCCATAACCTTTTTTGTTTCAATTTAGGCTTTTGGGTGTGTAGTGGAGTTTCTCCAGCATTCAAACACTCTGCCGTTCGTCGCCGGTTGTCGTGGATGATTCGCTTCTCATCATACTTCACGATCTGCTCGAGAATGGTTCATTTTTTGTCGCGCAGAACGAGCGTAAAAGACACCTGAAATCGACGATATTTTGATATCTTTCAATTAATGAAGCATCCATTTACAAAGAGTTTTTACTTTCCGATTTGCTTGAAATGGCGAACAACTGTTGAGTCGACACCTCGAGTTCAACAGCAACTTCTCGTTTGGTTTTGCGAGGATCGGCTTAAATTAAGGCTTTCAAATGTTCGTTATCAACCGCAGTCGATCGACTGCGACCGTCTTTATGATCAAGGCTCTCGCTGCCATTGCGAAATTTCTTAAACCACCGTTGTATACACGTTGGTACGTGGTTCCTGGGCCAAACGCATCATTGATATCACGAGCTGTCTCGACAGCTTTTCGGCCTAGTTTTACCTGCAACAAGAAAATCGCGCGGATTTGAGTTTTGTCCATGCTGCCGAAAGGCCTGAACAAAAAATAAATAAAGAGATTAAGAACTGTAACGAATGACACGATTCGATAGAACGAAAATGTGCTGCAAAATAATATATAACATTGTTATATATTTCAATTAATTTATTCAGAAATCATATATAAATGTAACATGTGTGAGAAAATTATATTGTTTGGCACCAACCTAATATATATATATATATATATATATATATATATATATATATATATATATATATATATATAAGTTCATAGGAAAAATATGCCTTTTCAATTATATTTCCCACTTTTTATTTATATCAATTCTTTTATTTATAAGTTCGATACACGTTAAATATAACTACAGAGCATTTACAAATGCATGACAAAAGAGTCTATATTCCAAATTTTAGGATGTTGTTCATCTTACCGTTAACTTTTTCAGCATGTTAAAAAGTTTTACATTCTTGACAGCACATATTTCATAGCGCAGAAACATTGATATAGTTATTATGCCAATTTTTTAATATTTATTCATATAATAATAATATGACTGAGTCCGCTATACAAAGCAGTTGTCGTCAAGAATTCAAGAGTTTAACATACTGAAAGAAATATACGATAAGATGAAGAACATCTTGGAATTTGGAATATAGATATTTTGTGCTTTATATATATATATATATATATATATATATATATATATATATATATATATATATTAATGAATAAATATATATATATATATATATTAATTAATGAAGCATCCATTTACAAAGAGTTTTTACTTTCCGATTTGCTTGAAATGGCGAACAACTGTTGAGTCGACACCTCGAGTTCAACAGCAACTTCTCGTTTGGTTTTGCGAGGATCGGCTTAAATTAAGGCTTTCAAATGGTCGTTATCAACCGCAGTTGATCGACTGCGACCGTCTTTATGATCAAGGCTCTCGCTACCATTGCGAAATTTCTTAAACCACCGTTGTATACACGTTGGTGCGTGGTTCCTGGGCCAATATATATATACACACACATATCTATCTATCTACCTCTCTATCTACCTATTTATCTATCTATCTATTTATCTATCTATCTCTCTCTATATATATATGTATATATATATATATATATATATATATATATATATATGTATGTATTACGTTAATATAACAACGTTCTCGTATTAGAGACACTTTCTGCCCTGATTGATTTGAATACACACATGCTTCACTTCGTTCATCGATTAATATTAACTGAAAGCTCTAAAGGTATAAAGATTAGATCGATACATGAACAAATCCAATCAATGAATTCAATATGTTCCCAAGAGATCTTCTTAAGTGAACGATTTCAAAGTCTTAGAACTTTGTTCGAAGCAAAGATGAATCTGAAGCGGCGGATGTCGATCAGATGGGGATATGTACGCATGGGCTTGACAAAAACAAATACGAGGGAAACAGGAAATCTACTCAACATGCGCGTCTATGCGAGACTCTAGTATAACAGATAAATGAAAATGCAATTTCAGATCTGAATATGATAGATAAACGAAAATGCTATTTTGGATTTCATAGCTACAGATCAAAGAAAATGATATTTCATATTTCAATGCGACAGATAAATGAAAATCTAATTCATAAACGGCTATATGTCTGTCTGTCTGCCTGTCTATTTGTCTAGATCGGCACTAGGAGCTCTAAATGATTAGATTCTTTACGGACGGTGTTTATGGGTCTTTATCCGTTAAAATACTTTTTAAGGTGTCAAAAATGGGTCAACATTGAAGAATTCGTCATAGATTTTGTACATTTATCTTAGTTTATTTTTAATTTTTAATTAGTCTAGATTCGTGTCACATTACGACAGTGGTAACATCACAAGCTTTGAATGCAACATTTTTGATTTCGGTTTCGATTCTTGCTGATGGCACACATATACATTTTTTTTTACCTTTGAAATCATTACTTTATAATAATATATACGAAATCTGGACAAATTAAAATATATTTAAGCGTAATATATGTCCGGGTAGAACCCCCCCCCCACTGCTAGTATTATTTCAAACTTCACTGTGACAGATTAACCAAACAGCTGTTTTAGATTGACATACGTGACATATCAAACAAAAAGCTATTTCTGATGTCTGCGTGCAAATCCCGAAATCTCTGTACGCCCGGGAGTATGATGACAACAGGAAAAAATTATATACACAAACAACATACACTGAGTTCTCTCAAGGAAATAAAAAGATGTGAGTAATTTATTCAAGCGGCAGCATCTGTCTCTCTTTTACTCTCTCTTTCCCTCTCTCTTTCTCTACATATAAATATGTATATATATATATATATATATATATACACACATATATCAGTTGAAGAATTCATGTAATATATATATACATATATATATATGTATATATATATATACTTCATTAACTGTCAAAGAAAACAAAATTGCGACGTCATTTCCGATTTTTAGATGCTGTTATCGTGTCCATATTTCTTTAATTTCTTATAATATTGATGAGCACATTTTCTTCTGATGAGTTAGGAGAGACAATTTTTTTAAAAATTGGCGTAACATTACGATGAATGATTCCACGCTACTGAACAGGTGCTGTCAAGGATTTAACTGTCCAATACACTTAAAAAATAAACGGTAAAAGGACAACAGGTTATACATTTGGAACATAATCTTTTGTTATTTATTTGTATAATCTCTGTACTTATATCGAGCTTAAGAAATTAAAGGATTGGTATGAGTAACTGATTATATTATTATAGTATTGATGAAGTATATTCTACATATATATATATATATATATATATATATATATATATATATATCCTAGCATTTCAGCACGGCGTTGTCCGGGCGTTTGGATGTGTACGTTGAGCAAAAAAAAAAGTGGTAGTAGGAAGGCAGGCTCGAAACCGTACCGCAAAGAAGGAAAAGAACGGGGTAAAACCTAAGGTTTATGCTGTTACGACCATCTCCAATCCAGAAACGACATACACACAAACAAACAGACACTAGGATGGGTGCCCGGCGTTGCCCGGATGTTTGGAGGTGTATGGGAAGCAAAAAAAGAAAAAAGAAAAAAATACAGATAATTTTTTAAAACTTTGAATCCTATTATGACCTCTTAAAATTTATTTTTTGGGGCTCAAATTGAGTTATTAAGTTAGATCCATCTCCGAAGTACCTATATCTAAAATTTCAAATGTTTAGACCCAAAATTTTCGGAGGATTTTGGTAGAGTTCTCAACGACAAAATCGTTGAACTTTGACCCCTTTACAGCCAAATTTCTGGCCGAAAACAAGTCACATAGATTTTCCCAAATCTCAGTGCCTGTATATCAAATTTCGAGTCTGTAGACTGAAAATTAACAGAGTTATTGCGAAGGAAAATGTACACAGGCACACAGGCACACCGACACGTTCACTTTTATATATATATATATATATACTAGCATTTCAGCACGGCGTTGCCCGGGTGTTTGGATGTGTATATTGAGCAAAAAAACGTGGTAGTAGGAAGGCAGGCTCGAACCCGTACCGCAAAGGAGGAAAAGAACGGGGTAAAAACCTAACGTTTATGCTGTTACGACCACCGCTAAACCGGAACCGACATTTTTAAAAATTAAGGCTGGACAATCTAAACGAGAGGATAACTTTTAAAAGTATCGGCAAAAAAGGTGAGTGTCCCCCTGTAGAAAAGTGCCTAGTTGAAGGGGAAGATATTAAATTTTTTAGCCAATTTTTCCATATTTGTCGTATGAAAGGCCGAACATTAAAACGATACTGATCTTGGTAAAATCCGTCGCCTCGATTGAAAGTTTAAGGCAGACATGCAAACATACATACATACATACATGCACATATATATATTGGTAACTAAAAATTTTCGATACAAACTGATGAAAAAGCTTGCCCTATCTCTGAATACCCTTTATGTAAAATTTCAAATATTTAGACCAGAAATTGTCTGAGTAATTTGGAAGAGGCCGCAGAGGTCGATTTTTTTTTAACTTTCAACGATTTGACCTTTGAGGACTCTACGAAACTCCTCCGACAATTTTGGGTTTAAAAACTTGAAATTTTAGATATAGGTACCTTTGACATGGATCTAACTTAATTTGAGCACGAAACAGTACATTTTAAGGGGTCATAGTAGGGGTCAAAGTTACCCCCTTTTTTTTGCACAACATACACCTCCAAACACCCGAGCAACACCGGGATAAATACTATATATATATATATATATATATATATATATATATATATATATATATTTATATATATATATATATATAAATCTTTAATAAGAACACAATCAAAGTGTCTCACTCAACTATGCCAAAAATACAAATACAGAAAATATAGCAGGCTGTAACTGTAGAAGAAAAAATAGATGGCTCTACAAGGTTCATGCAAAATAAATAATGTAGTTTATAGCTGCACAGTATCACAAACCCCAAATTTAAATGAGGTTAACAGCAACCATAACTTGACCACTCGATTAAATAACTACACCAACTTTAACCAATCTACCAATCAAATACAGACCGACCCATCACATACCAATGCCACCCCTAATCTACCTGAAAATAAATACATTAAGCAAGACGCAATCTACTTTGGTTCCACATCTGGACTTATTAAGCATAGGATTTCAACCTTTAAGCATTATTTTAAAAACCACTCCCTGTTGAACCAAACCACTCTATCCAAACATATTTGGCGACTCAAACATAAGAATGTTTCCTTCAATTTGAAATGGCAAATAATAGGATCATATAAAGGATATACACCAGGAGATAGATTCTGTGCATTTTGTACACAGGAGACCCTAAAGATTTTAAAATATGACGATACCACCCTCCTAATTCAAGAGAGGAGCTTATTTCCTCATGCAGTCAGAAACGTTGGTTTAAATTTAACAAATATAGACCACCATAAGTCATTAAAAATGTTACTTATCAATCTTGAAATTTAAGTTTAACTTGATACCCTTATTAATAAAATTTTGATCATCAATATTATTATTGATATTAGAGTATCTGATATATTTACCATTTTTGTATATTATTTAAATATATATTTAAGCTAAACCTATACTATATTAATTAATTTCCATAAATAAATAAAGTATTTAAATACTAAATTCGAAGGTTCTAAATATATTATATCATAATCTAAATAGAATAAACACTAATTATCTCCCTTTGATTATTTAATTAGAAAAATAAGATTATCTCCCCCTTTTTTAATATTTGCTTAATATTAAATAAGGCGTTTACTAACATATTCAAACCGCTAAAAAATGTTTTATTGGCGTTCTTATTGAAAATTTAACATTTCGTACATTTATAAGCTACAATCAACATCCAAATGAATGCTTTGACAATAATTACGGTTTTCAAAAGGCGAGCAATTAAAAGGTAAATATATATATATATATATATATGTGTGTGTGTGTGTGTGTGTGTGTGTGTATATATGTATTATGCATATATATATACATATATATATATATAATTCTTAACTTTTATAAAAAACATATTATTATAACCTTATATTTAAACCAAATTCAGATTTACAATTTTATTCTATTTTTTATTTTCATTATTCTCAACCCATATATTTTTTTTATTCAATTTTCACCCCAAACAAGGCACAGCGCCACTTTGAAGCAGGGGGCTACTATCAGTGACTTAATTAGCAGGTTCATTATAAAGGGAGATGAGTAGAAAGATGTTTGTTAACATTACACTTGAACTTCTGCATATCATTGCAGT
The DNA here is from genome assembly GCF_053919585.1 of Euprymna scolopes. NCBI lineage: Eukaryota > Metazoa > Mollusca > Cephalopoda > Sepiida > Sepiolidae > Euprymna > Euprymna scolopes. The sequence goes on along the minus strand of NC_136514.1, from coordinate 21,464,267 downwards.
TGGGAAAGCAGAATCCCGGAAGGGAGTTCCAAAGACCTGCAGTTCTGGGGAAGAAACTATTGGAGTAAAAGGCTTTCTTGCACCTAGGGATCTCTACTGTAAAGGGATGAGACTTAGTAGCTTGTCGGGTTTGTCGGGAGTAGTTACATCGGGGAGGTACAAGTGTTTGCAGTTCGTCAGAGCATTAACCATTAAAGTATTTGTAGAACAGGCAGAGGGATGAAACATCTCGTCGATGGGACAGAGGCTGAAGCCTAGATGACAGTTCAGGACCTATCAGGTTGGCGACTCTCTTTTGAACCCTGTCCAGGGGCGAGAGACAAGCAGCAGATGCACCAGCCCAGATATGACGACAGTACTTCATACATGGGCGAATGGTGGCTTATAGAGGTATAGGATAATGTCAGGCGTAAGTAGTTTTCTAGCGCGGTAGAGGGAGCCAATCTTCCTTGCAGCAGCCTTGGCAATGCTCTCAATGTATCTATTCCAGTTCATATTCCCTGTAAACGTTAGACCGAGGAGTTTAAAAGAAGTACTTTCAGGCAATGTGTTCTTGGCCATTGCTATTGGTGGTAAAGAAGGTTTCTTGTAGTTATTGAAGGACACACGCTTAGTCTTAGCAGCATTGAATGTGACCAACCATTTTTGTCCCCATTCCACTACAGATTGGAGGTCATCCTCTAGTGTTTCTGCCATTTCCTTGGATATGTGTTCATTTGTTTTCCCTCATATATGTTATAGAGAGTGGTGTCATCAGCAAATATACCCATCTCCGAAACAATTTTATCAGGGAGGTAATTTATGAATATCAGGAATAATAGAGATCCAAGGATATACCCCTGCGGTACTCCTGCATTTATGTCATATTGTTTGGATGTACGACCGTCGAGGACAACTTTGATTTTTCTATTACTTAAGAAGGATTTAATTACATTATGAATTCTTCCAGTGATTCCATATGATCTAATTTTCCTTAGACCATCGTACCATACCCTGTCAAAAGCCTTAGATATATCAAGGGCCACCGCTCTACCCTCCCTTGTTTTGTCCAATGAACGGTATATACTTCAGAAACTACAGTTAAGATATCTGCTGTTGAACGGGCTTGCCTGAATCCATATTGTTTGTCAGTCAGGAGTTTAGTAGCTGTTGGGTGCTGGACTAGGGGTTGATTAACTAAGGACTCAAATATTTTGACGAAAAGTGGGAGGAGGCTAATGGGTAATGGGGCGATAATTTAGTGGGTCAGGACTTTCACCAGAATTCTTGAAGACTGGCACCACAGAGGCGGTTTTCAAGCAGTCGGGAAAACAAGATTCGTTAAGGCATTTATTGTAAAGTTTGGAGAGAACTGGAGCAACCTCGGCATTTTTAATAGCACAGAGCATTTTTTTAATAGCACAGCCGGGATGAGATCTGGTCCACATGCTTTTGAGGTGTCTAGGTTTTTTATTATAGCATGTACCTGAGAATGAGTGATTTTCAAATCGTCTAGTGTGGCGTCTGTTCGCAGAGGAAAATCAGGGAGTGGGTGGTGTACCGAGTTCAGTGTGGAGTTTGAGGCAAACCAACTGGCAAGCAGATTAGCCTTATCAGTTGCCGTGCAAGCAACCTCACGATTTTTTGATAGTGGGGGAATAGTTGACTGTCCATTATTTACTATGCTGTTGTAGATTTTTCAAAAATCCCGGGTTCCTAATTTCTGTGCTTCGATGCGTTTTCTGGTGGTTTTACTTTGCTTATCAATTAAATATTCTCCATTTTATTTTAATTTTTTCCAGATACATCTACCTTACTTAAAAAATTGTTACGATTATTTATGGTGTCTTTTACATATGAAAACCCCCCACCCAATACTTTTGCTTATAAGAAGACTTTGTTTAAAAAAAACTATATGTCAAAATTATTATCTGTGGCTTAATGTCTATCACAATAAAAACATCGTTTCCGAAACGATCGTACAAATTATTGACTTTGTTGTTGTTCCTTCTTATGAAACAGATTTTAATTTTTTAATTCTAATTTGAATTTTAAATTATCAATCACATTACTAAATATATATGTGTGTGTGTGTGTGTATTTTGGCAGCAAAACATTATTAAACACGGCTGATTGAACACGACTTAGTTCATCTTTTTCCGATTTCGTTGGATAACTTTTCGATTAGCCGAGCGCCATAAAACAACACCTCATTTTCCATGATAAAAAAACTACAATCGTCCATCATTAGAAATATCTTAACTAACAATACTAAAGTGTGTCACCTTAACAGTTGCACACGGAGATTAAACTTATTAGAAGCCACCCTTATTTAAAATATACAGCCTCTTATTAACCGGATCTCATTTAATAGCTGGGCGAATATATTAACCGCATTCAACAAATAACAATAAATATATAACTAAATAAATAAAATATACAAGAAGAAAAGCAAAATCTAAAAAATAATTCACCCCTGCCCACCCTGCAACCACCTTTATAACCAATATATAAAAAAGAACTAAGCATAATTACACCAAGCCTGAATAAAGAAAATTATAACAACCATCGCTCCTGACGACGATCGGATGTACCGATTGAAAGTGTTTGAGAAGAATATGGCCTAACAACATAACATGCCAGCCAAAATAAAAAAAAAACGCTTGACCAATTGGAAAGTTATCCAACAAAATCGGAAAAAAGAACTCAGTTGTGTCCAATCAGAGGTGTTTGAATATATATGTATATATATGCATATATATACACAATATATATGTATATATATATGTATATATACATATATATATATATGTACATATATATATGCATATATATATATGTATATCTATGCATATATATACAATATATATGTATATATATGTATATATACATATATATGCATATATATGGATATATATGCATATTTATGCATATATATATATGTGTATTTATATATATATATATATATATATATAAACGAAAACAGCTTATATATATAAGCTGTTATATATATATATATATATATATATATATATATATATATATATATATATATATATATATATATAAGCTGTTTTCGTTGTCCGGTCAAGCACCGGATATATATGCGCAAGCATTAATCTGTAATTACTTGGCTTTTTCAATCTAGTCGATACCCGTTTATGTACTCTGCCACTTGTATATTTATATTCTGTTTCAATCCATCATTTAATATGGTTATATTCATACGTGCACCTACACAAATGAAGCAAAACGTCTCACATTCATTTATCCGATTAAATTTTATAAAACATGTACATATTGAGAAATACTAAGTAGCAAAATCAACGTTTACTGCTTTATAGTACTCATTTTTCTGAAGTAGAATGCATTATATTGATATTTTAATCGATTTGTTAATCGATACTCTTTGTACGCTTGTGTCTGGCTTAAGGTGATTTGTGTTCATCGAGTATTTGTTCTACAGCTATTTCAATAGAACAATCGATGTTTTGTAATTGAAATACGCCAAAGGTTTGATTATTAACGAAGCAATACGTTTTCAGTCGATCACAAAGTGAAGCTGAAAAACCGTTAGATTTTCAGCTGGACACGTCAACAAAGCACTGACAAAAGTTTGCTTCAAAGTGACACGATTCATAATAAATGGATTACATGGCCTGTCCTTAATAAGTCACCATCAAGCAAGATTTTAATCGCTTTACCTGTGTATTTTTTGCAATTCCTTCGTTTGTTCTATCGGTATATGTTTAAGAAAAGGCGACGGTGCTCACGTGGTTAACGACACGAAGTGACAACCTAGATGTTCCAGTATCGTTCCACTGAAAATCACGTTCACTTATGATGTTGACAACCTTTACGTCGCTCTGTCACTAAATAGATGTTCTGTCCATAAGTATACGATGTTTTTGAGAAAGAATTCTGACTAGAAAATCATTGGGAAAACAAATGACAACAATAGAATCTTTGGATCCAAAACATGAGGATGAGGAATAACATGTGCACTTGTTGTCAGTCTCAGCTCTTAATATCCATGCTATTTTGTATTTTTTTATATTTTCCTGATTTTTTTAATTGTTTATATTTTCATGATTTTTTTAATTATTTATATTTTCATGATTTTTTTTAATTATTCATATTTTCATGATGTTTTAAATTGTTTATATTTTCATGATTTTTTTAATTGTTTATATTTTCATGATTTTTATCAATTGTTTATATTTTCATGATTTTTAATTGTTTATATTTTCATGATTTTTTAATTGTCTATATTTTCATGATTTTTTAATTGTTTCTATTTTCATGATTTTTTAATTGTTTATATTTTCATGATTTTTTAATTGTTTATATTTTCATGATTTTTTTAATTGATATATTTTCATGATTTTTTAAATTGTTTATATTTTAATTATTTTTCAATTGTTTATATTTTCATGATTTTTTAATTGTTTATATTTTCATGATTTTTTAAATTGTTTATATTTCATGATTTTTTAATCGTTTATATTTTCATGATTTTTTTAAATTGTTTATATTTTCATGATTTTTTTAACTATTTATATTTTCATGATTTTTTTAAATTGTTTATATTTTAATGATTTTTTAATTCTTTATATTTTCATGATATTTTTTATTGTTTATATTTTCATGATTTTATTTTAAATTGTTTATATCTTCATGATTTTTTTTTAATTTCAAGTTACTAAAAACTAAACATTATTCTGTTTTTTTTAATAACTTCTTACTTCATAATCCATCAATTTTAAAAGCTCTTTCATAATCAAGTTTTAAATTAAATCTTAATTTTATCAGCGCTCTAGTCCTGGTTATCATAATTTTTAGCACAAATTGCTATTTATATTACTATAAACGTCATATGTTTTGAATTTTTAAGACGAGGATTAATTATCCATATTATTTGGATTTTTCAGACTATTGTTCTTATGTGTATCATATGTCTTAAATTTAAAACACCCACACGTAATTAAATTGAAACAAAAGAAAAAGAAATGAAAATTATTGTTTGCTTGTAAAATAGGGTTAATCCTCTCCTCGGCCGACGAAGTATTAAGCACCCATTCCTTTGAAACTCAGTCAGCGACCAGTGACTCTACAAGCCTTGCTCGATAGAAGTGATTATCACACATCTAAAATGAAGAATATCGACCAGTCCAGCATTTAACTTTCAAAATTTACAGGCTGGAACCATAAAATTGTCGCCCTATAATAAAAAAAAAACATGATTCTATTTCAGTTTCATGAAAACCGGGTTTCCTTTTTTTGTTGTTGCAGATAACGTACGAGTTTACCAGTTGTGTACAAATCCTAAAAGCGATAGGAGACTTTTTATCATGTATGAAACCGATATACTGTTAAACCAGCGAGATTGGAGATGAGTTGCTCTACAACTCATGCTCTCTAGTGATAAAAGTTATGAAACAGGGCAATTGCCAGCACCCTAAAAATGCTAATCTGGACGGGTTGATGCTTTAGAGAACAACCAATTAAGTTTCTGTACATAATAATCCTTGGTGTGCTTTCAAGTGATGGCAACATTATGCCACCTTACATCTTCAAGGTCGGCTAGAAAGTCACCATCAAAGATCCACGGGTGCAATCAAGTGGGCGTTGGCAAACATTGAATGTGACAGCAAAACTCGGGGCCGGTCCATAACTCCAGAGACTCAGGCTTGGTTTCACAAGAAGTGCTACGCGTTTGCATCCTTTTCTCACTGCCCCCTCCCCTTCCTCCCTCGACCTGAACACGCATGACTACTTCATTTGGTCATACGTCGAGAGCAACGTCAACATTACTTTCAACAAACCCAAAGCGAGTCTGATCGTCGCCATTCGCCCAGTTTTCGCCGAGCTTCCGCTGGCGCTTGTGGAGAAGGCATGCTTGTAGTTCTGGACCCGTATCGACGAAAGTGATTGATGCTGAATGCGGCTACATTGAATAGATGTCAGCTCTACTGCATAATCAAGTCACCCGATGTGATTTTTCAATAACATTTTTAACATATTTTATTACATTTCTTTTAATTACATTTTCACCCCAAACAAGGCACATTGCAACTTTGGTGTAAGGGGGATAGTATAAGGGGCAACAACTACTGGGATACCATGTTGGGATTTGTGCAGCAAGATGTCGAATCACGTTACACTTGAACTTATGCATGTCAGTACAGTTGGGAAAGCAGCGACATTGGAAGGGAATTCCAGAGTCTATCGGTTCTGGGGAAGAAACTACTGGAGTAAAAAGATCTTTTACATCTAGGGATCTCTACTGTGTGGGGGTGGGATTTAGCTGCCTGTCGGGTTTGTCGAGGGGGTCTACGTCGTGGGGACACAAGTGTCTGCCGTTCACCAGAGCATTCACCATTAAAATACTTGTAGAACAGGCAGAGGGATGCAACATTTCGTCGATGGGACAGAGACTGAAGCTTTGATACCAGTTCAGGGCCTATCAGATTGGCGACTCTCTTTTGAACGTTGTCTAGGAGCGAGAGACTAGTAGCAGATACGCCAGCCTAAATGTGACAGCAATACTCCATACTTGGGCGAATGGTGGCCTTATAGAGGTACAGGATACTTTCGAGACATAGTATTTTTCTAGCACGGTAGAGAGAGCCTACCTTCTTCGCAGCGGCCATGGCAATGCTTTCAATGTAATTATTCCAACTCATGTTTCCTGTGAACGTTAAGCCAAGCAGTCTGAAATATGTACTCTCAGATAAAGAGTCTTTGGTCATTGCTATTGGTGACAGAGAAGGTTTCTTGTAATTATTGAAGGACACCAGTTTAGTCTTGGCGGCATTGAATGTGACCATCCATTTTTGTCCCTATTCCACTACAGATTGGGGGTAATCCTCTAGTGCTTCTGCCATTTCTTTAGATATGTGTTCATTTGTTTTCCTGTCATGCGTGTTATAGAGTGTGGTGTCATCAACAGATATACCCATCTCAGAGGCAATTTTGTCGGGTAGGTCATTTATGAATATTAGGAAAAATAGAGGTACAAGCATAGATCCCTGAGGCACTCCCGCATTTATATCGTATTTTTTGGATGTATAACCGTCGAGGACAACCTGGATTTTTCTCTTATCTAAGAAGGATTTAATTATGTTAAGTATTCTACCAGTGATACCGTATGATCTAATTTTCCTGAGGAGACCCTCATGCCATACCCTGTAAAAAGCCTTAGATATATGTAGAGCTACCGCTCTGCCCTCCCAGGGTTTGCCCAGTGAATGGTATAATATTCAGAGATTACAGTGAGAATGTCTGCTGTGGAACGGGCTTGTCTAAATCCATATTGTTTTTCAGTCAGAAGTTTAGCATCTGTAAGGTTATGGACTAGAGCATGGTTAATTAAGGTCTCAAATATTTTGGCGAAAAGTGGGAGGAGGCTAATGGGGCGATAATATGATGGGTCAGTTGTTTCACCAGAATTCTTGAATACTGGTACCATAGAAGCAGTTTTCCAACAGCCCGGAAAGCAAGCTTCATTAAGGCATTTGTTGTAGAGTTTGGAGAGAACTGGAGCTACTTCGGCTGAGCACTTTTTTAATAGCACAGCTTGGGTGAGATCGGGTCCACATTTTGAAGTGTCAAGGTTTTTTTTATGATAGCATTCGCCTGAGCAAGAGTGATTTTTAGATCGTCTAGTGTGGCGTCTGTTCGCATAGGAAAGTCAGGCAAGGGGTGGTTGGAAGGGTCCAGTGTGGAGTTGGAGGCAAACCGACTGGCAAGCATATTAGCCTTGTCGGTTGCTGAGCAAACAACCTCGTGATTGTTGGTTAGTGGGGGAATTGTAGATTGCCCATTATTTACTACACTGTTGTCACGCGTTCCTAATTTTTGTGCTTCGATGCGTTTTTTAGTGGTTTCAGTAAATTCTCTCTTAGCTGTCGCTATTTCTTTCATAACGTTACTTCTAGCTTCTATATACTTCTGTCTGTTTGAACTGGACTCATGTCGGCTAAATCTGCAGTATGCATGCTGCATTTGAACAATGGCAGTTGCTCAAGTAGAAGTAAACCATTAGGGAGAGTGGGGCTTGCTATAATATTTCCGCATGGGAACATGTGCTTCAATTGCAGTTTTTAACTCATTTGCGCACTGTTCAGCAGGAAGAGAAAAATATTTCCCCATGGGGCATCTTTGATAAGATCTCTGATGGCTTCCTAGTCAGCCTTTTTATAATATTCCCTTGTTTTGAGCACTGGCTGTTCAGTTTTGGGTCTAGAGTTTAGGGCGATTTCGACCATTATCACTGCATGATCAGCGTTCTCGGGTGGGCTGTCAGCATTTGTTATACAATCTTCGGGAACTGTGGTCAAAAACAGATCTAGAAGTTATGCGTTTTGCCTTTGCTGGTCAAGGAAACAGGTTGGAAACGTAACAATTTGTGATAGGGAGTGAGATATGGCGAAGCTATGTGGTGTGCTGCCCGCTGCATCTGTGTAAGTAGAGAATCCAAGCCAGTTTTTGTGGTGGACATTAAAGTCACCAAATACATGTACTTGTTCGCTAGTGTCGAGGGAGAGCGCTGTATCTATGCTGTCAGAGGCTTTGTTTATTATGGTGCAGTCCTGGGTCGAGGGAGAGCGGTAGAGACAATAAAAGTAGCTAATGTTATGCTGTATGTTTAGTCTAAAGCACATACAAGCTTGATCGTCCGATTGTATGTGTGTTTATCTAAAGAGGGGGAGGGTGTTACGAATGTAGACTCCAAGTCCGTGCATATGTCTGTCATTATTGCTGTAGTGTTGTTTTTTAGTGCGAAAATTTTTTCGTTCCATCCTGGATAACAAGTTGCACTTTATTTTAATTGCTAATCCATCTTAATTGCTATTATCCATAATAACGGTAAAAACTATTTCTATGTACAGAGTTAAAGGGATTAATTTTTTTTTACTTCAATAAACTTTTCTATAGCTGTTTTGCATGATATGTTAATATCTATTAAGCTTTATAATTTCTACTCATCAAATAGAATTTAATTGATCTTCTCCCCATAACTACATATTTCTTACTAATTTTATGATGGGCATTACCCTTTTCATCTCATATTTAATTAAAATTACAAGAATGTACTTTAAGTAGATACTAAATATCTATATCTCTTTTCTTCGATATATTTTAACTTTGTAAATCAGAAACAATTAATCAAATAGATACTTCATATTCATATTTTGTATCTATATTTGTGTCTATCTTAAGTAGATAGTTATTATTTGTAGTTTATAGAGATGTAGATATGAACTGAATACTTGTTATCTTTAGTTTATATCTATACGTAAAATTATAGAGGTAAATATTTCTTTTTTTGTTGTTGTTTTCTTCCCGTTGCATAAATTATGTAGTTGCGTTGTCTAATTTTGCATGAAATAACATTTTAAATTCTATGTCATTTTAAATCATACTCTTACTATTTACCCTCATATTCTTTTTCGTTAATGGATTTTATTAACAATCGTTTAATCATTTTATTATTCGTTCACATCTAATTAATATTAATATAATGTTTACACGCCATGATTGATATGCTTATAGAACTTTATTGCAGATTAGTAAAATATCAATATTTCACTACATATGCGTCACACAAAAATGAATATTGTATCATCAAATGACTGTTTCAAGGTTAGTAATTTCCCAAAATTTTATTTATATCCATGCGATACTCACGAAGTTATGTCATTTTATACTGTCGATCGCTTTATTGCAGGTCTTTTAAAATGCCAAAAAACGGGGTGATTAACGGTTATTGAAAAGGAACAAATTGTTGCTGAACTCGCAGAAGGATTGTTCATCAAATATTTAGCTATGGATCTGGAAAAAGATCCAAGAACTTTGGCTTCGTTCGTGAACAACCCCAAAACCAAATCCAAAAAAGATAAGGGCATCAGAGAAACGTTTCACATCGTTATATTCGGAAAATTCGTAGGGAAATAAACCAAAACACAAACAGCATCAGTGCTTCCATTTTTGCAAGAGCTGGAATCGCTCCAAAATCCAGGAACATCAATACTATTTCAAGGCCTTTATTGAGCAAACAACATAGGGAAAAATGAATGGCTTGGACACAGAATTACATGAAAATGGATTTCCAACAGGTCCTATTTACAAAGGAGATCCGTGCCACTCTTGACTGCCCGGAGGGATGGGCCAAAGTTTGAAACTCGAACGAAACTCCAAACCCTTACAGAGTTCATCGCCAACTAGGAGGTGGAGTCATCATGTTTTTGGCAGGAATCATGTGAGATAAGTTCAAGAGGGTGTAAAACTTACGTACGCGGCCTTTTGGGATAATCATTTGTCGACATGGCTAGATGACCTACCATTGCCACGTCGCTTTCAGATGATTTTTATGCATGGCAATGTACCATCCCATTCTGTTAGGGCGATTGAAGCCTTCCTTGAATCTATGAGCTTCTTTGGATAAACTCTAATGACCTGACCATACCTTAACCCCATTGAATATCTCTGGTCATTATTAAAAGAGGAGTTTATGAGGGAGGAGAGCAATTTCCTTCAAAGGATGCCTTGTGAAAAACGTAGGTGGTAGTTCTAGAGCCATAGCTCGTTTTTGAGATCAAACAATTGGCATCCCCGTTTTTGAGATCAAACAATTGGCATCCCCGGAGGACAAAGGTTGTTTTATGTCTGTTATGCAGACATATTAACTATTCATATTACCATAACATAACATTTAATAACTGTCCCTTGGAACTATTACTATTACTACTACTCTTTATTCTTAACAGCATCAGACTAAGTGCTTGTTAGATTATCGCTTGCACATTGATTTTTACACAGAGAGAGAGAGAGAGATGGGAGGTTGAGCTAGGAAAAGTAATGAAGCTGTAGGTCCAGCATAAATAAAAATGTAGTGACTTCGCCAAATATTTAATGAATTCCTTTGGAATAGTGATAATAATAATGCTCATGTTATTCTGATTTATTTGAGATATTTTATATATTTTGATATAATATCGATTTAAAAAATATATACTTTACAGGTTTAGTTGTTACGGGTTTCTACTGTAACTATTTATACTAGCCTTTCTGTCAAAATACGCTAAGCGACTATTAATACTATCTTGACACAATAGGTACTGGCTTACACCATGCGTACTAACTAATCGCTTGTTAGGACTATTCATTGTATCTTTCGGTTTTAATCAAAGCTGCTTGTGTTCCCGGTTGTTTGTAAATAACTATTCGGTACTTCCACCTAACAATTTAATGAACACAAAGATATCGTAAAACTTGAATTTTACTTGAAAATACTAGTCGAACAATGTAATACTTATAAAGGGACTCTTTACGTTCAACAACGGTATCGATTAATTTAACCAAAGTTTGTTTACATTTTAACATGAACAATAGGTAGCATTTAATCACACTATTATTTCAAATGTAAGGGTGAAATAATATTTTAATTAACCACTTGGTTAACAAATGAAAAATGAAACAGGATGAAGCTATAAAATGTGATTGGCTGGCGTACACGAGTGCTACTCCACTAGCGAATTACGCATCGTGTTTATTAGTAAGAAAAACAAGTCAAGAAGGATTTCTCTTCCACTAAACGAGGACAGAAAATACTAAAGTCTGTTGCTAATAATAATAATAAGAAAAAAAAAAAAATAATAATAATAATAATAATAATAATAATAATAAATAAATAAATAAATTCACCTTTAGATGAAACAAAGTTTTCATCACTGGCCGTATTAAATTTAAATAGTTAAACATAACGAAGATTATATTAAGAATTATTTATAAATTGGGTGCAGCGTAAAATTTAGGAAAACCCGTCCATTTTTGATGGGTAGGAAAACTCTCCATTATTGAATACATATCGTTTGAAAACACATTTTAAGGCCGTCCTTGAAGGGGGTATTGTTTTTAAAAAAGACTACACCCCCATAATATTTTTTTAATATATTTACTTGTTTACTGCTGTTTTAAAATATATAAAATTGATTTACTAAGTGTTCAGTTTTTAGTGGTTCAACTTATATAAAATGTTTATTTAGTTTTAACAAAAGTAGTGTCGAGTGTTACTTTAGAACAAAATAATGTTCGACATGAAAATCTCAGGAACCCCGATAATTGCTCAAAAATAGAAATTTAAAGAAAATACTTAAGTAGATATCGTTTCATAAATAGCCTCACACTCCAAAGAAAATAAATTTATATATTTTTTAAATCAAATCATCGGAGTGGATACGGTTGATTATGTAACGCAACTGACCGGAACGGAGGCATGGAGTGAAGACACGAAAAACAATACAATATATTACTTCATTTTTTAACACATTTTGTGTTATTACGAAACAATAAAAATGAAAAAAAAATTCTTGTATTAAAACAAATATTATATTATGTGATGACACTTTTCATGTTATTCTATTAATAAATATCATTTTATTATTTTTGTTGTTATTAATGTTGTTGATAAATAAAATTAATTGTATATAAAACATTTGAAGGAAAATATTAAATCGTGAGAAAAATCTAAAATCATTAAATTATCAATAAATTTTGTCGTCATAAAAATATGATTATTTGAATAATTTATATTTGCAAAAGAAAAGACAACATTGCTAAAAAAACTGTACCAGCGAATTATCAATATATTGTCATCAAAACGATTATTGTTTCATTTTAATAATTATAATGAGAATAAATGTGTTATTTCATTAAAATTAAATAGTATACATAAATTATGTCGAATGTACATAAATAATTTTTTATAATTACAAAATTTGTTAATGATTGGCTGATTTTGGATTTTATAGTTTTTTCTTTTGCCAATTAAAATAAATTCAATCATCCTTTTTTATAATGACAAAATGTATTGATAATTTATTGATTAAAAATTTTTCAATTCATGTTTTTTTTCTTTTAAAATTGAATAAATTTTAGATCAATTTACTAAATAATCATTTTTTACAAAATATATTTACATAATTTGCAAAAAAGTATTTATACAATTGAATAATTTTGCATTTTTCTTCTAATGTTTTATATGCAATTAATTTTATTTCTTCTGTCAAAAAATTATAATCAGTATAATAATCGTTTTATATAATGAGAAAATTTATGCATACTTAAAATCTTAAAAAGTGCAACAAATGCCAATTAGATTTTTATTAAATAAGTTTCATTTTTTTTATTCTAATATTTTTTTTAAAGTTTAATATTAATAGTTTTCGGTAAAATAACTTTCCGGTAAATATTTTGTTGAATATTTTTGTTGAAAAAGGAATCTTTTTTTCAAGAAAAAAAAAATATATATATATATATATATATATATATTTATATATATGAAACTGAAAATGAAAAAGGAAAATTACTAAATAGTAATCAACGTTTCGTCCTCATTTCAGGGGATATCATCAGGATTTCGTGGGAAAAATGCTGAAAAAAGTCTATGTGGCCTGTAGCCTGTTTCTTCAGCATTTCTCCTACGAAATCCTGATGATGTCTACGGAAATAAGGACGAAACCTTGATTATTATTTATTAATTTTCGCTTTTTCCTTCTCAGTAGCATAAGGGCAATCGTCTTTTGTACTTTAGTTTACTAATGTATATATATATATATATATATATATATATATATATATATATATATATATATATCCGGAAGATTTTTAAACCGTTTAAACTATAAAATATGTCCTTCGTAAGAAAATTAATTTGTCAGTAAGTCAATTTATCTATTGCATCGCTAAATAGTTTTACTTACACAAACAAACAATAGTACCAATGTTCTTAAGGGGATCGTCAGTGGTTTACCATGAAACACTGTTTCGGGGTTATATATATACTTAATTTACTCACATAAAATTAATATACGAAAGTATAGATTTATGCGTAAACTTTAAGTATTTACTTCAAAAGTGCTCAATACGTAGGTAGAGCTAGTTAGTAATTTATAAAATATATATGGCGATTAAGCTACATTGAATATTCGTCGTTTCATCCACTCTAGGACTCCTCAGGCTTATGCGCGAATTCTGTCGTTGTTTATCGTTTTTTTATTCTTCTCTCGTATTGGGATTTTAGTTAGCCAATCAGCTTTCTAGTACCCACCGCGCCCATTCCTATCAGCCAATGGGCATGCATTTTATCGGAAAAGGATATGTTGTTAAACTGGGTTAGTGTTATTTTTGTTTTTTTATTGTTAGTTTATATATAAATATATATATATGTGTACATACATATATGCACATATATACACACACACATATATATATATATATATACATACATATATGTGTGATCGTGTATGTATATTCATGTTTATTTAATTTATTAAGTTGATGAAACGCTTAATATTCAGTGTAGCTTAATCGCCATATATATTTTATAAATTACTATATACATATATATATATATATATATATATATATATATATATATATATTATATATATATATATGTATATTATATATATATATATATATATATATATATATATATATAAAGATGGAGAAATAGAGAAGGTATGTATGGAATATCTTCGAATACTTCCATGAGTTCATTCTCATAACAATCACTGTACAAATATTTTATGATATATTTTCGTTATTTAACCACGAGCAAATTGCATCCCGCACAGATGTATCTCGAAGCTATGCCGTTGGGCTAAAAACCAGAAAGATTCATGTCGAGATGTTACTTAGAAGTAAAGAATATTTATGTTGTAGAAAACACAATAATTTCAACAAGTTCAGCCGTTGTTCTCCAGACTTGTTTTGGTTATCTTATCACGGCTCTTATGATTGGACAATTCTTACTTCACTTGGAAGTGCGTATCTCTATTTTTATAGCGAACTTATGTAATATTATATAAAAGGAACGAGATATTAAATAACAACGGTTGTTATCATTTAATCGTAATGCTAAATACGCCGACTGATCGGTTTTAAATTTTGGAACTAAATAACTACATAGTGGGCATCTCTTACTAATGTACACTGAGGGTTTGAATGCCTGCTGGACACTGTCTTCGGTTGTTGTAGGTGTATCTGTATAGCGTTTTTTCAGAACAACATGGCATTTGCATACTGTTTAAGACCCGTGTTAGGAGTCACAAATGAAAGAAACCACCAATAATGTAAAGTGTATAAAATATATTATGTATTTATCATAAAGAATACAGGAGCCACTAAAGTGGTATAAAAGGAACGTGCTCGTATTATGCGGTTAAACATGGTATGAATGTCTCCATCTAGTCTCTGACACCAGTGGTATTCAGAGGACTGGTTGATTCCACTTAGTTCTCAAATAGAGGTGAGTTGTAACCCACAACAGATACTATTCCCTAAAAGTTAATTCTGATTAAATGTTCAAAATCACAAAGTAATCACAGTTCTGGTTTTTACGAGGAACGGAGTACCTTCTCTAAGTGCTGTGGCTTCAAGCAATAGCACGACTCTAGATACTGAACTAGCCTAGATAAATTATTGTTCTGGAGTAGACAATAAATCTATTCTATAATATATCTAATAGGTAAATTGGAGAGAGGTAAAGGAAAACTTGAATGCAATATACGAATATTTTTGTATCTCATATAGAGATATCAAGTATTAACCAAAAGAGGACCCATTGATACTCGAGAACTTCGATTAAAGATTAAAGTTAAGCGAAACAAAAAAAACAATATAGGTTTGTTATAAGTAGGGTTATTACAGCAGCATATTCTTTTCCTTATTTTCATTCTCACGTATATGTCCATTTATATCTGATATGTTTTTATGTAGAGTGATGTGGTTCTCAGTTGAGTAATTGTGCCTAACTGTGTCGGATATATACTCGAGAGTCAAAACAATGAAAAGAATATGCTGTTGTCATAGCCTTAGTTATTAACATTAAGCTGAAACGATATTATTTCTATTTCAAATCTAGATCAAATTATTAAGCTAATCATAGAGATTTTATTGGTACAATTCCTACTGCTTAATTAAGGTATGGTCTATTTTAGCAGCTGTGTAATTATTAGGGCTATGATAGGAGAATATTCTTTTCATTAGTTTGAATCTTGAGCATATCAGTTAATATCTTTGATGCTTTTATATAGAGTTATGTGGTTCTCGATTGATTAACTGTGTCTAACTCTGTCGGATATATACTCGAGAGTCAAAAAAATGATAAGAATATTCTCTTGTCATAGCCTTTGTTATTATGCAATTCTCCAAGCAATTGCCGTTGTCTTTCTATGGTTAGTATAGGTTTTGTTCTGATTTCCTGATACAATCGTCCCAAGTATTTCCCCCATTCGTCTTCGACTGCAGTGTAGCATATGTTCTGTCTTCATGATACGACCCTACCCGGAAGTATCTCTTCCTTTAAGGGAAGGATAGTGTACAGTGTCCGTAAATTTTGGACACATATATAAAGTAACATTTCTTGTACAACAGCTTTATTGTTTTCCCCATAGCAGCAAGGTCAAAAATTGTCGACTGATTTAGAATAACGAATCTAATATCTCGGACATAGCACGTTATCTATCCATCAGAAGTTAGTGATTAGATTTTATTAGCAGCAGGAGAAGCGTTTGAATGCGTATGCAAATTGGCACGTGCCCGGCTTGCGTCTGAAAAAAAGGGCACCATGTAGTCGGGAAGAAATAAAATCGGCAGCGAAGTAGACGGACGTGTAAAGGGAAGGTGGGAAGGCATGCTCTGGCAAGCGTGCGGTCGGGACCAAGAAATATAACCATATATTCCAAGCTAGAATTTACAAGATACATGATGCGATGGCGGAATCGGTGTTACAAGAAAACGGCCCCCATTTCTTGTAAATAAGAAAAACATTAGATAATGGAAAATGAGATTAGGATAGACCGAGATTCGAACTGTGTAAGCAAGGTTCAGAAATAGATTCGGAATGTTGGAATTTGGCTCTTGTTAAATTTCATATAAAATAATTTGGATATGTTTGTTTGTAAAAAGAATTAATTGTTCATTCTTTTATGAAAATCGAATTAAAAAAGGTCAGCTAAAACAATAATTAACAATGCAATTTAAAAATATATTGAAAAATAGTTTAGTGAGAATTCTCTGTCTGCAGAAGTGTATTTGGGAACATGTGCCAAGCCACGTATGTTTAAGTCACGTGAGTCGATCAGGTTTGTAACCACGCGTCTGACGTCATAGAAAAAAGGAATTCTCTATAATAGGAGCTAGGATTAGTAGAGAGGAGCAGGAGTCAGTCAGAGGCAGTCGAGTCCGGATTGAACAGTCAGCAGAGTCGGTTGGACAAAGCTGACATGATCAGAGGAGAGTCCCTAAGTGCGAAAGGAGAACGTTTAATCATGTAAAACGACTTTGATTTCCTTGACGTCATCATCATCGTTATTAGGAGCTTTATGTAACCCTTACAAGAATGTGCCTCCCCTATCTCAACCCTCGCAGATATATATTATAAGAGGAAACACTCCAGAACGATATAAATTTCCCTCATCACTATGAATGTCCCCATCCTACCCTTTTATATGAAATCCCCGGCTATACAACATCGGGTAATTGTTCTATAATTCATGTAGCATTTATTACTATTATAACAATTACATCCTTCCTAAGTCGATTTAAACTTATAATATAATATGTTACGATTTTGCCAATTTTTAACGCTTTAAGAGGTTTTGTAAATGTCATAATATTGTGGGGTTTAGTGTCATTATAATTAATTAATTGTTAATTTGGGATATGTGTCGGTATGAAATAATTTTATGGCTTTTTTCTTTTAATGATTGCTATGAGTTTTGTTGCGTTTTATTACAGTGCTATAACACTATCATATTTTGTTTTTGAGAATTTATATTATATATTATATATTGGTAGGTATATATTTATATTATAAACTATATATTAATAGGCATATATTTATAGTATAGATTACATATTAATAGGTATATATTTATATTAGAAATTGCATATTGGTAGGTATATATTTATATTATAAATTATATATTGAGTTGCATATATTTATATTATAAATTATATATTAATAGGCATATATTTATATTATAGATTACATATTAATAAGTATATATTTTTATTATAAATTACATATTAATTGGCATATATTTATATTATAAATTATATATTGATTGGCATATATTTATATTATAAATTATATATACATATGCATATATTTATATTATAAATTACATATTGGTAGGTATATATTTATATTATAAATTATATATTGATTGGCATATATTTATAATATAAATTATATATTAATATGCATATATTTGTATTATAAATTACATATTGGTAGGTATATATTTATATTATTAATTATATATTAATTGCCATATATTTATATTATAAATAATATATTAATAGGCATATATTTATATTATAAATTATATATATATATATATATATATATTTATATTATAAATTACATATTGGTCGGTATATATTTATATGATAAATTATATATTAATAGGCATATATTTATATCATAAATTATATATTAATAGGCATGTATTTATATTATTAATTATATATTAATATGCATATATTTATATTATAAATTACATATCGGTAGGCATATATTTATATGATAAATTATATATTAATAGTCATATATTTATATGATAAATTATATATTTATATTATTAATTACATATTGGCAGGTATATATTTATATGATAAATTATATATTAATAGGCATATATTATTTTATAAATTATATATTAATAGGCATATATATATATATAGAGAGAGAGAGAGAAAGAGAGAGAGAAAGAGATAGATAGATAGATAATATTGAGTAAGAGGGCGGAAAGATACTGTTTTCGCATAACATTTTCCTAGTATGTCGATTAACGACGATACATTATACTTTTCTCTTTTCCCCAGCTTTAAAGTTTTAATTGATCTTCTCCTTATCGGTCGTATTTAAAACAGTAATGCCTGAATAAATAATTAATTAGCAAGGATTAAGTGATAGTAGATTCTGCGTGCGCTCAGCAAAGATTTAATCTTGATCTGTCAGTTTTGTTTTACTAGATCTGAACAAACGTTGTTTTCCCTCGGGGCAAAATAATCGTTTAACGATCGGCGATCACATCTTTACCATCAGCGCACCCGAAAAAACCCATTGAAGCATTTAAAATTAATCGAACGAGCAACGAACGGCTCTCTTCTATTCTCAGAGGTAGTCGGACATTCCTGGTTATCTTCGCGGTTCGTTAGCTGTTTTGCTTTATGTGCTATTAACCCTTTTCAGGATATTTAATGCGGAATCCAGTAATATTTTTTGGAAAACAAATTCATTTTTTACGTCATTGTATCTTAAAATATGCATTCATGGTGTTTGGTCTGGTTGTATTGGTGAATTAGGTTTATTTTGTTTTTTGACTTTATACAGCAGGGTTAAAATTTTGCAAAGGGAAAGGAAACGTTTGTTTTTTTGTGTGTCTGTTTTAAGTTATTTGTATTTTCAAATAGTTATTCTTGGTGTTTGATTTGGTTTGGTTATTTCGTTTTATGGCTTTTTAAACCTTTTCGAGTAAATTAATGCTGAACCCAGCAATTATGGTTCAAATTCATTCATTAATTTTTTTTATCGATGGTGTGTGGTTTGGTTTGGTTTGGTTGTTTTTGCAGTTGATTTTGCAAACATGATTGAGTTGTGCAAATGAAACGGGGAACAACGACATCAATATTTGATACATTGAAGAAAGCCGATATCATCAGACAGCATAATCAAGTAACACCTTAACTTATTGAAAACAATGGGACCAATTCCTACCAAGACACTATTTGTTTCATAAAAACTCTGTTGTACAAGATGACAATTTGCAGTTATGTAGATAAATAATTTCTTGTCAATAAGTAATATATTCTCAAATCCAAAGTTATTTTACCGAAAAAAGAAAACACATAAGCCGCCCTGAGTTTCAAACACGCCTTCAATCGAGATCTAAATTCATAACATGCGACATTTACGGCGTTTTCCGGGTTACGACTGAACATTGATTCTGGATACCATCTCCTCTTTTGTGTTTCCAGCGGCACAGTTCCTCTCTGCGTGTAACGAAGCCACTGGAACATATGCAAATGACCAAACTACATCGCGAGCGTGACGTCACAGTAAAGTCGGAGGAAGAGGAAGGAAAGAGAACGAGAGAAAAAAAGCACGTGGCTGTGAGAAATCTTTTTAAGCACGTGTCCACCCGGCAGAGATATTAACACATTTATCTTCCGAGCCTATAACAATATTTTCAGACGACCGTATACACTAGACCGAATAACAGACATAAAAGCTGGTTATTGGTGCTGACTAAGAAACTATTAATTGACCCCGAGGAGCCAAGAAGGAATGCGAACATATAGTCGCTGCCTTGCAAAGTATGTATCACGCGGTTTGGTGTGAATACGATCAGTAATAATCATATTTTCTTTTAACTGAAGGAAAAACTCATGTCTGATTTCCTTTTTTTTTTCTGTGACTTCTATACAAAAATTTGGGACCGTGTAAAAATGTAACCATCGTGTTACATGTGTTTCAATAAAATAAATAGAGTAAATACTTAAAATCTATTTCTAAGCGCTTCTTCTAGCTTATGAGCGCATCAATATTACACAAAAACAATAATTTTACCCATATTTTAGACTAATAAATACTTAAGAAATGAAATCTCTACTTATATATAAAATACTTTGTCTGTGTGTCAGAGAGAGAGAGAGAGAGAGAGAGAGAGAGGGAGGGAGAGTGATAGCTCTCCATGAACTCCAAAACGGTTCGACCGATTTTTCTGAAATTTTACACAAATCTACTTTAAGTGTCTGGGGACGTTCTTAGGTTTGGTAGCAGAATACCTGTGATACGTATCAGAAAATCATAAAAATATGATTAAGGACTTCTTAGTAAAATTTTGACAAAAGTTAACACTTTTTACGACCTTAAAACAAGTGCATTTAAAAAGATTTTATGCAAAGGTTGCAATGAGGTAGTTATCGGATATGTTGAAAGTGGTGAAGTAGTTAGAGTTCGAGATGGACCATTTCTAGACTTTCTCAGATAAGTGATAATGATGTGAGCCTTGCTTCTAGACGTCTTCCTGGCTATATTCTATCAACTTCGCACTTAATCACAGTATAGAGCAACTGAATATAGACATCCAAACTCTGTAATGTAGTATTTTGTTTTTGAGCGTTCAGTGCTTCCTCGGATCGACTGGCAATATATATTAATCTCTTTGGTTTTGTAAGGATGTAATCTTGGCGCTTAGAAATATTTATTCATCCATTAGCAAACAAAAAACCTCGCTCTGCTCTTTCTTTATAGTTGCAACTCTGACAGCCAACATTTCACCGAAGTCCGCACACGTGTCTATGAGTTGACAAACTTTTCTTGCGGCGTTTCTCTATTTTCGCTTTAGAGACGAGGACAAAAAAAATTGATATAAATCTCCTTGCTAGTCACGGCTGCAACATCTCTGAAGCATTTCTTACAAGTTACAATCTTCAATGTATTTCAGGCGAACTGAAAAGATTTCTGAAAGTTGTTGGATATTGAGTAAATACTTAAAATCTATTTCTAAGCGCTTCTTCTAGCTTATGAGCGCATCAATATTACACAAAAACAATAATTTTACCCATATTTTAGACTAATAAATACTTAAGAAATGAAATCTCTACTTATATATAAAATACTTTGTCTGTGTGTCAGAGAGAGAGAGAGAGAGAGAGGGAGAGTGATAGCTCTCCATGAACTCCAAAACGGTTCGACCGATTTTTCTGAAATTTTACACAAATCTACTTTAAGTGTCTGGGGACGTTCTTAGGTTTGGTAGCAGAATACCTGTAATACGTATCAGAAAATCATAAAAATACGATTAAGGACTTCTTAGTAAAATTTTGACAAAAGTTAACACTTTTTACGACCTTAAAACAAGTGCATTTAAAAAGATTTTATGCAACACAACTGAAAAATCCGGCATATAAATAAAAAGTAGGTTCTTTAAAATGATAAAAGCGGATTTGAAATGAATTTTTGCTTAGATCGTAATTCAATAATGATACTCGAATTTTGCGTTTTTAAAAAAAAATTATTTACATTTTTACCCCAAACAAGGCACATTGCCACTTTGTTGTAGGGGGCTACTATCAGGGACAGAAGCTGCAGGGGTACTATGTGGGAAGTTAGGCAGCAAGATGTCGGTTCACGTTACACTTGAACTTCTGCATGTCAGTACAGTTGGGGAATCAGGAGCCCGGAAGGGAATTGCAAAGTCTAACGGTTCTGGGGAAGAAACTAATGGAGTAGAAGGCTGTCTTACATCTAGGGATCTCAACTGTGAAGGGGTGGGATTTTGCTGCTTGTCGGGGGTATTTACGTCGAGGGGGTACAAGTGCTTGCAGTTCGTCGGAGCATTCAGAGAACAGGCAGAGGGATGCTACATTTCGTCGATGGAACAGAGGCTGAAACCTAGATGACAGTTCAGGACCTATCAGGTTGGCGATTCTCTTTTGAACCATGTCTAGGCGTGAGAGACTAGTAGCAGATGCACCAGCCCAAATATGACAACAATACGTCATACATGGGCGAATGGTGGCCTTATAGTCGTACAGGATACTTTCCTTTCATCTCACTGAAAATTTTGTCAGAGAGGTCATTTATGAATATTAGGAATAATAGAGGCCAAGAATAGACCCCAGAGGAACTCCCGCATTTATATCATATTTTAAACTTTAATTCAAACCATATCACAACACAAGCCGATTTTCAACAGCAGCTTCTCGTGTGGTTTTGCGAGGATCAGCTTCAATTAAGGCTTTCAAATGTTCGTTATCAACCGCAGTCGACCGGCCTCGACCGTCTTCATCTTCGAGGCTGTCATCACCATTGCGAAATTTCTTGAACCGCCGTTGTGCCGCACATTCGTTGAAGGGTACTGCGCCCAACGCATCATTGATATCACGAGCTGGCTTGACAGCTTTTCGGCCTAGTTTGAACTGGAACAAGAAAATCGTGCGGATTTGAATTTTGTCGAAATGCCTAGAAAAAATGAATGCAAGATTTGAGAACAATAACGATTGACAGGATTCGAAATGATATATAACATGTATATATATATATATATATATATATATATATACATTATTTCAGAAATCTATATATATAAAAGCAAAAATGTGTGTGTGTGTTTGTGTGTGTGTTTGTGTGTGTGTGTGTGTGTGTGTGTGCGCGCGCGTTTTCGTGTATGTCCGCAAAAGGGGTTTTTCCTCGGCCTTCTCTCGGGGGTCACTCTTTCTTAAAACATTATATCACGTCTAAATGATAATATCTACGAGATAACAATGGGGGTCGCGTGTGTTTTTAATTTTTCCGACTTTTAAGATAAATATTCAACATTTTTCGATCGCCGCGTGTGGATTCGACTTTTTCGTATAAAAAAACTAAAAATAAAACTGCCCCGCAGTAAATAAAATACAGCCCCGCAGTCAAAGTTGACCTCAGTAAGTCGTCCAGTACGGGCAACTGCCAATTCTTAATACTTAAATAAATTCAAACATCGTTCCTCTACTACTTCTTGCTGACCCAGTGGTTAGTGTCGCACTTTTTTTTTCACACTTTATTTTCCAACTTCGCCTCAAGGCTTCGGGTTAAATCCTTCCTACTTACCTACCAAAACTTTTTTTTTACTCCTCTTCCCCGATACAAACACCCGGGCAATGTATTTTATTTTGATTTACTCAAAACCACACCCCGAAACACAACATCCCCCGACACAAACACCCGCGAAACATCTTTTTTGTTTTGATTTACCTAAAACCACACCTCGAAACACCCGGGCATCGCCGGGTATCCCCGATATAAAAGTAACATATGTAAGAAAACGAGATTGTGTTTTGCACCAATCTAACAAGTTGTATCTTCTTTTAAATATTCATTTTAATAAATTCCTTATTAGTTGTTTTTGTTGTTGTTGTTTGTTGTTGTTGTTGTTGTTGTTGTTGTTGTTGTTGTTGTTTTCTCATGGGATGATAATCGTTAGTGCACCATTACTTGTAATTAAATTTATGCAGATATTCTACATGATTTATACTTGCAAAGTCCTTGCGTAAAACGTTTAGAATAAACACAAACATTTATATATATATATATATATATATATATATATATATATATATATATATATTGATGTATGCTATGTATATTTGTTTATAAAATTGCCTACCAAACTTCTCTGTCAGTTTTTTGTCTACAGATATTTAACGGGAAAACTCAATGCAAAAGTGTGAAAATTAAAGAATGGAATTTCCAGGTGAAGGTCGAACGACTTCATTACGAATATGCGTCGCTATTAGTTCATGTTTTAATTTTTAGCCTTGCAGCAAACATATCTTCATTAATGTCAAAGGAAAAAGTAAATCGTAAGCTAAATGTTTTGGCTTCGATTCTCGATGGTAGAGCACGAGTCATTTTTTTTAATCATTACTATATATTGAGACCAATACAATATAATAATAAATACGGAATCTGCAATTATCAAAATATCATATTTAAATGTATTTTATGACCGGGCAATGCCGTGTGGCTTGCTGACATATATATATATATATATACATATATATATATATATATATATATATATATATATATATATATATATATATATAATGCCGTGATACATATATAATGCCGTGATATATATATATATGTATATATATATATATATAATGCCATGATGCTTGCTGATATATATATATATATATATATATATATATATATATATATATATATATATATATATATATATGACGACATAAAAACATTTTATTTACTAATGTGTTATACAACATGCCGCTCACTTTTCGACGTATAGTTTTGTTTATATGACCCAGTTTCTATGTAACCAAACTATCTAATACTTTGATGACATAGTAAATAAGATGAGAGGGACTTGAACAGAATAAGCGTCCATATTGTCTAGCTCAAGGCTGCTTGCTGAGTACGGACTGAACTGATTAGTCAGATTCTCCGTGTTTGTAAATCACAAGCACAAAGATGGTATGAATTCCCCTTTCCCCGTTGGCTATTGGTGTACCGCCATGATGTTCGCTTTAGTTAATTAGCCTTCATTCGGTCGGTCTCAAATGAAAGAAAATTAGTTGCCATTGTCCAAGATAATAGTCTCAGACTGCGAGCGAATGAAAACAGATATATTTAACATGTCTCTTTCATTTTACAACAGTTTTTGTCCTATTAACTAACGAAGTACTGTTTATCAAGGCCTGAAGGTCAGTCGAGGAAAAAAAGCTATTGAGTTTCTGGGAAATATGTATCGATGGTGGTAATTTCTCGGGAATTGACTCTTTAAGAGGACACCTCAACAAGAATTTGTTTACATAGGACTCGAAACTCCAATATTGAATTAAAAGAATAATCAGATCAATCTAATGTAGAAACAGAGAAAACGAGACATGAGCCAGAAACAGAAGTGAGAAAGAGACCAAGGTCATTATCGGGGAATAGTATGGGATAGTAATAGTTTAGAATTAGTCATAAGAAAATGCTAAGATATATTTTTTCCGCTGTGCAACTAGATTATGGCAGTCAGTCCCAATGATGAGCATTGGACCATCAAAATAAAGACGGAGCTTCAAAAATGAGTTCGCAATGCATTAAGAATACTGTTGGGCATTGCAACAGCAAGGAAGCAGTTATCATTTAAAAAGCGACGGTGCAACAGGCACAGATATGATGTGTGGGCAGCCAAGACAAGACAGGCAGACGAAAAGAAAACACTGAGATAAACGACATTCAATAGGTAGAGAAAGAGCAGACAATGCCAATGCGTGACAAAGTGTTAACAAGTAAGCAAATACTCACACACACACACATACACACACACACACATATATATATATATATATATATATATATATATAAGAACAAGTAGTTAATAAAATATGTTAAAAACACTTTGAAAAAGAGTTTTTTTTTTTTTAAAAAAACATATTTAATTTTAAAAAGGAAGCACAAAATAAGTGGAGTGTCCTTAATCCGTGGAGTTTTGAAGAAATACTTTCCTTCTCATCAGAGGGTATGATTTAGCAAAATGAGGGAATCGGATTTTTTAAACAAAATTTTTTTAAATTATATTTTCACCCCAAACAAGGCACATTGCCACTTTGGTGTAGGGGGATACTATCAGGGGCAGCAACTACTGGGGCATTATGTTGGGATTTGGGCAGCAAGATGTCGGTTCAAGTTACAGTTGAACTTCTGCATGTCAGTACAGTTAGGGAAGCAGGGACCTGGAATGGAATTCCAGAGTCTAGCGGTTCTGGGGAAGAAACTACTGGAGTAGAAAGATCTTTTACATCTAGGGATCTCTACTGTGTGGGGTGGGATTTAGCTGCCTGTCGGGTTTGTCGAGGGTGTCTACGTCGTGGGGGCACAAGTGTCTGCAGTTCGTCAGAGCATTCACCATTAAAATACTTGTAGAACAGGCAGAGGGATGCAACGTTTCGTCGATGGGACAGAGGCTGAAGCTTAGATGCCAGTTCAGGGCCTATCAGATTGGCGATTCTCTTTTGAACCTTGTCTAGGAACGAGAGATTAGTAGCAGATGCACCAGCCCAAATGTGACAACAATACTCCATACATGGGCGAGTGGTGGCCTTATAGAGGTACAGGATACTTTCAGGTGTTAGTAGTTTTCTAGCACGGTAGAGAGAGCCTACCTTTTTGCGGCCCTGGCAATGTTTTCAATATAATTGTTCCAGCTTATGTTTCCTGTGAACGTTAGGCCAAGCAGTTTGAAAGACGTACTCGCAGACAGGGAGTCACTGGCCATTGCTATTGATGGCAGAGAAGGTTTCTTGTAATTATTGAAGGAAACCAGTTTAGTTTGGTAGCATTGAATGTGGCCATCCATTTATGTCTCCATTCCACTACAGATTGGAGGTCATCCTCTAGTGTTTTTGCCATTTCTTTAGATATGTGTTCATCTGTTTTCCTTGTTTTGCTTGCAGAAGTATTTCATGAAACTACAAGTAAGTCATAGATCTTACTTGATAACAAATAGTGAAGCAGAGGGAATAGGTTGAATAAAAAAGTTATTTCATGTGAATGAATAGTCTGGTGAAAGGTAAAGTATCCAATGACGGGAAAATCCAAAATGTAAATCCAAGAAAGTTAATTAAATTATTATATATTATATATATATATATATATATATATATATATATATATATATATATTACCTCTTATAATGTATTATGTCTATACTTATATGCCTTCCATCGATGCTTTTATATAGAGTCGTGTGATTCTCGGGTTTTTTTACAAGCGAATAAATAATAACTTGAATCATAGGAAACGATGGCTTGAGCAAGATACAGGTGCGGAAAGGGCCAAAGGCTTATGCTGTGTCATGAATCAAACTCTGTGACCGATCAAGTTGCACCGGCCAGGTTGATTACCTATGTCTAACTGTGTCGGATATATACTCGAGAGTCAAAACAATAAAAAGAATACTCTGTTGTCATAGCCCTAGTTATAATATACTCGCATGTATTTAACAATAATAAACATTTAACAGGAACTCATCACGATACCCGCTACAATATACATCGGAGTAACCAAAAATTACGCATACAATAATAAATATTTTCCGTGATTGTTTTGGTTTTTGTTTAAAATGACCCATTGTATAACGAGAAAAATGTTTTCCTTATTAAAACATTGTTTTATTTTGTTGTTGTTTTTTATGTTTTTTTTTTAATTCAAACAAACGTTGCTTCCATCGTTGAAGTGAAAATACACGTATCTTGTTAAAGAAATAATTTTCGCTGTTTTTTTTTTAACATTTTTCAAAACCTTTTTCTCTGGGTGTGCTGAGAACCACCTAAGAAATTTGAGGAATATTTGATTTATACTTAGGATAGCATTACTCCTCCGTCTACTCTGACATAGAATGAGAGTACCTGTAAGAGATCCATGTATGGCATATTAGCAAAATCTCATTGACACTATATTGCATCTATATTGTTCTTCGTCGGTAAAAGGTAAATCCTCGTAGAGTGTGGACGTTTTTTTTTTTTACTTTTGTCACTATTAGATAAGGTAGCCGTGTTTAGCTTTTGTGATGAGTTGAGATCCATCAACAAAGACAGAATACTAGACAACTGGTTTTTAAGAAAGATAAAATATTTCATTATGCTTTTGTACTACAATTCACCCGATATCAAGGACAATAAGCCACTAAAGGATAATAGTTAATAAGTATTAGGCAGTTGATGATACTACTCTGTGGCGATCAGTAATGGTGGAACTTGGGTATGGCTTTGTTATTTATTTATATTAGACTTGAAATTGACCAAGTTATAGTTAGTCGGGAAACAGCTACACGTGTTATGCAATCGCCAGGCACCGCCGTGTAGGAAGCATTTATTCAGTTATCGATTTATCCATCTATCTATCAGTTTGTCTATCTATCTAATTCTTTATCTGTCTAGCGAAGTAAATAATAGTTTGAATCCTAGGAAACGGTGGCTTGAGCGAGATACAGGTGCAGAAAGGGACAAAGGGCCATGCTATGTCATGAATCAAACTCTGTGACTGATCAAGTTGCACCGGCCAGGTGTTCCAGTTCGAACTGAGTTAATTTTAGTTGAGTTCGAAGAGGTAAGATGTGTTAAACAAGCTCGTCCTAAGGGGGAGAAGATTTCCAAATGGGACCACAAGCCGAAGACCGTCATTTACTCCAGTCTGCTGTGACGAAATGTCTGGGGAGTGAATGACAAATATATTAAACAACCATCTCTCTTCTGTCAATGTTTTGCATGCGTCTTTGTTGGGACAGAATCCAGCTCCCTTAAGATAATTGACGAATCTCTGAAAGCCACCTGCAGAAGAGAGGTATGTCGTCATGATATTCGTATTATATGTTCGGACACACACACAATTTTTATATGTTCTACACACACCCAAATATTTGACTAACACGTCGTTAAGATAGACTTATGCATTAGCCGATCACGGGCCGTAAAAAAGTGTGCGAAAAAGTAAAACAAATAAAAGAAATACAAAGCTAGAGACCACACCCTGCTAGATGAGACCAAGGCAGCAATTAATAATATAGCATCTTGTGCTTCGATGCCCTTACTTTACAACAAGCCACGCAGAGAACTGATTACGAGGGATGAAAATACACGTCAGACATAATATATATATATATTTCTATATATATATATATATATATATATATATATATATATGAAAAACATCATAAATGGGTCCACAGAACTATTGAGATAAAATGTAAAAAAAAAAAAAAAGAAAATTTGTGTGGGAAATGTCTTTGAAATTGATTTGAGACGTATTTTTTGTTCCGTTCAAAGTTATGTGTGGATGTTTTTTATCAGTGTTGTTAAAAAGAAAAAAAAATAGAATAGAAACAAATTATCACTCAAATACACAACGAAATACATAGGGTGAGCATTTTTAAGAAAAAAAAAACAGGCAGAAGAAATAGAAAAAATAAATTTTTAATGAAAAATAAAAATACACACTACGTCGATGGACACGAAAAAACAATAAAAAACGAAACAACAAAAAAGAAACACACACACACACACACACTCACACACACTTACATACAAAATAACTAAGAAATATAAAGTTAGAATCGCAAATAAATAGAGTGTTTTTGTGCAATCTGGTTATTCGTTTTTGTGTGAAAAAATAGTTTGAGTTTGAAGAATAGTTTTTGTTTACACAGGAATCACCACTTATCAAGGCCCGGAGGCCATTCGAGAATAAGGGTTAATGGGTATACATAAGTCACTGTGATTATAACGTACAAAATATAAGTAGTGGGAATTTTGTAAATTCGATTACTTAGGGGGACGGTTCATCAAGAACTTGTTTACGTTGGACTTGAAGACAATCAAACTGTAGTCAGCTGGAAAGCAGGCAATCAGAAGAGCATTTCACGGGTGTGCAGTTCTAAGAAAGAAGCTTTGTTCGTAGAATCTACATTTAAGTTTAGGGAGTGTAAGAAATCATTGATATTAGTTTCGGCCAGACGAGTGTTTTTCGTGAAAGTTTGGCTAGATGGATAATAGATTGGAGCTCAGTTGAGAACTTTCCATGAAAATAACGATAAAACAGAGACAGGCTCGCAACGTCTCTTCTATGGAAAAGAGGTTGCAGGGAAGAGAAAGGGCCACCTCACTAAGCTACAAAGTCTATTTTGAACCCTGCCCAGGCAGGATAAGCTGCTTCTAGCAGCTGCTGCCTAGATGTGGCAACAGTACTTCATTGTTGGCCGTACCTGGCTTTTATATAGATAGAGAATTGCATCAGGAGTGAGATATCTACTGGTGCGCTAGAAGCATCCCGCCATTTTCCAGCGACCATATGCAATTTCAGGTCAGGAGTAAAGGTCAAGCCCAGAAGCTTGTCAAAACATGAAGCCTCCTCAAGACGAGAGCCATTCATTTCAATTGATGCATCAGAGCGTAATTTAAAAGTGAGAATAAGAAAAAATGTTATAATTGTATGTAAACGATTAATGATATATTTTTTGTTGTTATAAAAATATATCGTTTGATTTAGTCGTTGATTTGGTTTTGCGTCTAATGAAAAACCAAACAGAGCGAAAGAAGAAAGGAAAAAAATGAGGATAAAAATGAAGTCGGTCCGTGATGGCGGATGGCAAAAGAAATAGAAAGGAAGGGGTTTTTCGCAGTCGGAGATCGGCTGCTATGGAAAGAGAGAGAAAGAGAGAAAAAGAGAGAGAGAGAGAGAGGACAGACAGACGGACAGACAGACAGATGTAGGGAGAGCAGAGGGTTTTTTGCAGCCAACGTTGACTGCTATGGTGGCGTAGGCATGCATGTAGTATGCGAGCCTTACGGAAGTGTAAAAAATGTTTTTGTAAAATGAAGTCGCCTAAGGAACAATTGCGACATGATTGTTTTCAATGTAAAAGCGGTTCCTGTTTTTCTTTCGTTTTTTTTTATGTTATTGTGTTTTTGATTTTTTTACAAAGAAATTGTGAATTATAGGAATGAAAGATTTTCGAAATGTGTTATTCTATTTAGGGTGATTTTTTTTTGTTTTTTTTTGTAAGTGTGAATTAGTTTTTAGAAATGTGTTATTGTGTTTTCATGTTTTTCTGTCGGAGAAGAAAAAAATAAGTAAAGAGCATAAGAAAAAAAAAGGAAATTGAAAGAAACTGATTTATATTTTCAGAATTATGGGGGAGAAAAAAGAAATAATTTTTTATCCATGGACATGAATGGACATGAATGAACATGAATGGACATGAATGGATATGAATGGACATGAATCAACATGAATGGACATGAATGGACATGAATGAACATGAATGGACATGACTGGACATGAATGAACATGAATGGACATGAATGGACATGAATGATCATGAATGGAAATGAATGGACATGAATGGATATGAATGGACATGAATGAACATGAATGGACATGAATGGACATAAATGAATATGAATCGACATGAATGAACATGAATGGACATGAATGGACATGAATGAATTAGAATGGACATGAATGGACATGAATGAACATGAATGAATATGAATGGACATAAATGAACATGAATGGACATGAATGGAAATAAATGAATATGAATGGACAGGAATGAATATGAATGGACATGAATGGACATGAATGGACATGAATGGACATGAATGGACATGAATGAATATGAATGAATATGAATGGACATGAATGGACATGAATGAAAAAGAATGGACATAAATGAATATGAATGGACATGAATGGACAGGAATGAACATGAATGACCATGAATGGACATGAATGAACATGAATGGACATGAATGAACATGAATGGACATGAATGAATATGAATGGACATGAATGGACATGAATGAATATGAATGGACATGAATGAACATGAATGGACATGAATGGGTATGAATGAATATGAATGAATATGAATGGACGTAAATGAATATGATCGGACATGAATGAACATGAATTGACATGAAGGGACATGAATGAACATGAATGGACATGAATGAACATGAATGAACATGAATTGACATGTATGGACATAAATGAACATGAATGGAAATGCATGGACATGAATGAATATGAATGGATATAAATGAATATGAATGAACATGAATGAACATGAATGAACATAAATGAATATGAATGGACATGAATGAACATAAATGAACATGAATGGACACGAATGAACATGAATGCACATAAATGAACATGAATGGACATAAATGAACATGTATGGACATAAATAAATATGAATGGACATAAATTAACAGGAATGGACATGAAGTTATATGAATTTATATGAATGGACATAAATGAAAATGAATGGACATGAATGAATATGAATGGACATGAATGAACATAAATGAACATGAATGGACATGAATGAACATGAGTAGACATGAATGGACATAAATGGACATAAATGAATATGAATGAATATGAATGGACATGAATGGACATGAATGGACATAAATGAATATGAATGAATATGAATGGACATGAATGGACATGAATGAATATGAATGGACATAAATGAATATGAATGGACATGAATGAATATGACTGAACATAAATGAACATGACTGAACATAAATGAATATGAATGAATATGAATCGACATAAATGAACATGAATGGACATAAATGAATATGAATGGACATGAATGAACATGAATGGACAAAAATGAACATGAATGGACATGAATGAACATGAATGGACATGAATGGACATTAATGGACATTAATGGACATAAATGAACATGAATGGACAAAAATGAACATGGATGAACATGGATGGACATGAATTAATATGAATGGACATGAATGAACATAAATGAACATGAATGGACATAAATGAATATGACTGAACATAAATGAACATGAATGGACATGAATGAACACGAGTGAATATTAATGGACATAAATGAATATGAATGGACATAAATGAATATGAATGAACATGAATGGACATGAATGAAGATGAGTGAATATGAGTGGACATAAATGAATATGAATGAACATGAATGGACATGAATGAACATGAGTGAATATGAATGGACATAAATGAATATATATGGACATGAATGAATATGAATGGACATGAATGAACATAAATGAACATGAATGGACAGAATGAACATTAATGGACATGAATGATTAGGAATTAACATGAATGGACATAAAGGAACATGAATGGACATGAATGAACATAAATGAACATGAATGAATATGAATGGACATGAATGAACATAAATGAATATGAATGAACATGAATGGACATAAATGAACATGAATGGACATAAATGAACATGGATGAACATGGATGGACATGAATGGACATGAATGAACTGTGATGACGTCAATTGGCGTTAATGAACAATGATGGACATGAATGGACATTAATGGACATTGACAAAATTAGGATGAAAATGAAGTCCCTGCGTGATGGCTGATGGGAAACAACGATAAACGAAATATAACTTTGTTAAATTTATTTATTTAAATGATTTATTGAAGGGAATCGTTTTTTCGGCAAATAACGGTATGTGAATAACACCACTTTGTACAATTTGTTTGACGTTTTGTTTTGTTGTTGTTTGCATTGTATCAGTGTCATACTGTAGAGAGTAGAATTTTTTTGGGTTGGTGGACAGACTTAATGTTAATTGCTAAAAATAAGACGAAATATTTAAGCAGTTACAGAAAAAGAAATAGACGAAAAAAAATGGAAAACCGGATTATAAGTTTACTAGATAGTTTATATTAAGTTTTGGAACGGTCAAGTCTAGTCGGTGTTTATTCTAGTTTTCGAGATGATCGCGGGATTTTTATTGTTCTTTTTGTTTTTTTTTTCGTCGGATTTTTCTCTGTGTTTGCGTAGAATTGGTGGCAGGCAAAGGACATTGCTCTCAAATTGTTATAAGTAAAATCCCTTTATGTCCTATGTGGAAGCGCGTTATAGCTGCAACGGGGGATTGTCGTGAGATACTAGGGACTAAGTCGTAGTTTCGACATGGCGCAAAGATTAGTGCCACATGGCAGTAATTGTGGATTTTGGTTTACAGTGGATTATGGTATGAGTTTTCTTTGCCAGCGGGGTGGGTATATTTAGATCATCCTTAATTAAACGGAAACATGGATGCTTTCGCCATACATTTTGATAAAAAAGAGGAGAAGAGATGTCATGTAATCGCAGGGAAACATTCATTCAGTTATTGGTTTACCTAATTGTTTATCTGTCTAGCGAAGTAAATAATAGTTTGAATCGTGGGAAACAATGGGTTGAGCGAGATAGGGGTGGAGAAAATGGCCAAAGGGTCATGGTGTGATATGAATCAAACCTGTGACCAATCAAGAAGCACCGGAATGTATGCAAATGAGGACCATATATGGCATGTCAGGTTTTCTGATTTGAACAAAAAAAAACTGAGTTAATTTGAGTTCGTTCTAAAACGTTGAAAAGAAAAAAATGTGTAAAACAAGTCTCCCATGAGGGCAACAGTTTCCAAATAGAGCCAAAAACCAAAGATCGTCATTCATTCCAGTCTGCTGTAATGAAATGTCTGGGGAGTGAATAAAAAATATATTAAATAACCATTCGTCTTGGGTCAATGTCTTGCATGCGTCTTTGTTGTGAGAAAATCCAGATCCCTCAAGACAAATCTCCCAAAAGCACCAGCAGAAGACAGGCATTTCGTCATGATATTCCTATTATATGTTCTGACACAAACATAATTAGACAGAGCACGGCGTTAGAACAGACTTATAAACTAGACGATCACAATAAGACCGTTTAATAAAGAAGTTAAATACACAGCCAGAGGATGAGCACACACCATAAGTAGATAAGCAACAGACTTCTCATTACCCACGGTACTTTGTTCCATAGACGGTTAGAAAATCACTCTGCTCTTGAAATTTGCGTTTGGTTTTAGGGAGTAAAGGAATATGTTGACGATTATTGAAAACAATAGACAAGTACAATCATTAGGTTTCGATTGCCTTCATGAACATAAGTGTAGATTTCAATGTAGATAAGTTACTTTGTAAGTATAAAGTTGTAGTCTAAGGTCCTTATCCAGTGATGTTCTATTATCGGGGGACGGTGAATTTTTACCGCATTAATAACCAAACTTTTGTCTAATTCTGACAATCGGTGGAAGGCAGATAAATATAGACATAACACATTATAAGGGATAATAGCCCCAATTTTACAATTGAGGGAAGTATGAAAATATATTCTCTCACGCTCTCTACCCCCTCCCTCCCTCCCTCCCTCTCTCTCTCTCTCTCTGTGTTAATTCTTAGAGAGTATTTACCACGGTCTAATCTCTAAAGAAACCAGTACCAACCAAAGGTACGCCTGTTATAAACCTCAGCAGCAACCAGGCAATTTACCGTTCGGTTAATTAGATCGGAGAGTGTATGAATCGCTAGTTTAAAGAAAATACGCATTTAAGTAATAAAATAAATTAAAAGAGGGCCTGCATTAATATCCGCCGATGTTAAATGGGTTCTAATCAACTTGTCTTCAAAAAGTCGAGATATCAACGGATACATATTCAAGAGTTCAAACAACGAAATGAATATGTTATAACGTAACTTAAGTATTATTAGCAAGGAGCAGAGGTGTTTAGACTTGTTTCGTGACTATGGCAATGAATGCCGTCCCCTACATTTGCCTCATTCCCTTCTCCTACATCTGAGCATCCGAGGGATGCTTGTTTACCATACCTGCTAACATGATTGGACTGGGCCACTCCTGTCTGACAGGTTTGAGGGTACCGTTTGACAGTTGCTGTTTCCGACTGACAGTACAGGAGCCCTAACTCTTTGATAGTGCTTAGAGCGGTTGCTCTATTATAAGTTGTATAATATAGGGATTTTGTAGTGGCATGTCGCGCATAGAAAGGGACCCTGCACTTATTGCTGGTGGGCATTCGCAAGACCACATTCCTGTGGATGAGTAGCCGGCTGATGGTCTACTCGTGTTGCATTATGGTGGCTATGCGCATGCGTTTTGCCTAACACCTTACCCTTGATCTGACAAACTATGAAATAAAATGAAATGACAGCTCAATTCAAAAGAACATTCAAACCAGACACACACTAAAACAATTCGCCTCCTCCCTTGAAGCTTGCATTTACAAATATCCGAGGACTTAGAACTAACTTAGATGATGTAGAATCATTTCTCCTAGCAAACTCCCCGGATATATTAGCACTAAGTGAAACTAACTTGCACTCCTTCGTCCCATGTAACATCTTTAACATGTCTGGTTATCTTCCAATTTGTTGTAAGGACTCTGACAGATATATGTACGGACTTGGAGTCTATATTCCCAACACCCTCCCCATATCTAGAGAATCTAAACTAGAATCAGGTGACCAGACTTTCATGTGCTTTAAACTAACTTTACACCATAGCGTTAGCTACCTGTGTTTTCTTTATCGCTCTCCATCAACCCAGAACTGTTCTATAATCAATCATGTCTCTGACAGCATAGACGTAGCACTCTGCCTTGACACTAGCGCCCAAATACATGTATTTCGTGACTTTAACGCTCACCACAGCAATTGGCTTGGCTTCTCTAGCTACACTGACACAGCATAATTTTGCTATATCCCATTTCCTGACACAGACAGTAACATTCTCAACCCGTCTCCCAGATCGCCAGGACCAGCAAGCATCACTTCAGGATCTATTCCTGACAACTGCTCCTGATGATTGTGTAAAAAATACTCATTGCCCACTCGGGAATGCCGATCAAGCTGTAATAAAGTGTGAAAATATAATCTTTCACCCTCTCTATCCCTCTTCTCTCTCCCTCTCCCTCGCTTAATTTTTAGAGATAGTATCTACCACGGTCTTATCTCTGAAGAAACAAGTACCGACCAAAGGTACGTCTGTTATAAACAGCAATTAGAAACGGCAATTTACCGTTCGGTTAATTAGATCGGAGAGTGTATGAATCACTCGTTTAAAGAAAAGACGCATCAAAGTAATAAAATGAATAAAAAGAGGATATTAATATCCGCCGATGTTAAATGGGTTCTAATCAACTTGTCTTCAAAAAGTCGAGTGTTGACATTTGCACTGAAATGTTCTTTTCGACCGAACACTCTTCATTTGGATTCTAATGTAAATGCACAGAAATGAATGACAATTTCCTGCTTCCAAGAATTTAATAATTCAGAGCAGCTATTTTCCTCTTTCTGACACTCGTCATTTGAGTGGTAATATCACCAATTAATTCAGTTTTATGTGGTCTTATATATTTGTGTTTCATTAATATTTATCGAGCGTTCCTGATCTCAAACCAAACAGCTTTTAATTAATTCCACGGGTATGAATAGCAATTATTTTCATGGTATATACAATATGTTACGATTATATATATATATATATATATATATATATAT
This sequence comes from Euprymna scolopes, assembly GCF_053919585.1. Taxonomy (NCBI): domain Eukaryota; kingdom Metazoa; phylum Mollusca; class Cephalopoda; order Sepiida; family Sepiolidae; genus Euprymna; species Euprymna scolopes. The sequence goes on along the minus strand of NC_136514.1, from coordinate 21,426,782 downwards.
ATATAATATATGTACGATCACGCATATATATATATATATATATATATATATATATACTTAATTTACTCACATAAAATTAATATACGAAAGTATAGGTTTATGCGTAAACTTTAAGTATTTACTTCAAAAGTGCTCAATACGTAGGTAGAGCTAGTTAGTAAGTTATAAAATGTATATGGCGATTAAGCTACACTGAATATTCCGCGTTTCATCCACTCTAGGACTCCTCAGGCTTATGCGCGAATTCTGTGGTTGTTTGCCGTTTTTATATGCTCATCTTATATTGAAATTTTAGTTCGCCAATCAGCATCCTAGTATCCACCGCGCCCTTCCTATCAGCCAATGAGAATGCATTTATCGGACAAAGGCCTATTTGACCTCTGGTTGACCAGTTCCTTTGTGTGTGCTCTATTTAGGCTGGATATTTAGCTTCTTGTTCTGTTTTAAATCTAGGTTAGTGGGTTTTTATGTTAGTTTATATATAAATATATATATATATATATGTGTACACACATATATATGCACATATATATATACATATATATACATACATATATGTGTGATCGTTTATGTATATTCATGTTTATTTAATTTATTTATTTGTTTATTTTCTATTGTTTTTGTTAGTTTTAAAACTCTCTTGTATTGCTATCCTAGAGTAAATTTTATCTTGTGAACACAGTTGTTTGCTATTTCTCTTCTAAAGTTTAATAGATGTTGGGGTTCTTTAAAGTTCAGGATAGCACATTTTTCATGAAGGCATAATCTACATGGGTCGTCTTGTCTTATTATTTTCCATTCGACTACCGATTAGATTTCAAAACTCGATACTATGATCACAAAAGTACATTCAACAATAAAAAACATCGTATGAAAAAAACAACACTAGCGAATACATACTGGAAACTCAAGGAAAGTAGTCGAATGGAAAATAATAAGACAAGCGTTCTTCTTTTGTTTTTTTGTTTAACATTTAAAATTCTATTAAAAAATTATAGAAAAGGATTATATTATTCTGCCTTTCCCACAATAAACTTCAGAGTTTTATCTTACTAATTAAATCAAAAGTTGTTCAGAAATAACGGATTTTCACAGATTTTAATATGCTTGGGAAAAGGCAGTTTTCGATCGACTGGCGGTCACTACGTATACATATACAGTCGTCATAAAAAAAATTATTTTTATTTTTTATTTTTACCCCTTCAAAATGCCGCGCCTCGCACGTGCTGCCCAAGGCGGATCAATCTTCCCGCCCCCTTTGTAACGCCACTGAAAGTAAGGTTCGTGAAATAGTATTCTAAAAGACAAAAAACGAAAATATTCCGGAATGCGCCAAAAAGAATCCGAAGTAAGAATCCGAGGTTGAAATGAGTGTAAGAATCTAATATATATATATATATATATATATATATATATATATATATATATAGAGAGAGAGAGAGAGAGAGAGAGAGAGAGAGACTGTTTATATATATATAACCTGGTACTGACTACATTGCTGTTCTTGGAACACTGCCACACACTTTCCCAAGGTCGTAGAATATTAGGAATATGGATTTTGATGTTCTTTTGTTTTTCCCTGCAGTTTGCGGACACTAAAAATCATGTCAATTGTTCCTCTGGATAGGAGAAAACCACACTGGAATTCTTCCGCTACGTCCTGTGGTCGGTTTAAAAGTATACGAGGCAGATTATTCCCTGCTGTTGATAGTATCGAAATCTCTCTATAATCCTCGCATTCTCTTCTGTTTCCCGTTTTGAAAATGGTAACAAACAGAACACATGTTCTAGTCACTGGGGACCTGTTTTTCCTCCCATGCTTTTAATATAAGAGAGTGAAAGGGTGTCTTTACAGAGATACCTCCTTGTTTGAGGAACTCTGTGGGGATGTTGGGTCCGGTACCTTTCCCTTGCCGCATTTGAGTAGGGTGCTGAAGTGTTCAATCCATATGCTCTGTATTTCAGTTTCTTCTGTCTTGATGGTGTTTATTGCTTACATACGAGTCCCTGCAGCCGAACGTTGTGGTCCAAAGATTTTCTTAGTACCGGCAAAGAAGTTTTTACGGCCCATTCTGTCTGCGAAAATTTGCAAGTCTTTGGCAGTTCGTTGCCACCACTTGCTTTATATTTCCCCGAAGCCTCGATTTGCAGTATACTCTTTGTGTGAGTATACTTAGCTCTTTTTGTGTGGTTACTTGGATCTTGTTTATAGGCTATTCGAACTTTCCTTTTTTCATCCGTGAGATACTTTATTATATCATTGTTTTCGTCGAACCAGTCCTTGTGTTCTCTGATTTGATAACGAAGTATTGTCCTTGTAGTCTCGTTGATTGCATTTCGGATGGTGGTCCATTCAGCATCGAGTAATGGGCAGGTTCTGTTGGACTGCTGTTCAGAAAGCGCGTGAATTTTCTTGATCTTTAAGTTTGTCCGTGTCATATTTCCATCGAGTTTCATTTTGCTGGTTGTTAAGTGGCCTTTTTTATTGCTTGTTACACGACTTCTTTTTTATTGTTAAGCTTTGTTATTAAGATCCGGTTGTCTGTTCAACAACCGTCGACTCCCGACATATTTTTTTGTCATAAAAACTTCATTTATATGTTATTGTTTTACTATGGCATAGTTCAAGATATGCAAGTGTTTTGATCTCGGGTGTTTCTAGGTGGTTTTCTTGCAGGTTGGTAGTCTACTCTCAGAGGCCTAGAAGGAGCAGGAGGAGAAGAAAGAGGAGGAGGCTATTGTAATTACAGTTTCTCCTTGTCTGCCTATGATGTTACGTCAGAGCTCGTTGGCGTTGAAATCACCGAAGAGGAGGATGCTGTCCTCTGCTGATATGTGGGTGATGTTGCAGAGGAGAATTTCTGCGGCTTCTTTATTAATATAGATATAAGCACTTAACTATGTTCCCGTTCTAAAGATCATATCTATGTGTAAATAGATAGATAGATAGATAGATACATAGATATGGTGACTGTTTATTAGAAACCTTTTGTAGATTGATCTGATATTAATATAAAACTTGACACTTAGATGCAGAGATCTTTGCATTTTTTTTTCTGCTGTCTATTTTAATTTCTGGTCTTAAATATTTTTTTTTTTCAAAACGTTTTATACCATCATGAATCGCTTTATTTCAGCTCGGGCTATCTACAATCCTCTATTCCATCTTATAATATCAATTTAAAAGCACTTAGAATCATATTTGATAGCATCGTTGAATCGCTAATATCTTTTGTGCTATGAGAAAATATTCCACGTTTTTCCTCCGTAAATTATTTGTTCTCTGTAAGACGGACAAGATACCCAGCCCAACACAGTCTCTGTTTACGTCTATGAGATAATTCTTTGAACAACAGCTCGCCTTCACAGTTCAGTACTATGGGTAAAGTTAGTTCAACTGATGCTTAGTACGTGACGAACCAAATTTTAAAGGAAACACCCTAGAGACTGTAAGTGGTTTATTACTACTAAGCATATAACAAAGTGATACAAGGCAAACTTCATCTTAGCTTCCTGTCTGATACCATGTGATTCCTACACCCGTTTTTTTTAATGACCAAAACAAAACACACGTTCAACAACTCTATTCTCAACATAATACAACCCAAATCTACTACAGAGCGCTTCTGGTCTTCAAAAAATATATCAGTTCCTGATGCAGATTGCTAGAAGACGGGGCAAACATAACTTTTGCCTTGACCAGGCTTATTGTAGGGCCCCGGATTCTACATACCAAAGGATAAACATTATGTTGTGGGTAGATACGAGTTCAACATCGTCTGGTAGAGCGGATCCCGAGCAACAGTAGAGAATATCGTTGATGAATTGTTGAAATGCTGTATATGTTCGAAATCAAACGTACACACCTTGATCACAGTTATTGGAAAAGAATGAAAGAGTTCTGAGAAAATAGATTTTTTTTAAAAAGTGCAGTTAAAGCGGTCTTTGTTAGCAACATTGTTAACCGCAACGATTTCTGAGAGCTAGTCTAATGACATATGCTTTTATTGTTTTGATAGTTGACGCACGCATTTTTACTTCACTTGCCCTTTGTACAAGAGACCATAATGGAGTCACGCCAATCTAGATGTTGTCAACTAATCCCTTTACTTGCACTGACATTAATCTGCTGCAACGTGGAAGACAAATATATGTATAAAATCTCCATCAGTCTTTCCGCATCATAACTGCAATATTGCCTGCTCTACTTCATCAAGAACCAAACAGTCCATTGTGACGATGAGTGCCCTCTGAGACACGCTCCGTATCACATCGGTAATGGCTATCGACAGATAAGCGAACAGATCCGTATAGTGTTCTATCAAGCATCTAAAACCAAGCTTCTATCTTTGCATTATCAACGCTCTGATCAACATCTGGCATCAATTGAAATAGATGGCTCTCGTCTTGGGGAGGCTCCATGTTTTAACAAGCTTCTGGGATTGACCTTTACTCCTGATCTGAAATCGAACACGTACATCGAATCTGTTGCCAATGTCGCTGGAAAAACAGTAGATATCTCACTGCTGATGCAATTCTCTACCTATGAAAAAGCCAGGTATGTTCAAGGATGGAGTACTGCTGTCACATCTGGGCAGGAGCTGCTAAAACAGCATATACTGCCTTGACAGAGCACAAAATAGTCTTTTTAGCTCAGTGGGGTATGTCTTTTTCTCTTCCCTGCAACCTCTCCCCCACAGAAGAGACGTTGCAAGCCTGTCTTTGTTTTATCTTTATTTCCATGGCAAGTGCTCGTCTAAGTTACAATCTCTACCCGCCTCGCCAATTTTTAACGAAAAACACCCGTCTAGCTGAAACCACTGTCAATAATTTACCCCACTCTTTATCTGTGCTAAAATCAAAACGTAGATTCCATGAACAAAGCTCCTCTATTAGAACTGCACCCCTGTGGAACTCTCTTCCGAGTGCCTGTTTTCCACCGGACTACAACTTGAATGTCTTCAGGTCCAACATAAACAAATTCCTGATATACCGCCCCTTAAGTAATTTAATTTATCAAACCTCCATTACTAACGATTACTACGACATTGTCCCATTCATTACTGTACCGAAATAACCCTTATCCTCTAGTGGCCTCCGGGGCTTGATACGTGGTGACTCCCATGTAGGAAAAAAATCACGTAGCTTTCTTTAATAGTTAATCTACTTTGGACCACCCTTGTATTTCAATGGCATTACACTAGAAAAACAACATGGATAAAATTATAGTGTTACCTATTCTACACTTCTCTAAATAAATTGTTTATCATGCTACACTGCAAACTTACACTTTCCGGGGTAAGATCGACACACTGCTGAAAAAAAGCCGCGACTCTAAAAAGCCACACTGCTGTCAAAGCTTGCAACTCCAACGTCCAAATCCAATGTTGATCTCTGTTTCAGAAAAAGCATTTTTTTATATATTAAAACCGTAAGGATCTCTTTTGCATATCGGGCGGCAAGATCGTAAACATATAAAGAGAAGACGCTGTCATTTTTGCTTTCTTTCTATTTTGTCTGCAACGGACGAGACAGGCTGCACAAAATCATGTTTGTACCAATTTTGAAACAAACAGAACCATACTCTACCTTCATCTGATCGGACACTTTCCAACATTAGTTGGATTGTAAATATCACGAGCCTTTCGACACCACCTCTCATTCTTCCTCCCTCTAAGTTCTTTCTGCCACTCTAGTTTGAGTGTTCCGTATAGAGTTCAGATCCCAATACTGCAGACTGCAATCAATCCGCTTCTGATAGAGTTAATGATATTTCTACAGAAGTTGTGGGATGTGAGTATAATCCTCATCCAACCAGTTTTGATGCTTTTCTTCATTAGCTACAGAATATATGTTGCTGTGTCATAAGAACAATTTTTAAAGCACAGCCAGGTACGATTAAACCTTGTCTCTGTCAGCTTGTTTTTTGTTTTTTCTTCTCACTAATACAATGGTGCCGACACCGAAGATACCTCCAGTTCATCGGACTTTTTCTTTTAAACTGAAAACATCCGAAACGTTATAGAATGATTATTGTCATCAAAGCAGTCTTCATTGTTTTCTCTTTGTAAATCCATAAACATTTACTATTGTTTCTTAAACACTTTTCTTCATCAAACGTCTTATCATCTCTGCCAGCTTTAACATTTTTCTCATTCTTTCACTGATGCTACATCGAAATGACACAGCGTTTGTAACGAAGTTGCTTTAAGTTTCCATCACTTTAGTAATACACGACCCTAACTCTATCTATCTATATATCTATCTATCTATCTATCTATGTCCATCCCCTCTCTCTCTCTCTCTCTCTCTCTCTCTCTATATATATATATATATATATATATATATATATATATATATATATATATATATAAAAGTGAACGTGTCTCTGTGTGTCTGTGTGTGTACATCCCTACTCAATACCTCTGTTAATTTTCAGCCTCAAATTTGATATACAGGATACTGAGATATGGGAAAATCTTTGTGATCGGTTTTCGGTCAGAAATTTAGCTGTTAAGGGGTCAAATGTCAACGATTTGACCTTTGAGAACTCTACCAAACTCATTCGACAAGTTTGGGTCTAAACACTTGAAATTTTAGATAAAGGTTCCTTGGGCATGGATCTTACTTAATAACTTGATTAAAGACCAAAACAATAAATGTTACGGGGTTAAAAAAGTTAAAAAATTTACCACTTTTTTCTTTTTTTTTTCTCAACATAAACCTCCAAACACCCGAGCAATGCCGCGCAGAAATACTAGTATATATATATATATATATATATATATATATATATATATATATATATATATAGAGAGAGAGAGAGAGAGAGAGAGAGAGAGAGAGAAAGAAAGAAAGATAGAGAGGGAGATAGATAGATAGATAGATAGATAGATAGATAGATAGATATATAGATATCTGTGCATGAGAGAGAGACAGAGTGTGTGTGTGTGTGTGTATGTGTGTGTGTGTTTGGGCATTAGTGTGCGTTTGCTATCATTTTATGTTAATTGTAGTCTTATCAAAGGGAAATAAATGTGTTAAAAAGTTTTGTTTTGTAAATTAGTTTCACATATCCTGACGGATATCAAACTTCTTATAGTATGTATATACTATCTTTTATTATACAAGATAGAATTCAAATGGACAGAGTTAGTTTATATATATATATATATATATATATATATATATATAAGTACTCTACTAAATATAAGATCAATTACCTGTTTAGGGGAAAATATGTTGATAGGTTCCTCCTCACTAACTTAAATACATAATTAAATTGACGGATTAAACATGCGTAACTCTTGAACAACACGGCAAAATTTCCATTCTATTTGATAGAAAATCGTCTACCCATTTTGCTTACATCTGACATCATGAAAAGTCTCTCGAAAGAATACACGATTAAACCCAGAACTCCATCTTCTAACGTAGGCTCCCACTACCATGTCTTCCTCTCTAACATCAGGGATCTACATTCCAATCTTTCAGACGTTAAAATCCAATTGCAGGAGGCCAAAGCAGACCTATTCTTCCTGAACGAAACGGCCCTTAATTCCCTTATATATACTTTTGGAGTGCACTTGCTCACGCTACTGCGTTTATATTTGCCCTCTATCGCCCCCATAACAGCTAAACCAGTATGTTTAAGAGAATATCTGAGAAAATGGGAGTAATTCGAAAGGAAAAAATAATTTTTTAGAAAGAATCACATCCAAATTTAAATCCATTTAAATATATAATCCGGTTTGAATGTTTTCAACGCAGCTGAAATTATGGAAAGTTATTTTTTGGATAGTGCAGTAGTCCAAAGAAAGGTTGATCCCCAATTCAGCTGATTCGAGAAATGAAATGAAGAGAAAAACATGTCATTTTCCATCACTGGCTTAAACAAAGAAGACGATTTAAGACTAATTTTTAAACATTAAGATCAGCCTAAAAACATTACATTACTTTTATTATTCTTATTCTTCTTCTTCTTATTATTATTATTATTATTATTACACTTATTATTATTATTATTATCATCATCAACATCATCACCATCATCATCGTCATCATCATCGTCATCGTCATCGTCATCATCATCATCATCATCATCATCATCATCATCATCATCATCATCATCACTATCATCATCATCATCACCGTCATCATCATCATCCTCATCATAATCATCATATTCATCATCATCATCACCATCGTCGTCGGCATCATCATCATCATCATCGTCGTCATCGTCATCGTCGTCATCATCATCATCGTCATCGTCATCTTCATCCTCATCATCATCATCATATTCATCATCATCATCGTCATCATCATCGTCATCATTATCATATTCATCCTCATCATCATCATCATAGTCATCATCGTAATCGTAATCGTCATCGTCATCATCATCGTCATCATCATCGTCATCATCATCATCATCATCATCATCGTATTCATCATCATCATCATCATCCTCGTCATCATCATCATCATCATCATCATCATCATCATCATCGTGCCTATTTGACAGATTTATAATTACTAATAAGCTAGGATTTTGCTATGCTTAAAACTTTTTTTACTCCCCACATTTTGATACTGACATTGAATTGTAACATTTTGCAGAAAGAATTGTTTCCTTTTCTCGCGACAATTTCCGATTTAACTAATACAAATATTCGCATGCTGACATCTTTTTAGGCTTACCTTAATTTTAAAAAATTAGTTTGAAATCGTCTTTACTAGTTAAGCCAACGATGGAAAATGACATTTTTTCTGTCCATTTTATTTATCGAATCTACTCAACTGGGGATCAGTCTTTCTTTGGACTACTGCACTATGCGAAAAATCAATTTACATAATGTTGAACACTTTTCAACCAGAATAATCATATTCAAATCGATTTAAATTTGGATGTGATTCTTTCTAAAGAATTATTTTCGCATTTCAGATAACCTTGAAATCTTCATGCAAGCTGAAATTTTATTACATTTCCCACATGTTTCACTTATTGGTTTTAAAGGACATTTGTAATTTATAACTATAATGAATTGCGGTTTCACTTAATACCATAACCAGCAAATTCTATCATTGCTACAAATATAATTTGCTGATTTCATTTTGTCCTCTGATGAGAAGAATAGCAAGAATAGTATTCTTGGAAACTCCGCAGAATAAGGACTTTGTAAATTGTTTTATGGAGTATTCAGTCGAACACAAAATTTTGATTGTACATTTACACTTACAGTTTTTATTTTCTTTCTCCTATAATAGGCTCTAGTCTCCATTGTGTATTGAGTGTTTTTTAATTCGGTTGGGATTAAATTATCTATTTGTAAATAATGGTATTTATATTTGATTGAAGTTTATTTTGCTTTTATCAGGTAAACGCTACATATTTTTGAAATTTTATTATATATATATATATATATATATATATATATTTATATATATGTATATATTTATATATATATATATAAATATATATATATATATATATTTATATATATATATATATATAAATATATATATATATATATATATATAGCAATGCGATACGTTCCTACAAAAACAAAACAATTAAACCATGAATCATTTTTAGAATCGATAATTAATTCTTTCAATTTATATTAGTGTTTCTCTCCTTTTTATAATCTTGTGATTTTACATTCGATTTCTGTAATAAAATTTGAGAGTTTTCTGCGAGTAAATATATTGATTAATCGATATTCGATCTAGAAAACCAATTTGCAAAAGATGCCCGCGTCAATATTATTACTTACCACAGTCGATATACAGTTATTTCGTTAAAGGCGAAAGGTAAGCAGATACAGCGAGCCATGAAGAGAGAAAAAGGGAGCGACAGAGATTTCGAATTGAAAATGTGATTCTTGTCAACATTTCCTTATGACTTCTGAGAACAAACAGAAATACTCGAATCAAAGAAGTAAAAATTAATAAAACGAAATTAATTTGCATCAATTTGACCGAAATCGTGCAAAAGAAAATCCATCAAAGAAAAAAAATCTTTGTTATTTTATCAGATTTGCTTAATTACATGTTTTTTTTTACTATCAGGTTGACCTGCCATCACCCGGAGTTGAATGATGATCAACGAATGTTTCACACTCCCACACTTTTTTTTTGTCATCGAAATCTATGAAATCGCCCATTTTTCAATCAAATCGATTGATTGCTTGCTTTAGTAGAGGACCCATCGCGTTGAACTTGGACGAAGTTTCACATGCCTCTCGCAGTAACTTGTTGCCATACATCTAGTCTATATTGCGCTGTAGAGAATAAAATTCTCAAACGCACTAATGATGTTAGGCTATGTAAGGTGTTGACTTTGGTCAAAATCGCTTGTTCTTTTTTTTTCTTCGATTTTTTTCGATGATAGATTCCAATGCAAAACCTAACACTGCCAGTCACATAAAATAAGCTCGTGTGAAATTTCACAAAAATCGACCCAGCCGTTTTCGAGTCCATAGGAAACGAGCATACAGACACACAGAAAAGTTTCTTTTTATATAATAGTAGAGATAATTATTATAACTATTAGCTATAATATTAGTAATATTCTTATTATTATATCAATTATTGTTATCGTTATTTTTATTAATAATAGACATTTTAGTCCGTTAATGATAAAACGGCAAAAGTTATAGCTGTTGACTTAGAACTGGTGTTTTATACAACATTAAAGGTTTAATCGGGCCTACATTTCTTCATTAAATACTAATGTCTCTTAAACTTGTAAAGCCATAACCGTACATCGAACAAAGACTATACTACTTAGTTCGTTACAATATATCATTAAAAAAATCCCTGCTTTCTGCACTGAACGGAAACAATAATTTTAAAAATTTCAGTCAGGTTGGCCTACTCGTTTTCAGGAAAAAGTAAAACGGACAAACAGACTGACTGACAGACTAATAGAACTATAATATAAATTATTTTTCTACTCACAAAGGTGCTCGTCAGAATTTACCCGCTGATAGTAACCGTTGGTGTTCTATGGGGTCTGGATGACAAGAAGTCACTCTTGATTTCTAGTTTTCTCCACCTCTTCTGATAAACTTTGCAAATGACTGTGTTACTGCTTGAACTTTTCACTGGTGCCGGCTATTTGTCTTCATTAGTATTTATATTGCAAAATGCCACTTCAGCATACCAGTACTCTTCTTCTGTAGAGATCTGGTTAGTGATATTCCTCATTAGGCGTTCCATTCCCCTTGACTCTTTATAGATATTTTCTTGCAGTTTCAGTTCCTTTAGGCTCTATTTTTTTATCTATTTGTTTTACTTATGTTTACTTCTTTCGCAGTTTCTGTGTGGATGGTTAGTGTTCGTCGTTTATGTCGTATGGTCGTATTTCAACCACAGCAAATTTTTTCAGTCCGAATTCCATTTAACTGTTCTGCTTGTGTTTATCAACTTTTACAGTTCTAGGTCGTCCATATACATGAGGCCATTTCACCTTTATTCTCTATCTTTAAACTGGTATCTGGCATCACATTTCCTAAATAGGTAGTCGATTTGTTATTATTGTTATTATTATCATTACTAGTTCTCACACAGGCAATAATCAACGATTGCTTCCTGACAATTTATAGTGGTGTTATCTGGAGTCCGAGTGACAATAATTCTGTCGAGAGTTCCAGCGCTCGCCACATCTTTCATTAACCATTGCAACTGACTTTGCGTTATCGGAAAAGCCGCTTACGATTGATTTCTTGCTGGTAACGGCTGATGTAACCTCCGAGTGGTCCTATTATTATTATTATTATTATTATTATTATTATTATTATTATTATTATTATTATTTCATAGCTACTGATTCAGGGACGATTAGCAAATATACCCATTTTAGACACAATTTTATCAGGGAGCTAACTTATTAAAATCAGGAAAAAAAGTTGTCAGGATTAAAGTTTCGTGAGAAACCCTTTATGCCAGACATTGTAAAAGGCCTTGGAAATATGAAACGCGATAGCTCTAGCTTTCCATGTTTCATCCAGTGCATAGTACGTACGTTCAGAGATGACGATTAAAATATATGAAATAGAAAGTGTTTGCTTAAATCCATACGATTAGTGAGAACGAAGCTTAGAGTTTATAAAATCAGGGGTTTGCTTGATTGATTAAACACTCAAAGATGTTAGCGAAAAAAAACAGCAGACAAATGGGGCGATTATTGTCCCAGTTAGCGATTAATAGAGATTCATTATGATTAGTGTTTAATGCAAACATGAACATTGAGTTCCCCGCATCAATTTGATATAAAGCACTGATTCTAATTCAACGAGCTATTACTTATTACAGAGATGTTGTTTGTTTTGGTTTTTGCGATACGTTTTGAATGAATTCAATTATTTACGAAAGTGCATTTTTACCTAAATGCGAGTTGGGAATAATTTTCCCTTTTTAACCAATTTGGTACCCCCACATGGGGAGCGGCGTATATATTATTATTAAAATATAATTATTCACTGACACGTGTTTCAGATTCAGCCACTCTGATGAGTCCTAGACGATGAAACACGTGTCAGTGGATAATTATAATTCAAAAATAATATATATATAAAGTAGTAGCGTTCGTGTGTGTGTGTGTGTGTGTGTCTGTGTTTACAACTCCCAATGACCAAATAAATATAAAGGCCAAATGTGTGTACACCTCTCCTGGTCAAGAAATATCAATACCCATGTTAGAATACTTCTGTCAAAGAAAACATTGTTTCAATATATAGCATTCTTCAAATCACATTTACCTTATTGAGTTACGGTCATTAACATATCACATTAAATTAAATCTATTTAAATAATTACCTCGATGACATTAATTATTCGACATAATAGTTTTGTTTCAACTGTACTAATTAAAAAATAATAATTATTTAGTTTATTTAAATTTCAAGTTATATTTGATTTAACTGATTTTATCTTAAATCTAAAACAGTTTCATTTTCAAACCAAAAACCCGAAAACCAAAAGGGGAATAGTTTAATTGATACGGAGCACGTTATTAAATATTTGTTTTCATTTCGAAATATTATTCTAAGCTGAATTATTATTTTTATTTTTAATTCTAAGGAAATTCTTTTCGCTTATTCTTAATTTTTAAGTAAGCTTTTTTGATTTGTAAGACAAAAATAATTAAAACGAATGTCCTCATTTACTTGCCTCCTCACAAGGGCACAGTTAGTTAGAGACACATGTGAACAAAATCCATCATCCTCTGCTCTTTTTGTTTATAAAATTTAATCGGTGTTGCCCAGGATTTATTATAATAATCATACTAGAGCAAGTGTGTTTAATTGCCTGTGAAACAGATTTTCTTTATAATTAATTTAATATCTTAAATTAAAAATGCTATTTTTTTACGACGTGACCCAACGTCGTTTAACCCCTAGAAAAAAATAGTCAATGACAAGTTTTTTTCCAACTCCTTAAAAACTTGAAAATTACAACTTTTAATGGTTTTCAATGGTGCTGAAAACGAATATCACATTTAAATTGGGGACAGATAAGTAGTTTTCATGGTATGAAAAATTACTTTTTGGAAAAGTGGGGGATCACTTTCCTATATTAATTTAACGTAAAATGTGCACTTACTTTCTAACCAACTAATACTTTCTTCATATCATAAAAAAATTTTCAGCACCACAGAAAACCAGCGGTGTTTTTTTACAAAGAGATTCGTTTATGTTTTCATAATTTATGACGTAAATAATACTGTCGGTAAGCGTACACGAGCGGTTTACAAACATATATATATATTTTTGAGGTAGGTATTCAATCATAGAATTTGTATAGTTTTTACCAGGTGCTCCTGTACGTTACTTAACCGCCTTCGGATGTAAACAGAATTTTTGTGAAATGTTAAACTGCAGAAGCAAATGTTAACAACTATAAAAGTTCTATAATTAAAAAAGAACGAAAAACAAAAGTATGCTTTTGTAAACTTACTAACAGCATAATTAGCGTCCAAAATTATGAGAAGAAAAAATGAACGCATCTCTTAGTAAAAAAGAAACAGCGCCAATTTCCATGGGTGCTGAAAACGAATATCACAGTTAAATTTCTTTTATGATATGAAGAAATTACTAGATGACCAGAAAGTGGGTGCTCATTTTACGTTAAATTTATATAGGAAAGTGATCTCCCACTTTTTGAAAAAGTAATTTCTTCATATCATGAAAACTACTTATCTGCTCCAAATTTAAATGTAACAATAAAAGTCGTCATTTTAAAGTTTTTGAGGGAGTTGGAAAGAAACTTAACATTGACCAAAAAAAAAGACCTGGTTGTTTGTGGCCTAATACGTTTAAGCAGTATTTATAAATTATATGAAAGAAGAAATTTTGAAAAAAAAGTAACATTTTAGCGTGAGGGATAACTTTTCTATATAAATTTAACGTAAAATCAGCACCCACTTTTTGGCCACAAAGCGTTCAACAAGACATGTCATCTCTAGCATTTTTTCAAGTTTGGCGATCGAGAGGTGGATATACAATTATATTAAAAAATAAATCAATCAATATGTAAATTCAGCAATCGTCGTCTTGGTCGCTGTTATTTGATAATTCTTGAGAATTGTAGTTTCAGTCGCGCCACCGACAGCAGCAAGACAGATGTTTCGTAGGCGGAGTCAAGGAAAGTTGGATCCAGAACACAGACGTCAATGCAACGTTGCTATCCCTCTTAATGGATTTACGGCACCAAGCCCAGTACCCGTCCTACCTGCCACAGAAATTATTCACCAGATTCATGTCAGCCAATACTGATGGATTTGAAACCTGTTCAGCCTTACTGGTTCTGTTAAAAGCAGGGCTCGAGACGACATTGCTCTGAAACTTCAACAATGAGAAGGGATTAGACTTTAAACGGATGCTGTTGGATTTTAGAAACACACTGGCCCTTATTTTTACAATTCATTTAATATCATTTAAATTATACATGTGCACAATATAAACTGTACCAACTGTAACTTTCACTTTTGATACATAGAATTAATCATATTGAAATGTTATGCCAGAAGATGCATTTTATCCCAGGTTATTTATCGAAATAACATTTGAAATTATTAAGTAGAGCAAAGATTTCAAGGTAATACTAGATGTAATCTGTTCTGTGCTCAGTCAATGGAGTAGTTGCACGTACAATGGAACACGTACATCAAGTCTGTTCCCAAGGTCGCTGGAAATATGGTGGGATCCTTCTACCGCTCCAGAAGATATCTCACTACTGATGCAATTCTCTATCTATATAAAAGCCAAGTACGTCCAAGGATGGAATACTGTTGCCCTATCTGGGCAGGAGCTGCAAAAAACAGCCTATCCTGCCTTGACAGAGTACAAAATAGACTTCGTGGCTTAGTGGGGGATGCCCTTTTCTCTACCCTGCAACCTCTCTCCCACAGAAGAGACGTTGCGAGCCTATCCTTGTTTTATCGTTATTTCCATGGCAGGTGCTCGTCTGAACTCCAATCTCTGGTCCCCCCTCGCCAATCTTTCACGAAAAACACCCGTCTAGCCGAATCCACTGTGAAAAATTTTCCCCCACTCTTTATCTGTGTGTAAATCAAAACGTGGATTCCATGAACAAAGCTTCTTTCTTAGAACTGCACGCCTGTGGAACTCTGTTCCGTCTGCCTGCTTCCCACCGGACTACAACTTGAATGTGTTCAAGTCCAATGTTAACAAATTCCTAATGAACAGCCCCCTTAAGTAAACGCTTCATCAAATCTCCACACTAATGAATGTACTTGCAATAACCCTTATCCCTGAGTGGCTTCATGGCCTTGATAAGTGGTGATCACTGTGTAAAAAAAAAGTTATCTTTCTACATTATGTAAACTTTGTTTTTGCGTCAATCTAGTGTGCCTTTGTCCGAACAGCTTGATTTTCGAACTCACATTGAAACAGGCATTGTGTATAAGAAACCGAAGGTTTTATCCATTTCCTAATTGTTCCCGAAATCAATCAATAAAGTCCGCTATCATCGTCTGCTTACAACTAAAATGTGTTTTATTCATGAAAGACATTGGACTGATAAGTATTTTACAGTAAAAAGAAAATACAGCACGTTGGCTGTCTCGCTTAAGTTGGAAGGATCACTTTCAGAGGCCCGTCACGCTTAAGTCTGAAAATGAAAATATGTTGTTCGCCTTGATTAGATCTTTAATAGCATTATCATAAGCCTATCACGCTTTAATTTAAAATTGCATGTTCGTTTGCCATTATTAACTGTACAATAGAAAACGCATGTAGGTTGGGTTTCCTATGTAAAATCGAAATATTTTTTCTTGGCCTACATGTTTTAATTAATTTATAGAATTTTGACTTGTTTTGAAATCTTTAAAAGCTAAATGCGCATTCAATAAATCAGACCTGTGTGATTCAATATGCCGATAAGAGCATCTAAAAGAGAAACTCAGAAGATCAATCTATACTAATAAAAATTTAATATATAAACGGTCTGTCTGTCGGTCGGTCTGACTGTCTTTCGGTCTGTCTATCTGTCCGAATGTCTATCTCCATATTTTCAAACTCTATCTCCTCCGAAAGTAGAAGGCACAGAGCGGCGTTCGAACCCTAAAATGATTGAATTTTCATACGGTCCGTTCTTTTATGGGTCTTTAGCTTATTAATGTCCTTTTTACGGGGCCAAAATTGAAAAAAATTGTTAAACATTGTGTGGCTTCGTCTTAGTTTATTATTAATTTTTAATTTGTAATTGGGCAATATGTGTGTCACATTGGTACAGTAGTAACGACACCAACTTTGAATGTTTCGGTGTCGATTCTACTCGATGGCACTTAAATACGTTTTTGTTTACTTTTTAAATCACGACTTTACAAAAATATATGAGGGATCTAGACAAATTAAAATATCATAGATAAACGGATTTTACGCCTGGACAAAGCCGCCCTCCGCTAGTATAGGATAAAACATAAAACATGCATGTGTAAGTTGATTTGTGTGTGCAGCATACTTTATGTGTATTTATATTCGCTGAAGTCGAATACCCATGAAACTGTGTAAATATCACACACACACACACTATATATATATATATATATAAATATATATATGTATATATATATATAGCTACTAAATTTACTCACATAAAATTAATATACGAAGTATAGATTTATGCGTAAACTTTAAGTATTTACTTCCAAAGTGCTCAATACGTAGGTAGAGCTAGTTAGTAAGTTATAAAATGTATATGGCGATTTAGCTACACTGAATATTCCGCGTTTTATCCACCCTAGGATTCTTCAGGCTTATTCCCGAATTGAGATTTCAATAGAAGATGGGCATATAAAAACGACAAACAACCACAGAATTTGCGCATAAGCCTGAAGAATCCTAGAGTGGATGAAACGCGGAATATTCAGTGTAGATTAATCGCCATATACATTTTATAACTTACTATATATCTACATATATATATATATATATATATAAGAGAGAGAGAGAGAGAGAGAGACTAAAAGAGGGAAAGAGTGGCACAAATAGATAGATAGATAGATATAGACAAAGATATATATTCTTCGTTGTTCGTTTAATAATAGTGATGAGAGTGCTGTCTCCACTGGAAACGAGGTCATTAATCGAGAAAGAGGCGGATCCCTACGTAGGCAAAAGATCATTTAGATTGCGCAGAATCACAGCATAACTGCATAACTGCACAGAGTGAAATTAAGTGCTGTGAAAAAAATGAAAGACTTAGCACGCTTCTACAGCTGCGGAGGGCGGCGCGAACAGCATATCATCGAAGGGTCGCGTAAAGTGCAAAGTCAATCAGGTTGGTATTTAAGCAGATTCCCATTGACGCTGCAAGTGGGTTAACTAATTCATAAGTGTGGTTCTCTGTGACTAAATAATTATATCCATTACATTATAAATAGGTTACGCACAATATAGATTTGCCAATAGTATGTGAGTTTGAGGGTTCGAAATTTAGTTTAAACTTAAAGCCGAATTGTTGAACAGAACATAATTAAGGAAATTTAGTATGGAATAAAAGTTATTAAAATTATTATGGGATGAAACAATAAAAATATCGCTCTAGAAAAAAGGACATGATTCCATTTCCATTTGATTAAAACCGCATTTCTTTTTTGTGCAGACTATCTACTTGTTGGCTAGTTGTTTACAACACTCAAGAGCGATGGGAGCATTCTATCATGCCTGAAAGTGACACAATGTTCAACGAGCGAGATTAGAGATGCGCCCCTGTACAACTAATGCTCTCTACCGATCCAAGTTATGACATTGCCATCACCGTTAAAATGCGTCGCTAGAGGCCACAGATAACAAGGACGTGCCCAGGGTGATAAAAACAAAGTTTCCGACCACGGTTATTGTCTTTACTGTGGTTTTAAGTAAGGGTCACATCATGCCACACCACAGCTTCGAAGTCGGCTTGAACGTCAACACCAAAGTGTACCTAAATATGCTGAAGAGTGTGTGATCCCCTGGTGCAATCTTTCACTGACTTGAGAACCGGTGGATAACTTTGTTTGATCATACGTCGAGAACATCACCAACATGACCTCACACAACAACAAAGCCAGCCTGGCGACCGTTATCCACTCAATATTCGCCGAGCTACCGCCGGCGCTTTTGGAAAAGACATGCTTCTAATTCTGGACACGTATCGAGACAGTGATTGATGATGGAGGTGGTTACACTGAATAGATGTCAGCTCTACTACATAATCAAGATACTAGAATTGATTTTGTCAATAAAAGTTTAAAAATACAGCTGCAGTGTTGTTTTCTTTATGGGGACACTTGTATCGTTATTCCCTTTATAACTGATTCCTCAGTTTTAGTTTGTAGCTGATCTATTGCAGTTCTATATAAGCGAAATTTAAAAAAAAACACGTTGAATTCGCATATTTTAAAGGCCAGATTCGAATTTAAACTGATTCGCTAGGAAGTTTTATTTATTTGAAATTAGATTACGAGTTAGTTTATAAACAACATACCTACACTAACACACGAGCACACACACATATATATATATATATACGTATGTATATAATATATACATATATATATGTGTGTGTGTATGTGTGTGTGTGTGTGTGTGCGTGTAGTAATGCATGCATGCTGTTTATAAAACCTAAACTATATATAATATGCACATATCTTACGGCATAATCACGTTGGCACACCGGTTCTCACTAGATCATCGATGTCAAACAATGTTGAGCCTGATCAGTATCATATGGGGGACCAATTTGGGAATTTAAGAAGCTGTATGTAGGAGGTCGTCGATATCTCCCTTTAAGAGTTACAAAAACCTAACATCGTCATCTCCCCTAACGGGGATATACATGCGACTTGGAACCGCTTGTGAATTTCATACCCGTATGAAACTTTCTTCTTTCGGCGGAAGTCGGTAAAACCTGCATAGGATTAGTGCCGTTTCCATTTTTCGTATATACATAATCATATATATATATATATATATATATATATATATATATATTGATCTTGAACGTACTTTTAACATACAACTTAAACATACATTAGTTTATTTTTAATTTTTAATCGGGTAATAGGAGTGTCACGCTGGTACAGTGTAACGTCACATACTTAGAATTCTTCGGTTTCGATTCTAGCTAATGGAAATATTTTTTACTTTTGAAATCACGACTCTATAATAATATATGCCAAATCTGGACTAATAAAATATCATATTTATGGGCATTTTACATTCGCTAAAGTCAAATACCCAAGACAATTGTATAAGTATCACATAGAGAGAGAGAGAGACGAAGAGATAAACAGAAATAGAGACACACACACAGATAGATAGATTGACAGATTCTAGTACACAACAGATTTGAAGTGTTCCTAAAGAAAAAAGTAAGGAAGATGAGTCTTGTGACCGGGGCAGCCATTTTAGTGATAGTAGTATATGGGGTCCAACTTCTAAGACCACCGCGCATATATATATATATATATATATATATATATATATATATATATATATATATATATATAATAGGATTTATTATATATTAAAAAATATAATTAATCCTATGGAAATCTTTAAATAGCCACCTGAATAGAAAACACGTGTAATTAAAGTAACTATTATATATATAATAATTAAGCGTACTTCACTTGTTTTTTATCTTTTCATAATTTTTACTAAGATATGTTTTATTTCTAATCTAAGGGTTTTATTTGAAATTATTAATGCATCTGTTTTTGCTTTCGCCTGGTCGTGAGAAAAGTATAAGAATTAATATGCCTTCACCAACGCCTTACACGTATATTCATGCCAGTAACTTTACAAATCTTACGTTCTGATGGCGATAAAGTCGCTAAAAGCGTTTTTTACATCGCTTAGGTTTCCCGAAGCATTTCTCACGCAGAAAGTTGTCGAGATGCTTGAAAAAGTGGCAGTTGCTACATGAGAGGTTGGGAGAGTATAGTGGATGGGACAGAGTTTCGTAGCTGACTTTCGTTGAACTTCTGCAGGGTCAGTTTCGTAACGTGCGGTTGGGCGTTGTCGTGGAGGAAATCTGGCTTTTTTCTGTTGGCAAATGTTTTGTGTTGTTATCCAAGTTTCTCATGCAATTCATCCGTATGTTAACAGTACTTCTCCGCCGTAATTGTTTCGCCTGCATTCAAAAACTTTCGTGGATGAAACCGGTTGCAGGCAATTAAACTTTAATGGATGAAACCGGTAGCAGGCCATTAAACTTTAATGGATGAAACCGGTAGCAGGCCATTAAACAGCCAGCATTATCTACTTTTAGTGCAACTCCGGCTTTGGGAACTGTCGTGGAGGTTCCTCGGTGGCTAACCGCTAAACCGAATCTCGCCGATTGTCATAAAGAACCCATTTTTTTATCGCAAGTCACAACCGGTCCAAGAAACTGATCGTTATATTTTAATAAATGAAGAATTGGTTGGTTGTTTTTCTTATGACATATCAACCTTTTTTAAGTTATTTAATGCCAAACTCAGTGATTTTGGAGAAAAATATTTTAATAGGATATACTTGTTTTTTTTTGGGGGGGGTTCAAGTCAATTTTTATTTAACCCATACTTGGGACCCTAACAGGTACTACCACTCCCAGTCAGCGTGGACCTGGGAGCAATAGCCATTAAGGGGTGGCTTCGCACTCCCCAAAGCGCTCAAGCTGGGGCCTCACCATATATATATAGTTTAAGGTCATATCCAGGGCCATGAAATGAAGAGGTGACATTTCATAACGTCGTTTCTGTGTGTTGTCGTTCAATTCTGATATTTCCATGATGGTTGGAAATCGTCGTATACGTTGCGTTTAATTCAGGAGCAAGCTCTCGAACAGTTGTACGTAGATTGGCTTCGACTAAGGCTTTTAATTGATCGTTGTCAACATCTAGTGGCCGACAACTACGCTAATCATCTTCTAGACGCCCGCCGTCGCCACGAAATTTCTTAAACCATCATTGTGTTGTGCGTTAAGCAGTGGTTTCTGAGGCAATCGTATCATTGATATCGTTAGCTGTGTCAGTACTATTTCTGCCTAACTTGAATAGAAATAAGAAAATTGTGTGAATTCGTCCTTTTAATATTATATTCAAGATTCTAAAAAGAATACAATTGTTTCAAACGACTGTGATTTATACGATTAAATAGAGCAAATAACGAACTTTAAAAAAATGTAACGTAAATCTTATTTGAAAATACATCATTTGAAATTAAAATGTAAAATTCCGCAAGAACTTTCTTTTCAACCAAAATATAATATTTGTTTTAGTCATTTTTACCCAAAACAAGACATATTGACACTTGGAAGTAAATAGGCACTATTCAAGATTGTCTCCGGTACAAAACTGAGGGAAGTGAGCAGTGAAATGTTTGTTTACATTACATTAAAAATTCTGTATGTTACTAGAGTCAGAGAGCAGGAAATATGGAAAGGGCATATGGAAGACTTCAAAAGTCTCCAGTCTAAAGGAAAGAACTATTGGCGTTTTCAACATATAGGGAGCGCAACAGTGAAGGTATAAGATTTTGCGTCATGTTGGGTTGGTCGAGATTATATTCATCAAGTGGGAACAGACACTGTATGTTTATCAGAGCACATTCCATGAAAATGCAAGCACAGAGATGCGACATTAGGGTGATGGAGCAGAGGCTTGAGATTTGCCGATAATGCGGAACCTATTAGATTTGAGACTCTTTTATGGATCTTGTCTAAGAGTGACAAACTCTCCAGCTTAGGTGTGACAACAATACTCTGATTAGGCGAATTGTGGCTTTGTTAAAATATAGGATGCTCTGGTGGGAGTAATTCTATTGCACGATAGTGGAAGCCCACCTTCTTTGCAGCAACTTTGTCAACTTCCTGAATGTATTTCTCCTAATTTATCTTGCCTGTGAATGTTAGGCCGAGAAATGTTACAGTTGTGCTGTAAGGCATAGTGTTATTTGTGATGGCGGTCGGTGATTAAGAATGTTGCAATGGTAAAGGATCAATAGCCTAGTCTTAGTAGAATCAAACCTTACCGTCCACCTACGGTCTCATTCCGCTACTGACGGGAGGTCGTTTTTTTAGTTTTTACAATCATACTTATTATATTGCTTAGCGCCATCTGGTGCATAACTTATGACGGATATGATTCATAAAAATTAGGAATAAACAAAAGTCATAGGATCGACACCTGGTGGTTAAGCATACAGCCATCGATAGAAACTTGGATTTTATCCTTGTCTACAATAAGACTTAATTTTCGTGAGAAGCTCTTCATGCCAGACCTTGTCAAAGGCCTTGGATATATGAAAGTCTACAGCTTAAGCTATCCCTGTTTCATTCAATGCGTAGTATACGACGGTCAAAATATCTGCACTAGAGCGTGCATGCTTAAATCCTTAGTGTTAACTAGAAAAAGAAGCTTAGCGTTTAGAAAATAGCGGACTAATGCTTGATTGGTTTAGCGAAAAGAGATGGGAGACTAATAAGGTGATAATTGAGCGGATCAGAATGTTTGTCAACATTCATGAATATTGGTAATACAGAGGCACTTTTTTTTTAGTTCTCAGGGAAGCAAGATTCGGCTTTGTTTGAAGAGTCAGAAGAGTAAAAAGACTAACTCGGAGAGCAAATATTAATTAATATGGAAGGTATGCAATCAGATACATACGCCTTGGATGGATCTAGGGATTTTATCAGGAAGAAGAGATAGGGTTATTTTCAGATGCATGACTGTGGCTTCTTTCCGCAAAATAAATTTGGGAGAAAGAG
This sequence comes from Euprymna scolopes, assembly GCF_053919585.1. NCBI lineage: Eukaryota > Metazoa > Mollusca > Cephalopoda > Sepiida > Sepiolidae > Euprymna > Euprymna scolopes. Next base: position 21,403,517 of record NC_136514.1, on the reverse strand, counting down.
ATTTAAAGGGTTTACGGTGGTTTTGAGAGCAAACCGTTTGATAAGCAGGTCCGTTTTCTATAGTGTAGTGCAAGCAACGTCATGGTTGTTTGTTAGTGAGGGAACTCTAAATTGGCCATTCTTTATCACACTATTGTAATTTTTTACAAACATCACGAGTTCCTATTTTCTGCGACTCGATGGATTTTCTGGCTACTTCAGCATTCTGCTATTATCTTACTCTTACAGTTATTTCTATTTTCTATAAACTTTTGCCTATTTGTACTTGATTTGTGGCGAACGATCATCAGAATTCATCTTGAATTTTCGCAATGACAGCTGCATGAGTTGCAGTGAACTATTGGGAAGAGTGGGTCTTGCTTCAATACATCCGAGCTTCAATGTCGGTTTTAAAAGGTTGTTGCTAAGGATAAAAGAAATATTCTAACCCCAAGTTGCTTAGTTCAACCACTTTTGCGGTCAGTAACACTTCTCTTATACATATAACCTAAAAAAACTGCAAGTTCATCTAACCGAGAGTGATAGCCTCGTACCTGTGCTCTAAATCAAGTATCACTTCTTCTTGGCAGATAAAAATAAAAAAGAATCTACATGATATAGATAGGAATATAAGATATAGATATACATTATCGATAATACGTATCTTTTTATATAAGTTTTTCTTTCATCTAATTAAATTAAATTAAAAAATAAATCCACTTCTCATGATAAGAAGTTATATAACATGGGGAACAAACATTTTTTTTAGAATGTGGATTTAAAGAAATGATTTGAACTTAAGTGTAAAGATATTGTGTTAATTTAAAAAGAGGCCGTTCGAAAAGTAATACATAATATTTTTGACTCCAAATATAGAATAGCTACTAAGACGTTGCAAGTACCATTAAAACGATAAACGTTTTTGCATATTCACTACCAACCTCGATGCACTTTTGCAGGGATTCAATGACCTTTCCGTGTTTCTGAGGTACCTCCATTATAGATATTGCTTTTGTGGAATTTACAATCGGCCAGTATATGCAACTAAGATATGAAACTCTAGTTCATGAATGCATAAGTTCAGTCATGATAACAATGCACTTTTCAATCCTTTCTGATCCATTCGGATAAATTAAAAGATAGGTGGCAGTACTTTTAGACCACTTTGTCTATTAGGATATGGAAGTGGGGTAACATTTAGAGTGTATAACGATTTCACATAATGGTTATCATGCCAACCAGATGTAGGTATTCGTCTTACAATGAAAAACAATGCCCTTTTTAACGATTTAATCAAAAGATACACATTAGTAAAACGGTGTCACTTATTAAGGTAAAGGTGAATCTATATAGAAATTAATTTATTTCTAAACTTATATCATCACTTTGTTTTCTTGGCAGTACACGTACAAAAATAGTATTGTCTATTGAATTATTGATGTATGAATGATATTAATGTACTGCTTACCAAGAAGGATTGATTTCTGAACTGTAAACTCTTTGACCGGTCATCGATTATGTCTAAAATATGGCTCTGATGAAAACGGTTTCGGAAGAAAATTAAAATAAATCGAATTAACGCTTCTGCTTTTTCAAAATTGATAACAGAAAACCGTCTTTATTAAACAAATAAAAAATCAATTTTTCTTTTTATATTTCAGTCATCGTATGAATTTGATTTTATGAATTTATACGAAGAGATAAATCTATTTTCAATAATATATATATATATATATATATGATAGCAACGTCTTGTCAGGCGAGTGGCACTCCCTCAGTTACTTAAAGTACATGTGCCCGAAGATAACTTTTTACTCCAGCCAGCGACTTGCCCACCCTCAAGCAGACCTGACACTGAAGACGGGCATTGGTATACATACAAATTTTACATACACGCATACCTACATAAGTACACATACATACACATACACAAACACATACACATACATATATATAAACATACACACATGTATACATATATACATACACAATACATACATATATACGCATACATACATATACATACCCACATGCATACATACACATTTACATACATATACATACACATATGTACACGTACACATATACAAATACATAAGCAGATATACATACATATACACGTACAAATACGTACACATATATACATACATGCATACATGCACACATACCCATACATATACGTACATATACATATACATACATATATTTGCAGATATACACACATATACGTACATGCACACAAATATATGTATATAGACATAATACACACATAAACATGTATACATATATGCGTGTATACATATATATGCATATGCATAGATGTACATACATATATATACACATGTACATATATAAATGTACATACACATATACACACAGGCATATACATATATACATACATACATCATACATACATGATTATGACATCAACTCGTTCTCTAGTATTGCCATTAATATATCTCTGGCTCAAATGACGCAAAAATGACCACAACTAGTAGCACGTGTCAGACGGTCACTTCTATGAACGTTCTATAGTCCTGCACATTCATTGATTACCAGGTCCAAGCTGTGGTGCTCTGAACACCTACCAGGCCAGGTCCTGGATATGACCTAAAACTATATCTGATGGTGAGGCCCCACCTTGCGGGCCTTAGGGAGTGTGGAGCCACCCTTTAATTGCCATTGCTCCCAGGTCCACTCTGACCCGGAGTTGTAGTACCTGTTAGCATCCCAACTATGAGTTAAATAGAATCTTACTTTAAAAAAATATATACTCCATTAAAAATCGTTCCTCAAAATAACTAGATTCGGCATTAAATAACCTGAAAAAGGTTGATATGCCGTAAAACAAAAACAACCAACCAACCTACCAGGCCAGACCCTGGAAGTTCCAGAGCCATTATTTCTATTGACGCCCATATTTACATCAGTCCTTATTGAATGTCCGTTTACCATTTTAGGCTAAAGCCAACCTTTTTGTTATCGAGATACACACTGATTGCTAGATGTGTATTCCATTGCATATCAAGTATTGCCTGTGCTTGAAGCTTTTTTTATAGTGATGACATGCATATAATGATGCCAGATGAGTTATTACATGCCTCCAGCCTGTACGCGTCACAACTTTCCCATCCCCACAAGACTATTTTTTTAGACAAATGTCTAAGGACGTATCTATACAAAAATGTTATTACAGAGTTTTAACTTTGTACGACAGCTAAGTCTCTTTCTCGGTTCAAAATGTTGGGATCCAGCAACATATAAGAGCAAGACAGCCATCAGCAAGTTAACCTGCATATCAGCTAATGCGGGTACTGGTCTCCCGCTTTATGGTTTTTTAAATCAGAGATTTGCTTCTCCTAGAGGTGGTGCCATTACCACGACTTACGGGAGCCCTCTCCACCCACGTACGCATACAAATAAACACATACACGCATACATACAGGCACAACTTTACATGCACGCAAACATACATACGCATGTACAAACACATTCACACATGCCAACATGCTCGAACACACATATACGCATGTACATACATATGCATATACACACGTACACATACACGTACATGCAGAATATAGATGAAGCAGCGTTCATAATGATAATAATGATGATGATGGGTATGACTAAATGACTTTAACATTCATAAAAACGACAGCAATCCAATACACACAATTCGTAGCACAGACGGAAATAAGATTGAAGATGCGTTACAAACGGCATAAATACTCAATAATGATGACGATGATGACGCTGTTAAATAAATTTAACATGGATATAAAAAGAAAAACAATCCAGTGCACACAATTCGAAGAAGAGACGGTGATTAGTTGCGATGTTTGTGCAACTTTCAAATTGAAGATGCGTCCACAACAGCGCAAATCCTCAATATATATATATATATATATATATATATATATATATATATATATATATATATATATATATATAGAGAGAGAGAGAGAGAGAGAATGTCTACTATAAATATAAGTACTGCAGATATGAAATTTAAAAAATTCTAAAATTTGACGGTTTAAATCCAAACAAGTGCATAGTCTCAATCAATAAATAAACATATTGATTTATTAAAATCAATTTCGATATTTCGATATCTAAAAGAATATCCATCAGAGTAAATACAGTTTTTTTACGTACCATGACGATGGTGTTGCTTGGGACGTTTCCCTTCTGATATTCGTGAAGTATAAAGTTTAAATATCCGATACAGTAGAAGACGCCGGTCGAACGTGTATGTGTTAAGTAAAAGAAAGCCTTCTACTTTTAGTAAGCACTGTTTATATGGAATGAAAAACTCAAATATTTAACGGTTTAACGCCAAACAAGTGTAGAATCTCTGTCAATGAATAAAATATTTATATGCCAAGCGCTACCATCGCCATTATACGTAAGAAAAGGGAAAGAAAAGACTGTACTTTCCTGATAGCAGAATCTGTTATTAATCGAAATATCAAACTTTATTTTGATTCATTAATATTTTATTTACTGAAAGAGATTCTGCCCTTGTTGTGCATTAAACCGTTAAATCTTGAACTTTGCATATATATATATACATATATATATATATATATATATATATATATATATATATATATATATATATATATGGTTTTAAATAAAATAGTAGGCGGAATTTCTCGAGAGCTCTTTCGGCTATCATCTCTTCAGGAGTAAATCGATAGCAATCTAAATAGTATTGTGACGAAAATAAAGAATTCTATTGGGGAACTTATTTAATGTGCCAACGTACGGGAACATTAATTAAATTTATTTACGTTTAAAAAACGATTAAAAATGTTGGCACAATGAGGAAGAAAAAAAAAGCGGGAGAAAAAATTCAAAGTTCCCCAAAGAGAAACAATGCGTTTGATGTTTCCTTTTGCCGGCACAAAGAAGGTTCACGCACCGCGATAGAGATGGCCTCCAAAATCTTTAAATGGTTTTTGGGGTCCGCTCTATGTAGCACCTCGAACCAATCTATTTTATATCTATCGGCACAGCACGGGTTGTCAACCAAATGCTGGCCAATAGCAGAGTCCAAGGCTGCAGAAGGAGGGAGACCACCAGACCCCATCCTCCCTTGTCTGATCTTCGATGGAACATGCTGGTTTATACGAGTCAAAAGGTGCAAGGATGTTCGCCCAACATAACCAGCATCGCACTGGCATTTAAACTGATATACAATATTACTATTTTGGATGTAAGGCAAACTATCCTTGCGGAAAGACGGAAAAGCAGGTCTCGTAGTGTATACCACACGCAAGGTCACCGAATTGAAGCAATCGTAAATACTTCTTCGAATCTGTTTTGAAATTATATTACTCCCCTCCCCTATCCACGGTAATTTCAAATAAACCGGGCATTTCAAGAGTCCAAACATTTTAGGGGTTTAAAATCCGCAACCTTTTTGAAAATACAATCATCAATAAGGTCAACAGGATAACCATTATTGATGAATATTTCCCTGATCTTATCGAGTTCGACATCTAATATGTTAGGCGAACAAATCATGAGGGCTCTATGTACCAAAGTATTAATTAAGCCGACCTTACGTGATTTAGGTACAAAAGACAACCAGTTCACATATAGGCCAGTAAATGTCGGCTTTCTATAAATTGTAGTGAGAAAGCCCCGCCCCCTTGAGCGTTCGACAAGAACATCCAAGAAAGAAAGCGAATTGTCCTTCTCACTTTCCATAGTGAACTTAAGAGCCCCATGTAAAGAATTCAACCTATTAAAAAATATCGACGCTTCACTTTGCGAAGGAAAAATAGCAAAAGTGTCGTCAACATATCTGAAATATGCAGTGGGTTTAGATGTAGAATTAAACATAACGGATTCATAGTACCCGACGAAAATATCCGCTAAAGTTGGGGCCAACGGACTCCCCATTGAAACCCCGTCAACCTGACGGTACATAATATCACAAAAACTAAATTCCACGGATTTCGTACACATTAAAATGAGTTCAATAAGAATCTCTTTAGAAACCCGTGGAGCAGTCAGGCGACCATCATATAAAGCGTCGGCACATATGCGTATAGTCTCATCCAACGGTATGTTGGTGAAAAGACTAGAGACATCAAATGAGCACATGAAAGACGTCTCTGCATTAGAATCCAACCCACGTACACAATCAACGAACCGAAAGGAATCTGGGATACAATGCGTGGTGTATAGCTCACGCACAGGTTGCAGAATTTGCACAAGCCACTGAGCCAAAGAATGTTGTGCTGAACCAACCATTGATAAAATAGGTCTCAGTGGAACACCTTGCTTGTGGATTTTGGGGAGACCATACATTCTGGGACGTTGTGACCCAGAGGGCCTGATCCTGTCATAGACATCCTTGCAAAACACCTTCTTTTTAAATAATGCAAGTAAACGTCTCTGCATTTTAGCCTCGTTCTTGCAAGTATTATCCGTCAACTCGACAGAGCCGAGTTTACGGAATTTCGAACTATCATTGAGAATAACTGCCATTTTCTCAACGTAGTCCGATTTATCCAAAATCACCACTCCTGCACCTTTGTCTGGTTTACACATATAAATATCGGTATTAGATTTTAACGCTTTCATCGTCTTAAATTGCGTTATGTTCCAGACAAAGTCGCTATGATCGACAGGAATGTTACTATATCGGTGAGCTAAGGCAACTAAATTGGATTTCATCCCAATAATTCTTTTCTGGGGAATTAGGCACATTATGTCTAAGTTGAGAGAACAAAACTTCAAAGGCAGAAAGTGTTCTCTCTTTATTTAAACTCGTGGGGGGAATACAAAAATCTAAGCCCCTAGACAAAACTCTATTTTCAATTTCTGTAAGGACAGTTTTTGAAAAATTGAAAATATGTTTGCTTCCATTGGTGGGTTCACACCCATATCTTCTGCGAACCAGAAGAGCAAGGTGTTTACTATTATCTTTGGAAGCATTTTGCCTAGCAAACTGATCACCGATAGATAAATATTTGCAAAAACGGAAAAAATCACAAAAGGACAGGAACCCCTTAACTACGGACCAAAGTTGATGACGATTACTAATATACGTCTCAAGATTCTCCATCAACTTATTCATGTCGTCACGTATAAACGCACGCTCCATAGACAAACTTGGCTTCACTTTAGATGCAGCAATACGTTTACTAATGTAAACTGGGACTACATCTTGTTCCAGACAAGAACGCAAAAAAGCTAATTTCGACTAATTTCGACACTTATTTTTAATGAAGTAACCAAAATAATCGCGACCTCTTACTAAAATAATAACTTCCATACATTGTCTGGACTGTTTACTTCATTACGAATACACCAATCAAATAACTCACATTTCATCATTTTCATGTTGCTAATTTCAAACGTCATTTTTTCTGAGTTCAATCACATAATACCTCTCCTCTTACTAAAATAATACCTTTGAGACATTTATGGGTTGTTTATTTCATTACAAACACATCAATAAAATACCTCACATTTCATAATTTTTTATAATTCTAGGATATGTTATGAATTTCGTCAATCAAATTTAATGAGTGCGCACATGTAATCGTCCAATTCTTACTAAAATCATAAATTTGCTACATTGACTGGGCTGTTTATTTCATTATAAACACACCAATCAAATAACTAAAACTTCATTATTCATAATTCTTGGATATGTTACTAATTTCGACAATAATTTTCACGAGTTAATCCACATTATCGCCACCTCCTATCACTAAAATAATAAATTTCAGATATTGTATGGCTGTTTTTTTCATTACAAACAAACCTATCAAGTTACTCACATTTGACGATTTTTCATAATTCTTGGATATGTTACTAATTTCGACAATTATTTTTAATGAAGTACCCCAAATAATCGACCCCTCTTCAACCGACACGATCCCCTTCCTCTTACAAAAATAACAACTTTGATACGTCTTCTAGCCTGTCTATTTTATTACGAACACACCAATCAAATCACTAACATTTAATAATTGTTCATAATTCTTGGATAATTTACAAATTTCGACAATCATTTTCCATGATTTAACACACATAATCGCCCCTCTCTTACTAAAATAACAACCATGCGACATTGTCTAGGGTGTCTATTTCATTACAAACATACACATCAAATAACTAACATTTCATCATTTTTCATAATTCTTGGATATGTTACTAATTTCGACAATCATGTTTCATGAGTTAACCCACATAATCCCCTTCCTCTTACTAAATGAATACATTTGAGGCATTGTCTGTGCTGGTAATTTCATTACAAACACACCAATCACATAACTCACATTTCATTCTTTTTCACTTTTCTTGGATATGTTACTAATTTCTACAATCATTTTTAATGATGTAACCCACATAATCGACCTCTCCTACTAAAACATAAACTTTAAGACTATATCTGGGCTGTCCATTTCATTATAAACACACCAATCCAATAACTTATATTTAATCACTTTTCATAATTCTATGATATGTTACTAATTTCGACAATCGTTTTTTATAATTTAACCCACATAACAACCCTTCCTTTTGCGAAAATAATTACTTTGTGACATTGTCTAGCGTGTTATTTCATTAAAAACACACCAACAAATAACTCGCATGTCATCATTGTTCATAATTCTTGGATATGTTACTAATTTGGAAAATAAGTTTTCATGATTTTACGACATAATCGCACCATCTTCCTATATGGGGTATTCTGTTAGCACAAATATCCACCTATCTGATCCGATCCCAGGTATTCTCCTAGGAAACATCCCATCTATTACATCCAATCCCAAGCAACGTCGGGTATTTTGCTAGTACATATATCCACCTTTCTCAAACAACCCCCGGCAACGCTTGGTAATATGCTAGTACAAATATCCAGCTATGAAGCCATATCCAAGAGCGTTCACTGGCATAATATTACAATGATTGCATATTAATCTAATGGTATTCGACAATGAGGCTACATCCAAGGGAGGTCACTTGCATATTATAACAATGATTGTATATTAATCTAATGGTATTTGAAAATGAAACTACATACAAGGGAGGCCACTTGCGTAATCTAATGATAGTCGACAATGAAGTTACATCAAAGGGAGGTCACTCGCATATTATAACAATGATTGTATATTAATCTAATGGTATTCGACAATGAAGCTACATTCAAGGTAGGTCACTCGCATATTATAACAATGATTGTATATTAATCTAATGAAATTCGATAATGAAGCTACATCCAAGGGAGGTCACTCGCATATTATAACAATGATAGTATATTATTCTAAAGGTATTCGACAGTGAAGCTACATCCAAGGGAGGTCCCTTGCATATTATAACAATGATTGTATATTTTCTAATGGTATTCGACAACAAAGCTACATCCAAGGGAGGTCCCTTGCATATTATGACAATGATTGCATATTATTCTAATGGTATTCGGCAACGAAGCTTCATCCAAGGGAGGTCACTTGCATATTGTAGTAATTATTGTATATTATTCTTATGGGTTTTGACAATGAAGCTACATCCAAGGGAGGTCACTTGCCTTTTATAACAATGATTGTATATTATTCTATTCTGTTCGACAAGGAAGCTACATCCAAGGGAGGTTACTTACATATTATAACAATGATTGTATATTATTCTAATGGTATTCGACAACAAAGCTACATCCCATGGAGGTCACTTGCGTATTGAACCAATGATTGTACATTATTCTAATGGAGTTCGACAATGAAGCTATATCTATGTGGGGTCACTTGCATATTATAACAATGATTGTATATTATTCTAAAGGTATTCAAGAAGGGAGGTACATCCAAGTTTGGTCACTTTCATATTGTTACAATCATTGTATATTATTCTAATGGTGCTCGACAACAAAGCTACATCCAAGGGAGGTAACTGTATATTATAACAATCTAGTGATTATTGACCTGCATCGATCATTTCTAATCCCAAATAGTCACCCATCTGAGAATGACTAACCTCATTGTTGCTTAACTTTGGTGATCTACATACAGCATTTTGTATTCCAGATTAGTCACCCATCTGATGATGACCAGACTACGTATTCCTTAACGTTAGTGATCTGAATAAGTCATTCGGTAATCCCAAGTAGTCACCCATCCTAGAATGACTAGACTACATATTGCTTAACTTTCGTGATCTGCAGAAGTCATTTGGTAATAGCAGGTAGTCGCCTATTACAGAATGACTAGACTACATATTGCTTAACTTAAGTGATCTGCTTAAATCATTTGGTTATCCCAAGTAGTCACCAATCTTAGAATTACCAGACTATATATTCCTAAACATTTATGATCTGCATAAGTCATTAGATAATCCCAAGTAGTCACCCATCTTAGAATGACAAGACTAAATATTGCTTTACTTTAGTGATCTGCATAAGTCATTTGGTAATCGCTAGTAGTCACACATATTAGAATGACAAGTCTAGATATTGCTTAACTTTTTTGATCTGCATAAGTCATTTGGTAATCCCGAGTAGTCACCCATCCGAGAATAACCAGACTACATATTTCTAAACATCGTGATTTGCATAATTTGTCATTTGGTAATCCAAAGTAGTCACCCTCCTAGAATGACCAGACTACATATTTGCTTTACTTTCGTGATATGCAAAAGTCATTTCGTAATCCTGAGTAGTCACCATCCTAGAATGACCAGACTACATATTGCTTAACTTTCGTGATCTGCATAAGTCATTTGGTCATGCCAAGTAGTCACCCATCTTAGAATGACAAGACTACATATTGCTTAACTTTCGTGATCTGCATAAGTATTTCGTTATCCCAAGTAGTGACTCATGCTAGAATGACCAGACTACATATTGCTTAAGTTTCGTGATCTGCATAAGTATTTCGTTATCCCAAGTAGTGACTCATGCTAGAATGACCAGACTACATATTGCTTAACTTTCGTGATCTGCATAAGTCATTTAATAATTGTGAGTACTCACCCATCCTAGAATGACCAGACTACATATTGCTTAACTTTCGTGATCTTCATAAGTCATTTGGTAATCCCAAGTAGTCACCCATCCTGGAATGACCGGACTACATATTGCTTAACTTTCGTGATCTGCATAAGTCATTTGGTCATGCCAAGTAGTCACCCATCCTAGATTTACAAGACTACATATTGCTTAACTTTCGTGATCTGCATAAGTCATTTCGTTATCCCAAGTAGTGACTCATGCTAGAATGACCAGACTACATATTGCTTAAGTTTCGTGATCTGCATAAGTCATTTAAAAATTGTGAGTAGTCACCAATCCTAGAATGACCAGACTACATATTGCTTAACTTTCGTGATCTGCATAAGTCATTTGGTAATCCCAAGTAGTCACCCATCCTAGAATGACCAGACTACATATTGCTTAACTGTCGTGATCTGCATAAGTCATTTGGTAATCCCAAGTAGTGACTAATCCTAGAATGACCAGACTACATATTGCTTAACTGTCGTGATCTGCATAAGTCATTTAATAATCGCATGTAGTCGTCCATCCTAGAATGACCAGACTACATAGTGCTTTACTGTCGTGATCTGCATAAGTCATTTAATAATCGCAAGTAGTCACCCATCCTAGAATGACCAGACTACATATTGCTTAACTGTCGTGATCTGCATAAGTCATTTGGTAATCCTGAGTAGGCACCCATCCTAGAATGACCAAAGTACATATTGCTTAACTTTCGTGATCTCTATAAGTCATTTGGTAATTCCGAGTAATCACCCATCCTAGAATGACCAGACTACATATTGTTTACTTTCGGGATCTGCATAAGTCATTTGGTCATGCCAAGTAGTCACCCATCCTAGAATGACCAGACTACATATTGCTTAACTTTTATGATCTGCGTAAGTCATTTGGTAATCCCAAGTAGTGACTCATCCTAGAATGACCAGACTACATATTGCTTAACTGTCGTGATCTGCATAAGTCATTTAATAATCGCAAGTAGTCGTCCATCCTAGAATGACCAGACTACATATTGCTTAACTTTCGTGATCTGCATAAGTAATTTGGTAATCCAAAGTAGTCACCCATCTAAGAATGTTCAGACTACATATTGCTTAACTTTCGTGATCTGCATAAGTCATTTGGTAATCCCAAGTAGTCACTCATCCTAGAATGACCAGACTACATATTGGTTAACTTTCCTGATCTGCATAATCATTTGGTCATCTCAAATAGGCACCCATCTTAGAATGATCAGACTACATATTGCTTAACTTCCGTGATCTGCATAAGTCATTTGATAATCCCAAGTATGATCCTAGAATGACCAGACTACATATTGCTTAACTTTCCTGATCAACATAAGTCATGTGATAATCCCAAGTAGTTCACCCATCTTAGAATGACCAGACTATATATTGCTTAACTTTTTTGGTCTACATAAGTCATTTCGTAATCCCAAGTAATTACCCATCCTAGAATGGCCAGACTAAATATTGCTTAACTTTAGTGATCTGCATAAGTCATTTGGTAATCCCAAGTAGTCACCCATCCTAGAATGACCAGATTACATATTGCTTAACTTTAGTGGTCTGCATAATTCATTTGGTCGAAACTAAGGAGGCGGTCATGCCTGGCATGTGTTGCTTTTAAGTAATCCCAAGTAGTCACCCATCTTAGAATGACAAGACTACATATTGCTTAACTTTATTATCTGCATAAGTCATTTGCTCGAAAATAAGTTTGTAAACAATTGGAAGAAATATGCATAAAAACAAATAAAAGGATTAAATAATAAAAATGACTCGACCCAAAGTCTTAAAACAGTAAAACGATTCTCATTGCCTTTCTGCGCCTCTCTCTCACTCTCTCTCTCTTTCTTCCCCTCTCTCAGTCTTTCTCCCCCTCTCTCTCTCTCTCTCTCTCTCTCTCTCTCTCGATTTCTAATAAACAAATATGGAAAGAAAATGGCCCTATCAAAAAAAACAAATAATCTTTGCTAATGTATCGTCTCAAACCTAATTATTTAATAAGCGTGTTTTTTTTTTGTTCTGGAATGTTTTGGTCGTAATGTTTAGTTTAACTTTCGTATCTGACTATTTTAAACCTGCTAATAACTTTGGCAAAGTTGTCATAACGTCTAAATTAATATTTTTTATTTTTATGGTACTTCGCATTTTTTGCCGATAAGAATCTTTTAATAAAAACATTGAATTCAGACATAGCCATTGCTGAGTTGTGACGTCATGGCACGTGATATGACTAAAGGTTTTTTTATTTCGTATAAATATCATTAGATCATCACATTATTACTACTTAAATACATAAGGAAAAACGAAAAAATGTCACTGGGGGGGGGCTGCAGAAAAACATCCAGCTAACACCTTTAGACTGGTCCTAATGGACCAAAAATCCGATATTTGTCGTCCGGAGGGTGGGGCTTTAATATGATGCCAAGTTTGTTATTTTTTGTTCAGTCTGTCGAAAGTTTTTGGTAGACATACAAACACACATACTCACACATACACATTTTTCCTTTTATATATTAGACTAGCGGGGGTACCCGGCGTTGCCCGGGTGCTTCAAGGTGTGTGTGCTCTTCAATAAAAAAGAAACCAGGGGGTAGGATCGAACCCGAAACCTTGAGGTGAAGTTTGAAAATAAAATGTGAAAAAGACATGAACCGTTCGGCCAGTCAGAATGAGTTACTGAAAGATGTTTGAATTTATTTAAGTAAGAACCAAATGGCAGATGCGCGCAAAGAAGTCGTAGCGCGTTACGACGACGACAACGACGACATAAGCAATAGCTATTCAGCAAATGAGGTTTGTTTGTTATAAGCGAAGTAAAAAAAAAGAAAACATAAAAACGAACGGTAAAACTTTAGCGGGGGGGGTAATCAAAACATCAAAAAAAAACACAAAAAAACTAACGTAAGGCTAACGAACGATGTTAAATGTAAAAATCGAAAAAACAATAAGAAAACAGAAAAACAAACGTTAAAAAAGACACGTGAAAATGTCTTAAATAAGCCTGTTTCGATATTAAAATTTAAAAAATCGGTGGGTACCCGAGTGTTGTTGAGTTTTGCTAAAAATAAGCGAAGTAAAAAAAAACAACAGAAAAACAAATTTTACGTGAAAATGGCTTAAATAACACTGGTTCAATATTTGAATTGAAAAACTCGAAAAAAAAAAAAGACATCTCACACCACGATTCGAACCAACGTGCTAACCAACTGAGCTAACGTGATGTACATGTAATTTAGTCAGTTCTTCAACTATTTAAAGTAAATCAGGTCATGACATCATCTTACGCATGCGTAGAACCGGTCGTCGTCACGAGGTGACGGTTTTTGTTGACCCCCTGTCGAAAATTGTCGGCCATTTTTTTTATATTTTTCGGGCGAAGGATGGCGCTTCAATATGATACCGAGTTTGTGAATTTTCGTTGTGTCTGTTGAAAGTTTTTAGCGGACACAAACACACATACAAACATACACATATACATACATACATATATACGCACATTTTCGCTTTATATTTAGAGACTAGCGCGGATACCCGGCGTTGCTCGGGATCGTATAAACAATGAGAAAATTGAAGTTGATTTTGAACATATTTGTTATTCTTGGGATAGAGGAATTTTTAATGTCTATGTATCATTAGGTTTTCGAGCAAATGAATATTTTCCTACCCTTGGACGGGTATTACACGTATCAAATAACTGTATCTTATGTAGGATAAGTAATTTATACCATATATATGAAATAATGTTTCCTTTGTGGGGATTGGTAATATACAACACATATTTAAAATAATTTTACCTACCTTCGGACGGGTAATTAAAATACATACATTTTAACTGCGATGTAAATAAAAATAATGAGTTCATTATATTCCGTGATCATTATTTCATGAATACTGAAATTTCATTAAAATTTAATTTTCTGATTTTTGGTGAATTTTAAAATAAAGGGAGGGGTTAAAATGTTTATACATGTTGAGCATTGGCATTTAGAAATATCAGATGCCCTAAATTTGGAGACGATAGTTCCTGCTCATTGGCTGATTAGCAAGGGTGCGGTGAAAACTAGAAAGCCGATTGGCAAACTACAAACTCAATAGAATGTGCGTATATAAAACCGCGAGACAACCAAAACTCCTCGCATAAGTCTGATGAATCCTAGCGTGGATGGAACGCGGAATATTCTGTGTAGCTAAATTGGCATATATATTGTATAACTTAATACTCTCTCTCTATCTCTCTCTCTCTATATATATAAATATATATAGATAGATAGATACATATATATATATTATATATTATATGTATATATATGTATGTATATATATATTTAAAAAATCAAATTAAAAGTAGATAATTAAAAGAATCGTTTTATGGCATCGGTAAATAGGCATAGTTACAGCTTTTGAGACTTTACACGACTGGTCGCCACAGTCGATTGAAAATTTCTTGGGGCGACTAAAAGTCGTAAATCACTCGCCCGCCAGTCGATAAATCTTCTTTATATAAAGAAACTGGAAAACTCATTTATTTTACGACCCTCAAATATGCGGTGACTTAGAATGGCCTATGTCTCATCATTTGTGTAGTCTTTCATCTCTAGCTGTGAGACCGTTGGAATATCATATTGAAAAAGGTTGGTCATGCTAAAGGTCAATAAGAGGTCAAATTTACACATTCGGCGTGTAATCAAAATGTCGCCTTCATTTAGCTCTCTGATTTTGAAATACATTTGGAAAAAAATTCTTCGACGCTACAACTACATACACTTCATGGTTACAAAAGTAAAGACGAACATTTGAAAGAGTAAAAAAACGCATAGTTCGTCAAGCCTTCGAAGAAATGTTTCTTATTTCTATGGAACAATAATATGAATGATGCTATATAAAGAAACTGGTGTTGTATTTTAACGTTTTGTTGAATGTTTGCTGAACGTTTGTAGTAATAAAATAGTTGATTTACAAGAGTTAAACAAATATTTTCTTGTTAGATTATACACACGGTAATTTCTTGAATTGTTGTAAAATTATTTACTATTATTGACTGAAGCAAAGATATAAAGTCGGACGAATAAAAATATTTTGGAGCGAGTAAATTTTCCCTCACTCTGGGCTGGCGGTCGAGTAATATTTTTTTAAATCTCAAAGGCTGCACAGTTATATATATATACATATATATATATACATATATATATATGTATATGTGTGTATGTATGTATGTGTGTGTGTATGCGCGCGCGTGTGAAAAATCGGAACTTTGGAAGGGTATCGGAATATGAAAAAAGAACTGTGTCTATTTGCCGGTGCCATAAAACGATTTTTTTAATTATCTACTTTTAATTTGGTTTTGTTGAAAACAAACTCTTCCACTGCTTATAGCAACAATAAAAAAATAAATATTTATTGATTAAAACTCCAGTAAAACTAAAATCTATAGCCCCCCTCCCTTTATAATGTGTGTTTACGTTTGAGAAAATATATGCACATTTAGAATATGTTTTTATGGTAATAATGACAACATAAGCATTTCATAGTTAACTATTTAGAGATTTATAAAGAATCGGAATTGGTAATGGTGTTGGAATCGAGAATTTAGTACGGAATCGATAATTTTAACGGAATCGGGAAAATATTGGAAACATTTAATCACTAATATATTTATATTTTTAAGCAAGCAATGGTATGTAAAATAAATAAGAAAATCTTTGCATTTTATCTTGCTGATAATCAACGCAACTTGAAAATTGTTCTCCGTTAAACGAGCAAGATGCTTGAATATACTTTATTAGTAATTGTTTATATTCGTAGAGCTTTATCCATTTTTTATCATATCCACAAATATATATTCATACACACACATAAATAAATATATATGTACATATATATATACACACGCATATATATAAATAGCTGTATATATACACACGCATACATATATACAGACCTACATATATACACACATATGTGTGTGTGAAATGCATTGCCTTCTTCAAAGCTTATTATGTTCGTATCTTATGAATATGATTTGTTTTACAAACTTTTCATGCGCTTGTCACAACAGTTGCATTGTTTAATAATGATTGTGGTCAAGTGTTTGAATCAAGTTATCACTGGGATAGTAGTATTCTTACTAAAAGGATATATATTGCTTAGAATATTTTGTTCAAAAATATTTAAGAAATTATATATATAAATATATATATATTTAGTAATGTGATTGATAATTTAAAATTTAAAAATCAAATTATAATTAAATTAAAAATCCGTTTCATAAGAAGGAACAACAACAAAATCAATTATTTGTACGATCGTTTCGGAAAACAGTGTTTTTATTGTGGTAGACATCAAGTTACGGACAATAATTATTACATATAGTTTTTTAATAAACAAGGTTTCCTCATCAGCAAATTGTGAAGGGTTTTTATTAAATTTAAAAGACACCATAAATAAACCTAGCATTAAAAGTAAGGCAGATGTATCTGGAAATAATTAAAATAAAGGTCTGGATTTAATATTGATAAGAAAATTAATATGGGTTAGAGATAGAAAAGAAATAGAGTAAAATATAAATTTGAATTTAAATTATAAATTTGGTTTAAGTACAATATTATGCATACATACATACATACATACATACATACACAAATATATACATGCATATATATGAAAAAATAGACACATATATACATATGCATAGATATACAGATATATACATAAAAATATAGGTACAAATATTTACCTTTTAATTTTTCGCCTTTTGAAATCAGGAACTATGGTTAAAGTACTCATATAGATGTTTGCTATAGCTTTTCACCTCATCGAATGATGAATTTTCAAAAAGGACGCCCGTGCAATAATTTATTTCCTTTAGCATACTTTGATTTTTAAACGCCACGGTTTATAATTCGAAAGAAATTGTAAGTTAATGTTATTTGTATAATTACATAATGCAAGGGGGATAATTAGTCATATTTTCTTTAATTAAAGGGTACAAGGGGGATAATTAGCCTAACTTAATTTATTATATTGTTTATGGTGTCTTTTAAATTTAATAAAAACCCTTCACAATTTGCTGATGAGGAAACCTTGTTTATTAAAAAACTACATGTAATAATTATTGTCCGTAACTTGATGTCTACTACAATAAAAACACTGTTTTCCGAAACGATCGTACAAATAATTGATTTTGTTGTTGTTCTTGCTTATGAAACGGATTTTTAGTTTAATTATAATTTGATTTTTAAATTTTAAATTATCAATCACATTACTAAATATTAAATTAGCTCTAGGATATTTACCTATCGAGCTTATTATATATCAAATTACAACGAGCACTTTTTCTTTCCTGTATTTTAATTAAACTAGTAATTTCACTATTACATTAAAATACACTCAGCTCTTTAGACTATTGTTGTAATCTCCTTTAAATATATATATATATATATATATTTATATATGGATAAGATATATATATTAACCTACAATATATAGGTATGTATATATATACATGTATATATATATACATGTATATATATATATATATATATATATATATATATAATATGAAGCTGAACGTTTGTGTGTGTATCTGGTCACGTATAGGCCTCTATATGGTTGATTATTTTAAAAAAACTAATTACATATACTAATAGAAGATGTATCGAGGATCAGGAATGGGTATGTTTGATCTGGCAGAACGGTGGTTCATAAAATTGAGGGGTCTGCGTTCGCGCCTGGCCCCCAAAGTACGGAAATAAAAAATGAAAAAAAACAAACGTTTACCAGGGTTTTTGATATAAATGTACATAAGAATACTTTGATAAGTATGTTTCAACTTAAACAGGGATGGTATAATAAAATTGTGGGGTCTGCGTTCCCACCTGTACTCCATGGAAATATGGCACAAACTTTACAAAGACTTTTCATATCTATTTGCGTAAGTTTACTATGATAATTGTGTTTCAGTTTGAAGAAATATGATATAATAAAATTATTGGGTGTTCGTTCGCGCCTGACCTCCGTAGAATATAAATATGTCACAAAGTTTAACAAGGTTTTTTAAAAGGGGTGAGGGTCCACAATAACACCTTAACTTTAATCTTAATTCACGTTAGTTTTTCTTTTTTTTTTTTAGTTGAATCATATTGTGTCGAATAAATTCACCTCATAAATTCACGTTCTTATTAAAGTGAAAGCCAAAAAAAAAACGTCGGAACTTTATACAATTCTCGACACAAATTTGGCATAACTCTGTTTTTTTTCATTCTCCACTTGCACGTGGCACTCTTTCGAAAATAGATAAATAGATAAATAATAAAAAATAAGGACGTTACTTTTTATCGTCTCAAAAGAAGGAAAAGTCCTGTTCACGTGATTACGTGTCTTTTTAAAAACATTTACATAACCTTTTTATTTTTCTTTATATATCTGTTTAAGCTTTTTTGTCAGTGTACTAGAAGGAATTCAGTTGATTACAAACCTTTCTGCGTGTTCTTTACATTGCAATGGTACAACCCTGAATCCGACGGCGCAATACTACACCGTTCAATAATGTAAAACTGAAACGAAACTGTTCTGCTTGAAAAGGGCGCCATTTTCTTCTTATTCATATTTATATCGATTCTTTGCTTTAAAAACTAAAATAATTACGTGTTTACTTTTAATATCCCATTTTGCTGTTTCGGATTATTTTACAAAAGTAAGTAAAGCTTCATTATTTTTCAAAACTGTTTTTGTTTCTTCGTTTTTCGATATTTCGTCGATATTATTTAGTAAGAGTGTTTAGCAGAAAAGCCAACAAACGACTACCCGAAAAAATAAATATTACCATAGTCAATAAAAGTTCAGTTCATGCTTTTTTTTGTTTTGAAATAGTTTTTAATGCTCTTTACTTGAAATAATTTCAGCGAACCGAAATTATAACGAAATTTTAGGCGATAACTACTTGAATAATTTTTTTAATATAAACTACACATGCTATAATGGAATATTCCTCAAGCACAAAATAACGGAAAATATTAAAATATGTTTATAAATATTCCTTACGTTGACGGAACTCCCTTAAATTGTTAACACAGAATGCTCAGCTACCCCTCGTTCAAATTGAAAACGGGTCTCTCCATTTCAAAGTTCATGCCATTTTGATTTTTTTAAATTAATTTTAAAACAATTTTTTCCCACACTACTTAAAAATACAAACCAATGAACTTTTCTACCATAAAAGTAACTTTTATTGACTAGGTAACATTTATATCTTGTATATTTATATTATTATATATATAACATTGTCTCTTTGTAAGGAAACATCATTTTGTTGGTCACTCTTGGCTACGAATGGAAACAAAGTTGATATAAAAAAATATATTTTCGCGTAAATTATCTTTACTTTCATCATATTTTCTTGAGGGTAAAATTTTTGAGTATCAAAACCTATCTCTTTACAACCCCCTCCTTTTCATAACCTATCATATTTCATCAATCAGAGTCCATTTTCTCTAGGCTGTTTATGAACCCAGTCAACGACGGGTACTTCTGCTAGTATATATATATATATATATATATATATATATATATATATATATATATATATATATATATATATATATATATATATAGTCTAAAGAAGCTTTGAATTAAAATATGCAAAAATTAAAATAAAGAATGCACTTTAAATTCCCGGAAGGAAAAAAATATTATCTTTAACCTATCGCAGACTTAGCACTTACATAATCCGACTTCTAAAAAGTTTAGAATAACAAAAGATAATTCATTTATATAAGGATGACAGAAAAAGGCCTTAACTAAAATTATTAAATAGAAATAGACTTAGCACTTGCATAAGCCGATTTCGCAAAAGTCTTCAATTTTAAAATAGAATTAAACTACATAAAGTTGAAAAGAGAAAACCTCAACTAAAATTTTGTAAATAGAAAACGGGGATCATCAGCTATATATATATATATATATATATATATATATATATATATATATATATGATTACTTCATATAATCATATAAATTAGTATACGAATATATAATTTTATGCGTAAATTCTCAGTATTTACTTCAAAAGTGCTCAATACGTAGGATGAGCTCGGGTGTACGTTATGAAAGTATATACAGCAATTAAGCTACACAAAATATTCCGCGTTTCATTCTCGTGAGAATTAGTAAGTCTCACGAGAATGAGACGCGGCATATTCTGCGTAGCTTAATTGGCATATATATTTTCATAACTCTCTCTCTCTCACTTTATATATATATGCATATATATATATATATATATATATATATATATATATATATATATTGCATGGAAATATGGCATGTTTAATTTCAATTGCGATTCTCAGTGTTTTTCTAGAATTATCCTAAGTATAATCTGAGGGTAAGAGAAATGCGGCTTGTTATTCAGCAACTTTTATACATTAGGCGTTGCTCAGATTCTTTTCATAAGATTCTTTTCATAAGATATCTATTATCTCGAGAGACAAAAGAAGGTCAGTCAAGTTCGTTTTCTAAATACTTTAGCTTTTATTCCTCGCCCCGTTTCTAAGACTCGTCATTGAATTCTATGCCACTCAATTATACTCCATTAAAAATCGGGTGCATATTTTGCAAAGATCATGATTATTTCCGGTGTTAGTGTCAGAAAAGAAACCTTTCAATTTCCTTTGGTGGAAGTGATGTCATCCAGCTGAATTGGACAAGTTTCGTTTTGCACTTTTATTAATGTGATAATTATTATGGCTTATAGATTGCTGCATTCGACGAATAAGAATGAGAAGTGGAGAAGAGAAAGGGAAGAAGATAGGAAATAGAAAAATATGTTTTGCTTGTTCTCTACGGTATATCACTTTCTCTTTTTTTTTAATTTTCTTATCAGTTTCTTTAAGCTGGGGATGGGGCATCCTACCAGATGCCAAATATTCATCCGTTAACTCAGATATTCCAACCGAGAGATCTTTTTTAAGATCCTGGCTATCTTTTTAAGTGTAATTGTGTGAATCTTCTTTGCACTTAGTTCACCAGATATATTTGCTAGGTTTGGAAATTCTTTTCTATGAGTCCAATTGCTCTTTTAATAACTTGAATGATAAATATCTTCTAAAGATTCCAGTTTTTTTCATGTCATACATAAGACCTTGGTATTTCGTAATCTTTTCCCTTTTAGTTCTGTTTAACTCAGCATCATTGCGGGCACTTGCTTCTACTAAGGCTGTTTCTTTCTCTTTGTTACACATATTACGTTTTCTCTTTGTTACACATATTACGTTTTCTCTTTGTTACACATATTACGTTTTCTGGGTACGTAGCTGTAGAAATTGAATAATCATAGTTGTTGGTGCATGACTTATTTCCGACTACTCTTTCTGGTGTATGTTCCCAGCGTTTCCTGCAGCATTCGATATCCAGCTTTTTGCAGATCGTCCAGCAGGGATATTTTCACATTCTATTGTGTCGGGGCGTATAATAGCTATTCCCTAGCAAATTTCAAGTCGCTCACATTCTTAGACCATTCATTTTTTCAAAAGCATCCAGCCTTGATCTTGGGCAGCCATTAAAATTCTCACCTGGTCACAGTGGAGCAATCCTCTTTCCAGTAAGTCTATGGAGCCTTCTTTATCTATATAGTTCTAGGTGAATTCATCCAGAAAATATAAGGCACGTTGTTGGATGGCCCGTTCTTTCCATATTTTGCAATGGAAGTTCTTTGTGCATTTCTGGCGACTCTTTTGGGGCGATTTCTGTAGCAGACTTTTTTTCCTAATCTGTCGTATTTGTAAGACAGTATGACGTAGTTCTGCTAGCTCTTGTTTCATATTTGTGTACTATTCTGAGATTTGGAGTTTGAGAGCCGATCAGATATTGTATGGTGCTCACAATAGTTGCACGATGTTAATGGTCAATCTCTGAGAGACCCATACCTCCTGCTATTCTGGGAAGATACAGTACAGGGAGACACTGGTTTCGGTATGTAATTTTGTTCAGTGCCAGCATTTTCCGCGTTTTAGTGTCGAGTCTGTTTATGTTGTTTTGTAGCCATTCGATAATGCCAATACTATATTGTTATCAAAGTCATTGCTAGTTGATTAATGGTAGTAATCTTGTTTTTGTTTATCAGTTCTGTTTTACAGATTTCCGTTATATTTATTCAATGCCGAATAAAGTTGTAAAATAGAATCCTATACTCAGGATAATTATTTTATATTCTTTTCGAGAATATATGTTTAAGAATACATTACTTTAAGAAAATAGTACTTCTTGTAAACATTACTCTTAAGAAAATAATACTCTTTGAAACACTACTAATATAATTTCTCTAACATTATTTCTAGAATTCTATTTTACAATGATAGTGAGAACATTACTCTTAAAAATATTGCTTTTAAAACATTACTCCTGTCAAATATTTCTTTTAATGCATCACTCTCACAATATTATTATTAGAAAATCGTACTTTTACAAACACTGTTTCTAGAAAAGAGCACTAAACATTACTTTTAAAAGAGAGTACTATCAATAAACACAACTCATGAAATAAATTACTTCTAAAATAGTACTACTGGTAAATATTTTTATAATAGATTACTCTTAGAATACAAAACTCTTGGAAAATAGTAATATTAGAAAAAATTACTCTTTGATAATATTACTCCTAGAAACCGTATTTATTTATAGAAAATATTTCCTTTAAAATAGATTACTCTGAGAGTACATTACTCATAAAAATTAGTACTCTTAAAAAATTTCCTTGTAGAAAACATCACTCCTAGAAAATATTACTCCTTAAAACAGTACTCCTAGAAAATATTACTCTTAGAAAATATTACTTCAGAATGCCACTTTACAGCGATAGTGGGAATATTACTCTTAGAATACATTACTCCCAGAAAATAGTAATCTTTAAATACATTACTCTTAGAAAATATTACTCCTAAAAGCAATACATCTTGAAAACTATTCAAATACAATTCTTTATGAACAATACTCTTTGGCAAACTTCTTTGTTGTAAATATGATTAAGTCCTATCCATGATGAAAGTCTTTTTTTTTGTCTGTAATTTAAGTGATAAGACTCATGTGGGTTCCAGTATTTTCTGTCTTACTTAATAGAGATGTAGATGGTGATTTAAACCTTCCTATCTTTATAGATATTAAGCGACTATTTTATTTGACAGCAAGATACGTAGCAGTTACCTGTTTTAGGGAAGAAAAAGAAAGAAAAAGAAGATAAAGAAGATAAAGAAAACGACGAAGAAAAATAACAAAAGAGAGGAAAAGAGGAACATGAAAAAGACTAAGTACGAAACTAATAAAATCGAGATAGAAAAAGACGTAAAAAAAGAATAAAACAACGAGGAATGGGATGCATAAGAAGAAGAAAAAGAAGAAAGATTAAGAAGAGGAAGAGGAAGGAAGCGATAGAAAAGTGTAATAATAATAATAATAAGAAGAAGAAGACGAAGAAGAAAAAGAAGAAGATGAAGACGAAGACGAAAGGGAAAAATAAGAACGCGAAAAAGACTAAGACGAGACGAAGAACAAGAAAGACAAAAAGACGAAGAAAAAGAAGAAAAAGAAGGCGAATAAAAAAATTAAAAAGGAAAAAGAATGAGTCAGAAACGAAAAATAACAAAACGAAATAAAAAGGAAACGAAACCTCCTCCTCCTCCTCCTGTTCAAGAAAAGCTATTCAGAAAATACGTTTAAGAATGTTTGGAGAAAATAATTTTATGCCGTTCACCTTTTATCGACATGAAAGTACAAAAAATTACACACAACAATTAAAATTAATAACTTCCATTTATCAGATTATAAATCCGATTTTTCGAACTCCGTAATAAAAAATGGCATCTCAAAGGAAATTATTCTATCGAAGACACACGTATCTTTTCAACGGAAATGGAATCGGAAATTGGACATCCTGGCATGTTAATAACAATGTACGAAGCAAGATGCGTTTCATGAAAGCAAAATAAACCAAAACATCTAAACGCAAAATATATTGATTATATCATTCCATAATGATATGATGTTGTATTCAAACCCAGTAATAATAAAAGATACAATATATATATATATATATATTTATATATATATATATATATATGTGTGTGTGTGTGTGTGGAAATATAATTTTTTTTCAATTATATTTCACCTTTTATACATATATATAGATTAGGAAGGATGACGTGGAAACTAGAAAGCTAAAAGCAAAAACAGCACACCTACCCCCTATCACGCACATCCCACATTGAAAATCACAAGAATATCTATTTACCACTTGAACTTAAAATCAAGAGGTCGTCCCTTTTAAAGGAATACTAAAACGCAATTCCCCCGCCGAAAATACTGCATTAAGAACCTGTATGCTCGCCCAACTTTAACCCTCCCCCTCTCTCTTTACCCTCTCTACTTCACCCCACTTCCTCTTTCCCTCATCTAAAAAGCTTCCTTCATCCAATATAAACAAGATAACGAACTATCTTCCTAATAGACTCAAACCTCAAGCAAGCCGTTCCAGCGTATACTTCCGAATATCATCACCAGGATTATTTTGCCATCTTTGGTATTTTGATAACAACAATATTGAGGTCCATTGCACACTTAATTCAATGCTCAAATTCTATTACTCATGGGGATAATTACAATGGAATGGTATATCCACCCAATTTCGGATATACTTTGTCAACACCGAGAAAGCATTTGGACCACTGCAAATAACACACAATCAACGCAACAACGAATAAGGCTGCCTAGTATACGTTTCGAAATATCAATAAGGAGCAGTACGCTTTCGCTATATGGGAATATCACTTTCTTCCATGGGCCTATTTTCTGCCCACCCGGATTTATAACGCAGCTGAACATTTTGCTAACTGCATTTCATTTCCTCTGATGATATGACCCATTGTTGAAAATCCATGGATAAAGGAAATTAAAATAACCACTTGTATATGTTCCTTTGTCAAGCAATAAATTCTTAAAGCTAATATATGCCTGTATATGTTGGTTTTTCAGAATTTAAAATTGAACCACGAAACTTATATATTGCTCTATTCTTAAATATTGAGCTTTTCCTTTTTGGCTAGGGTCTCCTTGAAAGTATTACTTCAAGTAATATCTATCAGGATTTTTCATCTCGATTTCTATCAGTGTTTTATCTCGCTTATATATATATATATATATATATATATATATATATATATATATATATATATATATATAACGATTAGTTCACTGTCTGACTGACGTAAAGAACATTTAATTTTGTAATGTTTAAATTCAACGTTACTTCACGCGGTTAATGGTAGCCGAATGGATACAGTCTTGCTAATCGAGCCAAAGATGCCTTGTGTTGACCAGTTCCAATCGTTCGACTGGTATTAATCGTGACACCCTGTACTGAAGATTCCCAAAAGGATGAAACACGAGTGTCTGTAGGTATTTAATTATTATAGTAAAAAATATAGTAAAAAATTATATATATATAATTTTTTATTTAATTATTATAGTAAAAAATATAGTAAAATTATATATATATATATATATATATATATATAATTTTTTACTATATTTTTCACTATAATAATTAAATACCTACAGACACTCGTGTTTACATATATATATATATATATATATATATATATATATATAGAGAGAGAGAGAGAGAGGGGGGAAAGAGAGAGAGGGGGTAAGAGGGTAAGAAATAGATAAATAGATAGGTAAATAGATATACAAGCTGACTTTGCCAGTTCGTTATCCAAAAAAAAATCCAATTATTAGCTATCTAAATTCAATAAATGCAGATCCGGAGTATAAAACAATTTTATGAATTTATCATTTTTGTTTCATCCTCAACAATCAGGAGCATCCTTTTAGGCTCTGACGCTTGATCTCTATGTGCAATACATAGATATTCGAAGCTGCTCTTCGTTGAAAATTACAAGCGTCTATCCCACCGATATCCATGACAAATAACACCTTACCTGATAATCCTTCTTTTAACATCCTCGGCTTTACATTTACGGGCAATATAAACTTGAACAAATACATTGAGGACACTGAATATGCTACTGCAAAGAAGGTGGGTTCGCTCTATTGTGCTAGAAACTGCTCATACTTCTGAGTATTGTGTTTCTCTACGAGGCCATCATACTCCTATGCATTTAATATTGAAAATTGTTGCTAAATCTAGGCTGATGCATCTACTACTAGTCTCTTTCTCTTGGATAGCGCCCCAAAAACGGTCACACTTTGTCAACTAAGCTCTCACCCCTGTCTTATCGCCGCAATGTTGCATCTCTGAGCTTCTTTTACAAGTAGTTTAATTGAATGTGCTGTGATGAACTCGTGGCACTTGTTGCCCCTCGACGTACATGTGCCTGCTAAACCCGCTTAGCAACAAAATCACACCCCTTCACTGATATGGTCCTTAAATGCCAGAAAGCTTTCTACTCTGATCGTTTTTCCCCATCGAACAGCTAGACTTTGAAATTTCCTTCCTGCTACCTGCTTCCCTGATGTGCAGAAGTTTAAATGTAATGTAGACCAACATCTTGTTAATTTTTCCTAGGCATGGTCTCAAACAGTAGCCCCTTGCATCCAAGTAGTGATATGCCTTGTTCGGGGTGAAGGTGAGTAAAATAAATTGTCGATTAGATGCTGAACAACATACTTAGAGAGGTTAAACGATGTGGAAAGTTTAGTTAAATAAATGGACTGTTCAACAGGTGTTTTCTGAGATTGAAATGAAAGCAAGATTTTTATTCGTCAGTACACAAAACTTGTAGGAAATAATATTCCACTGTTATTTTGTACAGAAAAACACCGGAAAGTATAAGAGTCGATTATTATGTTTGCAATTGTTCGGATAAAAAAAAATGTTATCGATGCGAATAGTTAAGTTGAAATATGTTAACTTGATATCAACTAGATAGATGGAATTTAAGCTAACCATAATAATAAACAACGATACGTGACAAAAGATAGACAACGGTGTGTGGCTGATGACGTCATGAAAAAGATAAATTTGAGACACGAAAAAGAGAATAGTTTGAGACGGAACGCATTAACGAACGGACCGGGGATCTTGTACACCAGAGTTTATACAGTGACGCCCGTGAGTTTATACAGTGAGGCAGAAAGAGCGACTTAGCAAGATTTAGTCGTATACAAAGCGTGCCAACTTTTTAGTTGAGCCTAGCAGCAATTAATGAAATATCGATATATAATTTCGACCTTGGCGTTTTCATTTCTTTTTTGTCCCCGCGTGATGCCGTACTGCATACTCTTAACAGTGCTGTTAAGTTCTCCTTGACGGGTCGGTAGCTGACGTCGAAAAAGAAATACAATAGTTCAATTCTCTGCCTCGCTATTTTCTCATTCTTTATTTTAATTATAGTCTTGGAGTTGAGCATAAAGGCAACCAATAAATAATACTCATCTCAATAATGAATTCCAATTGAATAATATATATTGTCTGTTTTTACCAAGTTTTCGTTGATAAAATTTTCTGAGCTCCTCGTATCGAACAGCTCATGCTCCCATTAATTTTCACTTTTGCAATAGTTTTTTAAAGGCAGTCAAGAGAGGTATTTTGACGAGTGGCCTTGTGTAGGTTCTTAGAAGACTTGCATACCCTTGAAAAATGACTAAGTTTTCCACATTTATTACAATGAATATCTCTGGCAGGGCATGAAACCCGTAGGTGTTCAGATAAGCTGCAAAAATAGCAGGTGTCCCTATTATAGCGGCAGTAACCGATTGTTCTTGAAGCTTCGTCGTACTATCGTTATGGTCGGGGGCAATAAGAATAGGCTTAGGTTTAGTGTGGCACCCACAGTGTCTGGTTGTAAAGAAGAACTAAACTGCTGTATAGAACATTCGAAGGTAAAGGCTTGCACAAAAGCTGTTTTAAATATAAGGCCTTATTCTCAAGAAGACGTTGTCTTATCTGAACATTACGTGAGCCGTTAATGAAGGCGTCAGAACAGTGTTCCTCTTGGATTTCTAATTCCCTAATTGGGCAGAAGTTGCAATATTTACCAAGTGTCCGTAGGTTCTTAAGGAAATGGTCCAATGTTTCGCCTGATTCTTGCCGGCGAGTCGCAAGTAGGCGTTTAGAAAATTTCTCATTTTAAGGCTTTTTCTATGAAGCGTTCAATACATAGATTGCTTCTTCGTAGGTAACACAATCCGAGATAATTTCGTTGACTGTGTGAGACAGGTAGTTTGTTAAGAGCGCAAGCTTATGGATGGGACTTCCGGTCTTTCTGAATGCAGAACCTAGATGAAATTTGTAAATGTCTCCCGTCAATGTTTCCAGCACTTGGTGGAATCGCTTTCTGGATCCGTGGTAAATCGCATAAACTGTTCAATTCTTAATTGAATTAATTGTAATGAAAACAGGACAAGAGATTCCATCTAGTAATTATTTTATTTAATTAAAAATATTACTACTCGTCTACTTGACAAGCGGAAATGTACATCTTTTATAGCTTGCATTAACAAAGAGGACAAAATCCACATTCACAAGAATAACTACGATATCAAGATTAAAAATGGCTGAGGATAAATATTCAGGTTGTATTCAGATGTAAATATCTCTAACAAACCGCCATGGAAAGGTTTGACGATGAATACAATATTCAGGTTTTACGCGTTTTCGAACAAATATTCAACCAGTATGAGAATGTATATTATTTATTTGCATGAGTTGCTGAACATTTCTGTTTTGTGGCAAATAAATTTCAAAATTGCTCAATCATTTCTTTTGAACAAAGCGACGGTAAACGGCGTTTATTATTTTTGACTGAGATTGTGAGAATCACTTTTCGAAAGAAAAAAGAAAGAAAGACGCGCAACAACTTGGTTCTTAAGATAAGCACTAATTAGAGTACATGATATTCGCATTTCTCATCGCTGGCGTCTCTTGCTCATAAAATCAAATAAACGTACTTTAACGGTTTACGTAATAAACAGCATCGCATCCACTTAAGATTCGCCCCCATTTAATTTGTTTTTAATGATGAAAATTCTATTACAAAAACTTAGCGTGACAAACAAGCGAAAAATTTATTTTAAAATAGGCGATACAAATTTTGTTCATGCGTTAAACGTGACAGAAAGAATACAATTCTATTTCAAATTAAAACGTGGCAGATAAACAATAAAATACGGTTTAAAAATTAAGCTTAGCATAACGACGATTACACGATTGTTAAATAGATAAAGCGCGGAACTAATGAAAAAATCGATTTCAAAATGAAACATGACAAAGCAACTGTGGTCGGATCTCTCGCTCTCAGGTCAGGCAACAGAAACTGCGGCTCGTGATATCCAGTCTACCGGAGATCTCCACATTTAATTCTCAACGCCTCTGTGTAGAATTCTGCTGAAAGCAAAAAGCGAAGCTTGCATGCGCCAGAAAGAAAGACAGAGAGAACCAGGGTTTCTATCTACTAAAAATTAATTTCACAAAAGTTGCATATCTTTTTTTACATATGTACAACTTTAAGTTACTAAAACATTTCAGGTTTCACAAATCTCTTTCTTCTGTTCACTAGATTGCTAGTCAGGATGGCGGAGAAGGGGGTCGTCAGGCGCCAGGAAGTTTTTCTTCTGTCTGATTCGAGCAGTTATTGGCTTTTTATAGTAAGGTCAAAGGTTGGGGTCTCGCGATCTGCTGAACCAATCAAAGCCAGCCACGTATCTGGGAAAACCCCAGATACATTTGCGGGTATGCATTTCCCCAATATTACCAGAATTTTGCAATCTGAGACCAAAATGAAATTATCTTCACACGACCTATGGGTCAAAACCCATCATTCAGAAAGCCCTCGTCTGAAAACAGGTGTCCTTGAGGCCAAGATAGGTCTGATTCCATCTCCGCATTGTTCTGACATTTCCGGCCTCCTCGTTCTCAAACAACAAAATACGTGTCTGGTTTTAACAATAATATATATACATATATATATATATATATATATATATATATATATATATATATTTAATTCAAGTATTTCTGATACCTGCCGTTGACCGGGATTCAATTAGACAATCTTAGCATATTTATCCGGTCTTCCTCAGGTCCCAGGGGGGGGGTCTCAACCTCCCAAATGGGGAGTAAATTGTTCCCTCAAGACGATCATGTTACACAATGAAAAACTTATTTCAAAGTGAGCAATGTAGACGGACGAAAATTCATTTAAAATTTAGTAAGAAAAGTTGACGAGTAATTTATTTAGAATTTAATCCAGAAAACCTCCGTGTCAAAATTAAGCGTGAAGACCGCGGCAAAAGAGGTGTGTAACTTAAGCGTAAAAGACTAAAGAAAAACTCATTTTCAAAATTATGCCGTACAGATTTTCAAAAAAATTATTTTAAAATTGTACATAACAGACGAAAGAAAAAATCTATTTTAAATTTATGCGTGGCAAAAAAAAACCAAAAAAAATTGCACGTAACATACGAACATAAAAAATCTATTGCAAAAAAAAAAAATGGGTAAGAGACAAACAAAAAATCTATTTAATACGTTAGCTTAAGAGACAACCGAAAGATCTATTTCAAAATTATTGATGATCGACAATCGATAAATATATTTCAAAATGATGGCTTACAGTCAACCGAGATATCCATTTCAACATTATGAAAAATGTATTTCAAAATATTCGTAATAGACGATCGGAAAAGCTATTTCAAAATTATACGTAACAGACAACTAAAACAAACTTATTTCTAATATTATGCGTAACAGATAATCGTAAAAATTATTTTTTTAAATTATGCGGAACAGACTACCAGAAAAATTCTATTTAAAAATTATGTCAGACAGACCAACGAAAAATCTTTTTTCAAAATTATGACGAACAATTATTAGTATTAACAGACGAACAAAAATCTATTTTGCAATTATGCGTGCTAGGATAACAACGAATCTATTTACATATTATGCATAATACACAACCATAAAACATGTTTCAATGTT
The DNA here is from genome assembly GCF_053919585.1 of Euprymna scolopes. NCBI lineage: Eukaryota > Metazoa > Mollusca > Cephalopoda > Sepiida > Sepiolidae > Euprymna > Euprymna scolopes. The sequence continues at coordinate 21,371,515 of NC_136514.1, read as the reverse complement.
CAAAATATGCCATGTTTTACTGGTAACCTGTCAGAACAATCTTGAATCTATACAAAGCTAATGCTCGGCACCCGGCTTTGCCAGGTCAAATAATGCGCTTTAATATGATATTTTAATCTGTCCAGATTTCGTATATATTATTATAGAGTCGTGATTTCAAAAGTAAAAAAAAGTGTTTGGATGCCATCAGCTAGAATCGAAACCGAAAACAAACCTGTAGTATTCAAAGGTGGTGACGTTACTACTGCACCAACGTGACACGTATATTAACTGATTAAAAATAAACTAAGATGAATGTACAAAATGTATAATGGATTTTTCAATTTTGACCGCTTTTAAATGCCTTAAAACTCTTTTAACCGGCTAAAGATCCATAAAAGAACGGTCCATAAAAATTTCAATCATTTGTGGTTCTGAGCGTCGCTCTGCGACTTGTAGTTTTGAAGGAGTTTGAAGATATGGAGACAGACAGATATGATGAGTTTTATAAATTAGACTAAGCGTAATTAAACAACATACTTTTTATTTAAATCATAAACGTACTGAAAAACTTTCAAAACTAAAAACACAACAAAAATATGATTTACGTTTTCAACGTGACAGACCGACGGTTCGATTGATCGATAATATCTTATCATTAAAACGCTTAAGGAGAACGCATCTGATTAACGTAAGAAACTGATTTGCGTTTATCATTAATGGCAGCCAACGCAGGATATCGTTTGGATAACGCATGTCTTTTAATTAATTATTTAGAAGGAAAACACGTTTAGACGTCTTTAATTGTTTTATTTTTGGTTTATTGTTTAAACATTCCAAATAATATGAGAATTCGTATTGAATCATGCGAACATTAAATTAAAACGCCGAAATAAAACTGAAGCTATGCAGATGTGAGTCGACACGTACGAATGTGAGTGACAATAATCAATATCAATAAAAAAACAGGTTTATTACGACACACATCATTTGCAGAAGCCATTTGAAGGCAATTTGTTTCAAGTTCAACCTTCAATTAGGAAAACAAGAAGCAAGGTAATAATCATGAAACTTGTGATAACGATAATAACATTATCGTAAGAGCAAGAAAATAGATGGAAACATCCCTGTGTAATTGAATTGTATCTTTTAGTGAAAATAGAAAAAAAGGAGAAAAACAGTTAAGAATTGTAAAGGATGAAGGTTGGATATTAGCAGGTCGTTGATAATGACAAAAATTAGATGGGATAGCAATTCTGGTGCACTTTAATGTATCACCAAATCTGCTGTACTTGTGTTGCGCTTAGAAGAATGTCGACTAACACTCATGTAAAAAAAAAAAATACAATATTATAACTTTGGTGCCGATAGTGCCGAACGACTGGGGTTACGCGGGATTAGCAGATCATACACAAGTTCTATTTCAACTTCAAGTGAGTTTATATACTAATTTTGTACACTCATGCATAAATCTATAAACGTCTATTCTAGGATTTTACAGGGTGGAACGATAAAATTATCGCCCTGGAAAAGCAGACATGATATAACCGGTTTTCTTTTCTTTTCTTTTTTTATTGTTGAAAACCTTCGACATGTTGACAAGTTGTGTAGAAACCTCAAGAGAGATAGGAGCCTTCTACCATGTCTTACAGTGACACAATGTTCCACGAGCGAGCTCACAGATGCGACGCTATACAACTTACGCTCTCTATCGATCCATGTTTTGACAACAGGAATATTGCCAGCATCATTAAAATGCATTGCTGGTTTACCACGTATAACAGGGACGTGTACAGGTTGATGATAACAAAGTTTTCGGCCACGGTTATTGTCTTTGGTGTGGTTTCAAGTGAGGACCTTATTATGCCTCCTCACACTTTCGAAGTCGGCTTGAAAGTCAACAACAAGGTGTACCTGGATGTGCTGAAAAGTTGAAGAGTGTGGTGATTTCATGGTTCAAACAGGTGGCTGCTGGCAGGCCCTGGGTGTGGCACCAAGAAGGTTTCCGCACCGCAATAGAGACAGACTCCAAAATCTTTAAATGGTTTCTGGAGTCAGCTCTGTGTAGCACCTCGAACCATTCTATTTTATATCTATCGGCACAGCACGGGTTGTCAACCAAATGCTGGCCAATAGCAGAGTCCAAGGCTGCAGAAGAAGGGAGACTACCAGACCCATCCTCCCTTGTCTGATCTTCGATGGAACATCCTGGTTTATACGATTCAAAATATGCAAGGATGTTCGCCCAACATAGCCAGCATCGCACTGAATTGATATACAATATTGCTATTTTGGATGTAAGGCAAACTATCCTTGCGAAAAGACGGAAAAGCAGGTCTCGTAGTATATACCAAACGCAAGGACACAGAATAAAAGCAGTCGTAAATACTTCTGCGAATCTGTTTGGAAAGTCTGTTACTTTTTTCCCCAATCCACGGTAATTTTAAATAAACCGGGCATTTCAAGAGTCCAAATTTTTAGGGGATTTAAAATCCGCAACCTTTTTGAAAATACAGTCATCAATAAGGTCAACAGGATAACTATTATTGATGAATATTTCCCTGATCTTATCGAGTTCGGCGTCTAATCTGTAAGGCGAACAAATCATGAGGGCTCTATGTACCAAAGTATTAATTAAGCCGACCTTACGTGATTTTGGTACAAAAGACAATCAGTTCACATATAGGCCAGTAAATGTCGGCTTTCTATAAATTGTAATAAGAAAGCCCCCCCTTCAATTCAAATGCCAGTGCGATGCTGGTTATGTTGGGCGAACATCCTTGCATCTTTTGACTCGTATAAACCAGCATGTTCCATCGAAGATCAGACAAGGGAGGATGGGGTCTGGTGGTCTCCCACCTTCTGCAGCCTTGGAGTCTGCTATTGGCCAACACTTGGTTGACAACCCGTGCTGTGCCGATAGATATAAAATAGAATGCTTCGAGGTGCTACATAGAGCGGACTCCAGAAACCATTTAAAGATTTTGGAGTCTGTCTCTATTGCGATGCGGAAACCTTCTTTGTGCCGGCAAAAGGAAACATCAAACGCATCGTTTCTCTTTGGGGAACTTTGAATCTTTTCTCCGTTTTTCCCCCCTCGTTGGGCCAATATTTTAATCGTTTTTAAACGTTAATAAATGTATTTTAGTGTCCCCGTACTTTTGACACATTCAATAAGTTCCCCATTAGATCTCATTATTTTCGACATAATATTATTTTGTACGCTATCGATTTTCTCCTGATGAGATGATAGCCGAAAGAGCTCTTGAGAAACTTTCGCCTATTTTATTCAAAACTGTATATAAATTCTGTACCTCTAAACATATATATATATATATATATATATATATATATATATATAAATTAAATAAAGTACTACAAAATTTTATCCAGAAACTCATATAAAAGAATATGAGATTCAGAGTAATCAGTTTTTATTTCTAATTATGAATAATATGTTAAATACAACAGGGTCTAAACTGTTCAGTACTTAAGCAGTTTACGGGCTGTGCCATTTTTAGATAGGATTTCTAAGGGCAAATTATTTTTTCCGGTATTTTGTTTATTAAATTGTTAGGTGAAAGAACAAAATGTTTTTTTTTAAAAGCCTCTTCCACATCTAAAGTGTGATTTTACAAACAATAAAGTTAATATTTTAGCACGGTCCGTAAACTGTGGAAGGACTAAATGTTGAAATTATGTACTGTTTCTTTATTTTACCATTTGTTTTTTTTTTTTCGACGAATGATAAACATGCAAACACACACTTTTCTTCCGCTCTGGAGAAAACAGGCTGCGTACCACGTAGTCGAATCTGACTCTTAAGGTGAATAAATGGCCTCAAAAGAAGGATCAATAAACAACGCCCGGCGAAGCACAACAACCCGGCGTCACGAACGAATCTAATTTAACGTGCTAGTCTAATGCATGTATACACATTCATGATTATCAAAACAAAGCACCCTAACACACACACACACACACACACACACACACACACACACACACATATATATATATATATATATATATATATATATATATATATATATATATATATATACATCTGTTCCATTTACATATGTTTAGACGCAGACAGCGACAACCGAAACAAACACGAATAATCAATGTGTTCTTACACAAAAACACCACTTTCCGGTAAAAACTTTTCCCGCCATTTTTATATTTCCATACATACATACATACACACACACACACACACATATATATATATATATATATATATATATATATATAGTCATCTACATACAGTCCTTTTTCGTTGTATCACAACTCATCAGTGGCGCTAGACTAGCACCTCTCCCAAGCCGAGGATTTAACACTTGAACCATTGCGTTGACAGTCAGCAGTTCTACCGATCGACCCAAATTATCTCGCCAAATTAAAGACAAGGAAAAACGGAAGGTTTGTATACACACACACGTATATATATATATGTGTGTGTGTGTGTGTATGTATATGTATATATATATGTATATTTATATATATGTATATGTATGTATATGTATATCTGTATATGTATATATATGTATATATATGTGTGTATATATATGTATATATATATGTATATATATATGTGTGTATATATATGTATATATGTATATATATGATTATATATATATGTATATATATATATATACACTCACATATATATACACACCTTTCGTTTTCTTTGTCTTTAATGTTATCATTTTAGATAAATTAAGTTTGTATTAATAGAATGTGAAAACCATCCTTTTGATAGAGCTTTTTTTATTATTTTAGAAACACATTTATGTTGAAAACAAAGGATAAATGAAAATAACTCGATGTATACGATAATGAAGTTTTTAATGCTGACAATTTGGTTTCAAAAACATTTTTACGTCTCTTTACTGTACAAGTCTTTAAACTCCAACTCCGTCAGAAATGTAAGAAAAAATCGTTTTATAGAAAAAATTTATCAGTCTTTTTAAAAGAATTATAGAACAGCATTCAGTGAGAGAGGGGGAGAGAGTAAATCGGATCAGACAGAAACCTTGAAAGTTTAGATTTATCTGTCTTTTATCAGTTTTTGGCGCATGCGAAAAACAAATACAAACGATACATTTAAATGTCTGCATTATTCAGATATACACGTAAATATTTAATCATTCCAAACATGTTATCAGAAGACTGTGATCATTTTTTCGAATATCCGTCTAAATTGTTTCCCTACTCGTTTCAATCCAATTAATATTTTATTGAAAAATTATTAACTTTCTTCAAAGAGAAATATAATAAATAATACATAAGTGTTTGCTGAAGACGTATGTATATATATATATATATATATATGCGTGTGTGTGTGTGTGTATTTGTATATATATGCGTGTGAATGTGTGTGTAAATTCCTATATATGCATATATATATATATACATGAGTACGTATATGTGTGTGTTTGTGGGTGAATTAATATATATACATGAATATGTATATATATACATATACATACATATATATATATATATATATATATATATATATGCAGTATTTTTCTCTGAAGCATATTTCGTTAAATAAAATAAATGTTTTTTCTGTCTATTAATTCTGTTTTTATCCTTTCTAACTACCAAGGAACGATCTTCACTTCTGCCAGAAACTGGGTGATGCAATGGCTATATTGTTTGTGAGTTTGAGTACTTTTCAATCGTTGTAGATGCATCGTAAGGATTAGATTAATCCAACTGGATTTTAACAATATATACATATATATATATATATATATATATATATATATATATATATATATATATATATATATTGGGGGTCCAACATTTCTACATGTGTAACTTAGAAAAGATGATGCTTAGCCTGGTAAAAACACCACCAATCTACTACGATATGTTAATTATGCTTTAAGACATACCAAAAATGAAAATGAAATAAACACGCTGCAATTAGCTTTCCAGAACACTTCCATAATTAATTCCACTAATGAATTACACAGCAATAATATAATCAATAACTTACAAGCCAGGGTTAATTTAAACTCCTCTTCCCCAATTATTTTGCAACATGAATTCAAATATATAATAATAATACCAAAAAATTAACTTTATATAAGCAATGGATATCCTTACAATGTAATTGACAACTGACAGACAAATAAGAGAATCTATATATTAATGCGATAACGTGGTGTTATTTTGTGTGTCACGCTTACTTCTTTTTTCACCCAAGTTGCTGTCATTTAATTGTCATGACGTTCTATTTCTTGTAATAAATAATTTTACCAAGAATACTTCATAATTGTTGTTTCGGTTTCGATTACAGTTGATGGCAGTTAAATCATCTGGGGTGTTTTTTAATAAATAATTGTATTAATAATTCTTCATAAGTTTTGGTTTTGATTTCGATTATAGTTGAAGGAACCCAACTTATATATTAACATTTTTCTTAATAAGTTTTAGTTTCAGTTTCGATTAAACTGATGCACTCAAGCCATATAATTATATCTTTTTATTTTAAAGTCACAATTTTATAATATATAAGAATCGATAGGATATTGACTCTATAATAATATATACGAAACCTGCAAGAATTAAAAAAATATATATTTAAGCGTATTTTATGATCGGGCTAAGCCATGTCTCCCTGCTCGCTTAGATAAATACTTCTGCGGTTTTAACAAAAGAAATGCATTAATATCAGGAGGTCTTGATTGACCCGGAACACTCACAAGATAATCAATATCAATATCAATTTATTATATATGTATATATTAAAAATGTGCAACTCTACCATAAAATTAAATTAATCATTTACAACAATAAATTTTTAAAAAATCTAACCTGATTAAAACCAATAACTCTTCCCCCTCAACAGAGAGCTTGATAGGATTAACTCAGTTCATGAATTCAAATGTCTTTTAGGAGACTGTGTATCTGATAGTAAAAGTAAAAGCACATACATAGGTTTCACTACGACGACATTGTCGAAGAGATTAACTGTGCATCGTTCCGAAAACAGTGATGTATTAAACCACCTAACTAATTAACATTCACCCTCCTTGTCTCAATTTAGAAATATTTTACTTTACAGCGCATCTATAATTGAACAATAATAAACAAAAACTTAAAATAGTAGAAACAAGCTTCTGTGCTTGACCTTTACTCCTGATCTTAAATGGAATACCTACATCAAATCTGTTGCCAAGTCCGCTGGAAAAATGGTCGGATCCTTCTATCAATCCAGTAGATATCTCACTGCTGATGCAATTCTCTATCTATATAAGAGCCAGATACGTCCAAGGATGGAATACTGTTGCCACATATGGGCAGGAGCTGCTAGAAAAGACTTGTCCTACCTTGATAGGGTTCAAAATAGACTTCGTGGCCTGGTGGGAGATGTCTTTTTCTCTTCACTGCAACCTCTATCTCACAGAAGAGATGTTGCGAGTTTGTCTCTGCTTTATCGTTATTTTCATGGAAAGTGTTCAACTGAGCTTCAATCTATGGTCCCCCTCGCCAAACTTTCACAAGAAACACTAGACTAGCTGAAAACATTATCAATAATTTTCCCCACTCTTTATCTGTACCTAAACCTAAACATAGATTCCATGATCAAAGCTTTTTTTCTTAGAACTGCACGCCTGTGGAATTGTCTTCCGTTTTCCTGCTTTCCAGCTGTCTATAATATGGTTGTCTTCAAGTCCAACGTGAACAAGTTTCTGATCAGCCGTTCCACTTAAGTTAACAAATTTACCGAACTTCCATTACTATCGATTATTATATTGTCTTTTTGACTACTCTACACTCTTTAGCAGTTATCCCTGAGTGGCCTATCGGCCTTGATAAGTGATGACGCCTATGTAAAAAAAATTACTAAAAAATAAAATAAAATAAAAAATTTACTATTGATGAAATGAACTTTACTAATATCGCGAAATGTGGGTAAAATTATTAAAATAAATACCCAATATATACATACATATATATATATATAATTATTAATGAAAACAAAGGGATGTAGTGTTTACCTGATATACGCAATTGTCAACTTCAAACTTATATGAATAACAGTATTTATATATACAAAATTTAATCCCAAGCGAATTAAAAAAACTCAATGCGTAATAGAGAGTAGAGCTTGAATTGAATAAATTGCGGTTTAACTTAATGTCTTAACTAGTAAATCTAAGCACTGCTACAAATATAATTTGCTGATTTTTGTTTGTCCTCTTATGTGAAGAATAGCTAGAATAGCATTCTTTGAAACTCCGCAGAATAAGGACTTTATAGATAGTTTTTTGGAGTATTCAGTTGAACAATAAATTTTGATTGTAAAGTTCAACTTACAGTTTTAATTTTCTTTCTCTTATATATATATATATATATATATATATATATATATATATATATATATAATAACAACGATTTGCGCACACGCAGTCGTAAAACAGTAGATAGACAGAAAAAATCAGATTACACCCAAGTATTAAACTGTCTAATTTTGACCACTTAACAATCCTTTTTTCCGGATGAAAATTAATAAAAAAATTTACCAAATGTCTGAATACATTATGTACGAAATTTCAAGTCTGTAGATGAAAAAATGATTGAGTATATACGTTGAGAAGTGTCCTCAGACACACAAACATTCACACTTTTATATATATATATATTTATATGCATAAATAGAAAAATTAAATAAGCCTCCAATTTTACCAATAAATTTCCCTATACATAATAAACAGCAGAAGTTAACTCATTAAGATTAAACATTTAAGCTAGTTTTAAGTCGCAAATACATACCTTCAAGATGTTTGGAATTTTCAATCTTTATTATTCCAGGGGAAGATAAAACAAAGGTGGGTAAAAATCAGAGGAAATAAATAAATGCTAGAGCAGGAAGAGGTTTTAAATCCCAAAGTGAATCCGATAAAATGAAGATGCTAATCATAGTAGCTTAGTTAAGCTTCGAAATAACTTTTAAAAGAATATGTAAAAGATTTAATACCTGCAATCTCTATTTACACAAACCTATTCACAGATAACATGAATTAGAACAAATACATCGAGAGAATTACTAGAACTGCTGCGAAGAACGTGGGCTCTACCTTGCTAAAATACTAAAAAGCTACTAACACCTTAGAATATCCTGTATCTCTACGAGGCCACGATTCGCCCATGCATGGAGTATTGCTGCCACGTCTGGGATGGCGCATTTGTCACTAGTCTCTTGCTCCTGGACAGGGTTCAAAAAGAGTCGCCAACCTGGTAGATCCTGAACTATCAACTAAACTCAAACCTCTGCTGAGTTGTTGACACGTGACATCCTTGTGCCGCTTTTACAAGCATATCAATAACAAGTGCTCTGAGGAACTCCGAGCAATCGTACCCTCTTTACGACAATATCACCTGACAACCAGCAAAATCCCACTCCTATATTATAAAGATTTCTAGATACCATAAAGGCTTCTAATAGAATAGTTTCTTTTTCCCTTTAGATTGCTGCACTTTGGAATTCACTCCCGGGTCCCTGCTTCTCTTACTGTTCTGACAGTCAGAAATTAAGTATAATGTTAACAGAAATCTGCAAATTTGATCCAAAAAATAGCCCCTCGCAAATAAGTGCTTTGTCAATTGTTTTAGTTGAAACGTCAATAGAAAAATAATGTTAATTTCTTGAATCTCAAACAAGTGTGTCGACGGTAGTCATTGGGGCAATAGCATAGTAATCGTTAGTATTGAAACATTGCTATAATTTGATTATTTGAAGGGACGATTCAACAAGAACTTCTTTACGATGGACTTGCATTTTAGTTAGAGTGGAGAGAGTTAGAATTGAGAAGAGTCATAGAGAAGAAGCCAGAGTTCAGTTAGCCTAAGCCCCTTCGAAAGAGATGAGGAAGACAAAATGTGAAAATCTAATGGGCATCGAATTCTCATCATTCTCATCACCAGCATAAAATAGATGCTTTCATCCTGTTATGTCCGCCTTTGACTTTGTCGACATTTAAACCGGAAGGTAATGTGTTATCTTCCGTTATTATATAAAATCACGCTGTCCCATCATCTTGAATATTAAATCCCATTCCAAAGTGTTAACTGTACCCCTCTAACCACCAATGTTTCTTCCCTCTGTGTTTTAAAGAACTGTTCATTGCACGTAACTCTCTTCGCATACCAACCTCCTATTATAAAATATGAATCCCCAAGTAATTGCGTCGTCGTCGCCATATAATCCGTTATATAAACGACGTCACGTTTTCGTTATATACCACAACGCTATGCTAAAAAGTGAGACAATGCTCAACGAGCGATCATCGGAGATACGCCGCTGTACAACCCATGCTCTCTATCGATCTAAGTTATGATGACAGGGCCATTACCCGCACCCCCAAAATGCAAATACGGATGGTTCAACGCTTAAGCGCACAGCTGAACTGAGTTTCTGGTCTCGTTTATGGCCCATGGTATTGGTTTCGAGTAAGGGCCACATCATGTCACGTCACATCATTGAAGTCGGCAGGAAAGTCAACACCAAAGTATACTAAGAGTGTGATGATCCCCTGCTGCAATTAGGTGACCGTTGGCAGACCCTGACTGCGCGCTGACCCACAAGGTTTGGCTTTAGAAGGAGAGATACGCCTTTGTACCCTTTCTCTCACTGTCGCCCCTCTAACTTGATCGCCCCATCTGCTGAATATTCGCCGAGCTAATCCGGCGCTTGTGGAAGGGCATGCTTCCAGTTCCAGAACCGAATCAAGGCGGTGGTTGAGGCTGAAGGCGGCTGTATTAAATAGATGTCAGCTCTTCTACATAATCAAGTAACTTGAATTGTTCTTTTCAAAGCTGCATTTTTTCTCTAGAGCGACGAATTAATAGTTCACCTTGTACACACACACAAATATATATATATATATATATATATATATATATATATAATAAAATACTTACCTGCTTTATCCGGAATTTGCAGATACCGGCCATCCTCTCCCCTTAAAATATTTTTATTTTTAATTTTATATTTTATTTTGTTTTATTTTTTTCCATTTAGTGTCTTTTAATAACTCTTGCTGACATTTTTCTTAAGTAATAACCTGTACATTTCAGTTGACCTCTTTTTCCCCCATATATTTTTCGCGCCTTTTAACGTTACTTTGCCGGGGTCATTTTGACATTTGCGTTTCTGTTTTATATTTCATTCTATCACCATTTAATCTTTTTTCTCTTCTTCTTCACTGATTTTATTCTCTTCTTCTTTACTGATTTTTCTTAATTACACTTCGTCTCGGCAGCCGTGTCAAACGCATATCTTATTTTTCTTTTTATTAATATTATTGAAATTCCCCCCTTTTCCTTGTACATATTTGCGAATTATTCCACGGATTTCGGCCTTTTGGATTATTTTGGACCATCTTGCAATTACATGATTTGAACGAATGAAAATTTAATTAACTTTCTTGGATTTACATTTTTGGATTTTATCGTCATTGGATTCTTTACCTTTCACCAGATTATCCATTCACTTGAAATCACCTTTTCTTCACCATATTTCCTCTGCTTCACTTTTTGTTATCAAGTAAGATCTTTGACTTACTTGCAGTTTCATCAAATACTTTTGTATGCAAAATCTGATCCCGCATTTTTTCTACTTCCTACCCTCTGATGAGAAGGAAAGCATTTCTTCGAAACTCCGCTGATTAAGGACTATCCACTTATTAAGTGGTTTCATTTTTAGATTAAATATGTTTTAAACTCCTTTTCAAAGTGTTTTAACATGTTTTATAAACTATTTGCTCTTATATATATACATATATATGTATGTATGTATGTATGTATATATATATATAAATGTATATATATATATGTATATATATATATATATATATATGTATATATATGAGCACAATATGTTTTACAACTTATCTTTTCTAGAGCTAGAATTACTGTGATGTCGTTATAAGAAAATATCACACTGAAAAAATGTTACTCTTATTGCTCTTATGTGCTAACAGCTTTCCTCTCACTCTTATACTTTCTCTCTCTCTTTCTCTCTCTCTCTATCTATCTCTCTCTCTCTCTTTATCGTTCTCTGTCTCTTTAAACCGATCTCCATTTCTCTCTATTTATTTTCTTTCTTTTTTTCCTTCTCTATCTCTCTCGTCAAACCGCATGAGACTGAAACCTTGAAAGTTCATGCTTTTCCTCCTCTAGTCAGATTTTTAGACTCGGCGCATGCGTCAACTCGATACAAATGAGACATTGAAAATGTCTGCTAAATTCTAATAGACACATAAATATTTAATAATTTCGTCGTTTTGACCAGGGTTTTTTTTTGTTTTTTTGTTTTTTTGTTTTTTCTGGTTTTTGTTTGCGATTTATTCATCTAAGTTGTTTACTCACAAGTTCAAATTTCATTAATATTATATTGAAACAAAATTACCTTTCCTCAAAAATAAAATATGAAAATTATACCGAAAACAAGTATAAAAAATACAACTCTCTTCATATATTACAAACGAACGTTATATTAAAGTTGAGTTAATCAATGTTAGTTTCTCTAAAATTAGTTGCGTGTATATATATATATATATATATATATATATATATATATATATATATATATATATATATAAATTTTAATATGTGTGTGAGGAAAATTCTCAACCTATATATTTAACGAATGTTGGTGTATATGGTATTCAGGAAAATGGAAAACGTTTTAATCGATTTTCATCAGAAAGAAAAGACTTTCTAAGGGATTAAAATTGAAAAACTAGTACGTGACGGCCATCGGAATTTTATCTGCTTGTCAACTGCTTTGCGAATGCGCATGCGTGAATGGTTCACATGACAGATTCCTTATGTTAGCAATAGATAGGCTTGAAAACACTTTAAAAGTTGTGTCAAGATTGCCTAATGTTTATCATATTCGACTCATTGTCTGTGGTTTGGGTTTCGATCTCAGCTCGAGTATTTTTTTAATTACAAGAAGTAAACTGTTTATAAAAAACATAATACTCGCATGCACATTTTTAAATTTATTCCGTTTTTTTATTTACTTGTTTCTTTTTAAGAATTACGTTTAATACCTACAGCATTTCTGTTTATAATATATAAGAATTCTGTATTAATTAATATATAATATTTATGCATGTGTAACGATCGGGTAATACTGGAACGCCTGCCAGTATATATATATATATATATATATATATATATATATATATATATATATATAATTGCACAAAATATAGGCTAAAGTATTTGTCAGTTTGAAATTCAGTTTTTTTATATCTATTTTACTTCTTGATAACTATAATTTGTAAATAACTCATCAAGACATATTTAATACTATCTTTCTGCCTACAACTTTTACCCTCTTTCAATATATGTTTCCTAATCAATCGCCTGCATTCTACATTAGCAAGACCGGTGTCTCGCCGTTTCCCCAGTTACATAAAATATGAATTATTTAACTCTTTTAAACAGCCGAAACCTAAGTCTGTTTTGCAGAAAATAACCTCTAAATCAGTATACGCTTATCCACAAATTTCATAAAAAGAAAACTAGTATTGCCGACATAATATTTTGAAACAAATATACTTTGGACTGATTTAAACATTTTTCTTATATATCCGTTTATGACTCATTTTAGCTAGAAATAATTAATTCATATAATATATCACTATTTCAATGTAAATTTAGTGATTAATTTTGTACCATAATGCTTTTCAATGCGTTGTGGTTTTTTTAAAAATAAAATTAGCACATACAATAAACAGTTCGCTTTACGCATTCTAGTTAAACTAAAATAAACGTACAGGTATTTCTGTCAACGTAATACTATTTCCAGTCATGCGAAACTACCTTGACTACAAAGAGACACGAAATAGGCAAGCATGCCTTTTGTTACGCTGCTATCTTTCGTTGCGGTCCTCGACTGGTAGACGCTGTAATAAACATCTTTCTGATATCTCATGCGAAGCAACATAGGAGACAAGTTGTTGTTGCAGTTATACTTCAGACTTAATGACATCGTGATGATCAGAACGTAACGCCAAGATCTCTGTTCTAGCCACATATAAGGTGGTGGAAGTTATGCAATTTGTGTGTTACATCTTAAACCACACGTTGCCCCTTCTTACCTCCTTACGACCGAACCCGCTCGCCAAAGCGAAACTCCAAACCAAAATGTTCCAAGTGAAACCTCTCTCTCCCTCGATTCTGTTAAATTTACATCCTTTCTAAATTAAACAATTACGTCATTCATAGCCAGTCGCTCAAATTGCATACACACTTTGTTAACTTACTCAATCGGTTCTGTAGGGCCCCAGTTTGTCTCAAGACAGGTTTTATGCATACATATAAGGTAGAATATGGCGCTATTACAAATATGTAACAAAATTGATTTATTCCTTAAAATAATAAACGTCAGAAAAACTCATTTGTTTTATGGGGTTAATAGAAAAAGTTATATTACGTCGTGTCTTTTTCTTAGGCTTAGGTCGTTTGTTTGTCACACAGATGTCTTCAGTTCTTTCTCTCGTCACACAATCTCCTCCTCTGTTTTTCTCCTACTCTTTTTTTCTCTCTCCCTCTCTCTTTTCCTATATATTAACACTTTGCGGCAATAAAAAAAATAAAATAAAATCCATGTGAACAGTCAAAAGAGTACATTCACACAGTATGTATACTATTTGCCCGTAGTTGAACAGAAAAAAAGATGAAGAGAGTTAAGGAGATGAAAATTTGGGAGAAAGTATGGCGAACTGAAAGACTCATTTTGGATTTTGTATATTATTTTTTTTTTCAAAATTTGACTGGCTTTACAAACTTCTTTTTTTTCTTAACCGGAAAAATTCTTATCAAATTCTTTTTCGTTAGAATGAGGTTGGATTTGATTTGTTCATTGGATACCATTCTGCCAGGTATTATCTCTCCCTTATGGGAACGGGTTGTTTTATTATCTGCTGCTATGTATGTTCTTTTTAAGAGTTCGCTTATGTGACGGTATTTTTCCACTCATTAAACTAACCTTGTACCAAAACTTGTCGTGGTAGATTGTTTGTTTGTTTTTTGTTTGTTTGTTTGTTTGTTGAATATCCTTCATGATGATGGTTTTTGTTGGCATCCGTTTCCTCGACATTATTCTGTTAGGAATTCTTTCTAGAAGAATATTGGGATGGACCTTAAGTGAAAGCGTTTCTGTAAAACGAACAGGATTTGAACTTGGCACAATCAAGTTGTCAGCCCGTATCATTAAGCACTGAACCACAAATCCCATCCAAGGCGCTGTAGAAGGTACAATTTCGCTTCTTTCTTTTAAAACTAACCACAATATTGTGACTTTGCAGTTTGATTAGTATGGTGTACTACGTATAGTATGAAATATATGTGATTCGTAACAGTTTTAATGGGCGTTTCCCGTACGTTTAACCTCCTCTTTATGGGGGAAAGTGTTTGTTATATTGCTAGTTCATACAATTTAAGCTAAGCTCTATATTTGCTGAAATGAGCTAATTTTATAATTCGTATTATTTGGATACATTGGACTACTGTTCTCATCTTCAGTGTGCTTTTCACAACGTTTCAGTTGATATGATCTCCGACCTTCCTCAGAGGTGTATCGTGTCGAACTTGGGAATGTTACTGTCGAACTCAGGAATTTGAACGGAATTTCGAGCGAAACCTTTTATTTACTTCAAGGGGGGGGGAGAGCTCTCTCTCGTTCCGTCAGCCATGATTGAATAGAGTTCATTAGTAATTCGCAATTGTATTTTTGTTACCAACACTGAGGATTGAACCTTCAACCTTCAGGAGACTATCACTTTTTACATTTGCTTTTTCCAAGTACTCTAACCACTACGCCACGGATCCTTGCAAGGAAAAATCAATTAATTACATCGACCGAAACTTTGTGAAAATCACACTCAAGATAGTCTGATTAATCTAAATAATACGAATAACCAATCCTCATCTCAAAAATTCAGAAACGTCATTTTATAATCTATCGCCGTCATAACTTTTTTCCCTCCTGCCTTTACCATTTTCTGCCCGCTACATAATCCCATCAAGAATGTTTAGCACCGTAAAACTAACAACCTTTTTGTATATGGAGTCTGAGTTTTTCAATATATGCATATTTTATTAAAGATTTACAATAATTGACAGAAAATAATGGATACATATACCTATGTTTGCTGTCTTTTTTCTGGTAGAAGACTATAAGATATGATAAAGGCCGCAGTTTATCTCAAGACATGTTTTATGCATAAACATTTGCTAGAAAATTGCGCTAATGCAATTATTTAACAAAAATGATAAATTTCTCGAGTATATTTTCATTAAAATATTCTATGTCGGAAATACTAATTTGTTTAATGAAGTTACTAGATAAAGTTATACCGCGCTGTATCTTTTTTGTAATATTGTCCAAGAGGTAGGCGGCTTATTGGTCACACGAATGTCTAATATTCTTTCTTTCGTCACCCAATCTCCTCTTCTATCTTTCTCCTACTCATCATCTCTCTTTATTTCTCTCTCCGACTCTCTTGCTCTCTCTCTCTATCTCTCTTTCTATCTATTAACACTTTGTGGCAATAAAAAATATTTAAGAAAATATATGTGAATAGTCAAAAGGAAATATCCACACAGTACGTACACTATTTCCCGGGAGTGAATAGAATAAAAATGAAGAGAGGTGAAGAGAGAAAAGTTCAGGAGAAAATATGCCGAAACGAAATACTCATTTTGGATTGGGTGGACCTGTAAATTCACCCTTGTCCGTTCGTCCATTCGTCTGTCCGCTGTCGATAACTGTGATAACTATGTCTTTAAATCCCAGAATTGTTTTTTATAGTAAAACAAAAAACATCTTATGATCTCATTAGTTTGTTTCCAAAATATTACGGAATCACTTAATTTAATAATAAATCGAAACTCGGAAGCAGGCTAATGCAAGGGTTTTATTTGTTTATAACAAATAATATTTTAACGAAGGATGTTGAAATATTCATTTCATAACGATTTACAAGTTGAAAACCTTTCGAAAATACATCTCTCTCTCTCTCCCTATATATATATATATATATATATATATATATATATATATATGTATATAGATATGTATATAGATATATATATATATATATATGATTTATTATTTAAATATTTATTTAAATATTTCTACGTGCATAAGATAAATATTTAAATAATAAGTTAATTACAAATAATAAGTCCCAAAAAAGAGGGACGGGTAGAATATAAACAAAGAGCAGATAACCTCTCCCTTTAAAGCACTCAGAGAGTGAAAAAAAACATCACAGAATCGCTTATAAAAAATAAAGAAATAAGCAATATATATACATATATATATATATATATATATATATACGTACATATATATTGATTTTTTCTCCATATATATATATATATGTGACTAAATGAAGTATATATATATATATATATATATATATATATATGTATATATATACATATATATACTTCATTTAGTCACATAAATTAATATACGAAGATATAATTTTATTCGTAAATTTTCAGTACTTACTTCAACAGGGCTCAATACATAGGTAAACCTTGGTCGTAAGTTATGAAATATATATTGGAATTAAGCTACACAAAATATTTCGCGTTTCATTCTCGTGAAAATTTGTCAGGCTTATATATAGATTATATTATTATATTTAGATTATATTATTAATATTATTATTATTATTATTATTATTATTATTATTATTATTATTATATGGATAAAAAGTCAATACGAAAAATATATAAATGTTTATATTTTTCTGTATGTATTCCCTGTTTGTTAACGTGTAGATATACACCCCCCTCAAAAAAACGACAACGTTTATTTCAAAAGCACAAAACTTTCGACCGATCTTTCGGTCTTCTTCAGTGTGAACGGGTATAGCCAATGAGGAATACAACCATCCCAATATTTTTGACTCGGAATGGTCAGCAACTTGTGTGGCCTTTATTCAAAACCGAGTGTTTCATTAAATGTTGAAGTGGGCATCCACGCACCCCACGTAAAAACTCGCATATGTAAACATGCATACATGTACACCCGTACATTACAACATGTACTTTTA
>NC_136514.1:21330926-21348426 GCF_053919585.1 Euprymna scolopes | reverse complement strand
CCAGTAAGTTACAACTAACTCAGACAACATTACTTACACAAAAGTCGCCTCTTCAGTTCTCTTATTGCTTGGAACTTATAGACCGGAACATGCTCATGAAGATGTAGTCACATATAAATGCTTATATAAAACAAATAAAAATCATATTGTGACCTACTTCGGTGTTTAGCATTCTGGTATGAACCTCGTTAAAAAACATTAGCTTCTTCACTTCTGAAACATATCATATATCAGACAGAGAGACTTTGGAATAAAGCTGCGTAGATAGTTTAAAACTCTTAAAGAAATTTTAAAAAAAGACGTCAGGTGGTAATCAAAAATAAAAACAAGAGAAACATACTATTTTTGTAAACTTTAAAAAAAAATCAGTACAAAACACACGAGACAAACACACAAAGAAAATGTAAATCAAATCGAAAACCGAAAAAAAAGTGAAAAGTGGCGTAAAATGTGTTTGTTTATGAAGTTCAAAACTCGTATGATTTGCTTAGGTCTAAAGAATCGTTGCAGGAAGAAACGATAACTTCCGGGCAAGAAGCCAGTCGGACAGAGATAAGAAGGCGACCAGGTTATCTTTAATACACGTCGAGAATTCCTAAGAGAACTCAAAGTTCACGCATATACACATACATACATACATACATACATACATACATAATATATATATATATGAGTGTGTGTGTGTGTTTAATGTTTTACTACCATTTTATTTGTTTGGTTACATATGTTTCGGATGTTGGACAATGTTTACGATCCAACAGCCTCGTCAGACCTTACAGAAATGGTTGTTCGTATTAAATTAAATACTGACAACCATTTCTGTAAGGTCTGACGAGGCTGCTGGATCGTAAACATGGTCCTACATCTGAAACATATGTAACCAAACAGATAATAAAAAATAAAACACATATTTGCTCTGCAATAGTATTGAGCACTCTCTTCAAGTTTTTACTAATTACGAGTTTTACTATATACATACATACATATATATATATATATATATATATATATATATATATATATATATATATATATGATATGCTCACACAAGAGTACTTCCATAGGGCCTTCTAGAGGTTTTGCTACACTGATGGAGACTGAAGGATAGGTAAAAAATCACGTACTTGTAAAAAAAGTTTAATTTTTTTATAATATAATTTTGTATTCCTGCACGTTATTAAGTATTTATTCGCTAGTGTTGTTTTCATACGGTGTTTTTCATTGTTGAATGTACTTTTGTGGGCATTGTCTAACCAAAAGTGTAATTTACCATGCCACGATATTTGCGAAAGAAACCCCGAATAACAAGAAATATTACGTAGGTATGACTTCCTTAGATTTCGAAACTCGATACTATGACCACAAAAGTACATTCAACAGTAAACAACACCGTATGAAAACAACACTAGCGAATAAATACTGGGAAATCAAGGAAAGCGGACATTCGACGGTAGTCGAATGGAAAATAATAAGACAAGCTACCATGTGTGGGGACCTAGACGACCCATGTAGATTATGCCTTCATGAAAAATTTGCTATCCTGTACTTTAAAAAAACCCAACATCTATTAAACTGTAGAAGAGAAATAGCAAACAACTGTGTTCACAAGATAAAATTTACTCTAGGATAGCGATACAAAATAGTTTTAAAACTAACAAAAACAACAGAAAATAAACAAATAAATAAATTAAATAAACATTAATATGCATAAACGATCATATATATATATATGTATGTATATATATGTGTATATATATATGCATATATGTATGTACACATATGTATATATATTTATATATAAATTAACATAAAAAACACTAACCTAGTTTTAAAACAGATCAAGAAACTAAATATCCAGGCTAAATAGAGCACACACAAAGGAACAGGTCAACCAGAGGTCAAATAGGCCTTTGTCCGATAAATGCATGCTAATTGGCTGATAGGAAGGGTGCGGTGGATACTAGAAAGCTGATTGGCTAACTAAAATCTCAATAGAAGACGTGCATATAAAAAAACGACAAACAACCACAAAATTCGCGCATAAGCCTGAATAGTCCTAGAGTGGATGAAACGCAAAATATTCAGTGTAGCTTAATCGCCATATATATTTTATAAATTACTAACTAGCTCTACCTACGTATTGAGTACTTTTGAAGTAAATACTTAAAGTTTACGCATAAATCTATACTTTCCTATATTAATTTTATGTGAGTAAATTAAGTAGTTATATATATATATATATATATACAGAGAGAGAGACATATATATATATATATATATATATATATATATATATATATATATATATACAAGCTTCAGGTAGTTTCCAGACTTATAGGCACTTTTATTTATAGCACACTCTACTCTCCTTCGAAGTAATCTCCTCCGGCTGCAATGTACTTGTGCGATTCTAACAACTTCTGAACGGCCTTATGGAAGTCCTCTTTCTTGAGAATATCAATGACTCTCATCACAGTTTCTTTCAAGTTCTCAATTGTCTCATTACGATAGCCTCTAAAATTTTCTTGAGCTTAATGAATTACCAAAAGTCACACGAAGCAGGATGTGATTATAGGGAGGGTGGAGAACTGCATTGATGCCCATCTTGGTCAAGTAGTATGTGATATTCTCCATAGCACCTAAGGGGAAAACTTTTCGCAAATCTTCCGCATTTTCAGTTCTTTAAGAATAATTGTTTCGCCACTGACATCAAACTGTGCAGTTATTTTCTCAATAGACGCACAACGATCCTTGATGAAATTCCTTATTTCTCTAGTGTTCTGACGTCTTTATTCTTCGCATACTTTTCACGATCCCTCACAATTTTCCTGCTTTCCTTGAATCTTTTATGTCACTTAAAAATGAATCTTAATAATTACAAGATGGTACCAAAACAGTTTGAAGGATTCAATAGGTGTCTGTCGCATTTTTCTAACAAAGTTTTATTACATAGGGTTCTTCTAAAATGTCCTCATGTCCAGATTGCATTTTTATAATTCAGCAGCTGAGGCAATCAGGCTTTAGTAGGGTGTATTCCAATTCTTGCTGTAGCTGTTCATTTGAACCTAAAATTCTAAAAAAAAAATTTGGTCAGTCATCTAAAAGCATAAACATGCTGAATTTTCTAAAGTCTGAAAACTTATCGAGGGCACCTCGTATATATATATATATATATATATATATATATATATATATATATATATATATATCACTATTTTCATTTAATCACATAAATTATTATACAAAGATATAATTTTATGTGTAAATTTACAGTATTTACTTCAACAGTGCTCGCTACATACGTAGAGCTAGGTAGTATATTATGAAAATATATATGGCATCTAACCTACACAGAATATTCCGCGTTTCATTATTCTTATCTATAAATATAAATAAGCATATATTAATCTTATGAAATATATTTATCTTAGTGCCCGTTCTTTGCTGTCATGTCTGTGTATAAACCGTTTTAAATAATATATTTTCATAACTTCTTTATTCGCGTTGTCGGTAATTATATTTGGTAATTCCAACGTTTAAATGAAACAATAGAATTCGTTTCGTTTTCAAGCAAATCTCTTTTGCGACGGTTCAATCTACATTTTTTTTTGTAACGTCACTTTTTGGCCGCGTTAATGTAGTTTCTACTGATAATTGTTGCAAAAATATTATTCGACATTATTTGGGCAACCCAAGGTACATTTTGTCAACAGCAAACCAAAACGAAAAATCTTATGCACTGCGTGTTCTGTACACTTTCCTATTATCCTTTTCGCCAAAGTAAATCCAATGAATCAAAGCACGATCCATTTTTATTTGTCCAATTTTATGTCATGTGCTTTTTCCATACTGGGGTTTCCCGCGCTAATGTGATCTTACTCAAACGAAGCGGACCGTTATTTGTCATCAGCTTTTCCTGATTTTCTATTCAAAAATCTCTCATTTGTATCCTCCATACGTTAATGTGATAATCAGAAAATGAGTTTCTATTCGACACGAAGAGAGTCGCGTAGTAATTCCATCTCATACTAATTCCTCTTATTATTTGCTTTCATCTTGCATCAACAACCTGCGCTCACTATATACAAACATACAAACGTATTCACTAACATTATCCTATTCTTCTATGCGTCCTAGTATCTATTTACGAGGCGCTGGTCGTCGATTGCTGTCATACTTGCGTTTAGTATAACTTTTTCATGGTATAGTGATATATATATATATATATATATATATATATATATATATATATTAAGTAAAGTGATTTTCAATTTAAAAATTAATAAAAAAATGTTTTAATTTAAAAATCAAATTTTAATTAAATTAAAAATCAGTTTCATAAGAAGGAACAGCAACAAAGTCAAAGTTGTTCCTTCTTATGAAACTGATTTTTAATTTAATTAAAATTTGATTTTTAAATTAAAACATTTTTTTTTTTAATTTTTAAATTGAAAATCACTTTACTTAATATTGAATTAGCTCTAGGACATTTAACTATCGAGCTTATTATATATCTAAATTACAACGAGCATTTCCTGTATTTTAATTAAACTAGTAATTTCACTGTTACATTAAAATACACTTAGCTCTTTAGACTATTATTCTAATCTCCTTTAAATTATATATATATATATATATATATATATATATATGTGCGTGTGTATGTGTGTGTGTGTGTGCGTCCATATGTATATATTGAGGATAAAGGTTAGTAATTGTAAATTATGAATCAGTTTAAAAGGAGACACAAAACAAAATGAAATTGTGTGTACGATCGTTTCGGAAACGATATTCATTTTATTAATATTGAAAAGTTATATTGACAATAATTGACAGTGACTTGTTATTCATATTCTCTCCTGATCAGCCAAATGGGGTGGGGATAGTGCAAGTCAGTAAAATACACTAGCACATGTAGATTAATATGAAAATAGTTAGAAACATAAGAAAAAAAAATTATGTAAAATTGTGTATCGATAATGAAAATAATTTTTAAATAGGATGAATATTATGTAATATAAACAAAGTGGAAAGTTAGATTTGGAAGAATGAAATCTATATCTAGATAGACAATTATATATTGAAGTGAATATTTCTAAATACCTTTATGGTGAACGGGATGTCAATAATTGTTTTTAGGTTTGTCACTATATATATAGGAAAGTTGCCTCTGTTTTCTGGTCAAAACTGATTGAATTAAGTATTTACTGTTTATTTTTAAAATTAAGACGCTGAGTAAATAAAATGGTCTATGCAATGGAAAATGACTAAGGTCTGATTTATGGACACTAATATTGAACCTTAACTTAAAGATGCAAGGGAGATAACTGGATTTTGTAAAAAAAAAAACTTTTTTATATCTATAAACAATCTAAGGAAGATAATTGTTTAAATTTTAGAGTAATATTTTCTAAAGTATATATATATATATATATACATATATATATATACATACATACATATATATATATATATATATACATATATATATATATATATATATATATATATATATATATATAAATCGTTAACGCTAAGTGAACTGGAACTTACTTTAGGTATGTCGAAGAAGGAAGTCGCATGAGGATATAAATCCATAAGCATTCTGCAGTCGCATGGAAGAACATTTATATCAGATCTACCTCTGCGTTCCATGTTTAAAAAGGAGGTGTCCCCTATAGTATCAGACCTGACAGAATGGTTAATTGTAGGTATAGACTGTTTCATACCCTCGAAAAAATTCCAGCAAAAATCCAACAGCCAGCCGTGGTTCTCCGGAATGTGCTGCTGCCATTGAGCATAGAAATCACTTTTCCATTGCTTCCAACGTAGTAGATGTACTGAGACTAAAACCGCGTTCAGAACTGCCAGCAACCACTGTAAAAAAAGTAATAAAGAACGCAAGAGAGTTGTATGCTGAGTCCGTCAAGTCCAAAGTTGCTGAGCAGCTTGGTTCCCACCAGTTTTGGCAAATAGCGAACAGAATCCTGAACAGAAGCGCGTGCTCTATCCCAACTTTCATAAATGGGCCTGATGTAATCTCGTCAGCATCAGACAAAGGCAAACTCTTTTGCCAAGAACTTTGCAGCTAATTCTTACCTTTGCGACCAAGGCTGCCAACCTCCAATATTTTCTCCTGTATCAGAAAACATGCTATGTGATATACATATATATGTACGTGATGTTGCCAAGCTAATCAAAAACCTTGATTCCAGTAAAGTAACTGGCCCTGACGGTATTCTAATTACAGTACTCAAAAAACTTCAACCAGACCTAGCGCCTATCCTTACAAAACTGTTTAAACGTTGTCTTAAGGAGAATTGCATCCCGTCATCCTAGAAAATCTCATCAGTATGCCCCGTATTTAAAAATTCAGGTGATGGCTCATCTCCCTCACAGTACAGGCCAATAAGTCTCCGATGCGTCATGAGTAAGTGCTGAAATCTATGTTAAATAGAGAAGTAATCAACCATATCAGTAAAAATAACCTTCTTTGTGACATGCAATATGGTTTTCGTTCTGCTAGATCTACAGCAGATATGCTTACAGTTATATCTCATAGGATTAGCGAATCTTTCGACGGAGGCTACCTATTTAGGGCAATTGCTCTTGACATATCAAAGGCCTTTGATAGAGTATGGCATAAAGGTTTACTTCACAAGATCTCCAGCTACGGTATATCTGAAAATATTTTCTCACTTATTAAATCATTTCTCTATGGTTCATAAGAGTAGTGGTTGATGAGCAGAAATCCGAACTCTTAGTATTAAGGCTGGAATCCCTTAGGGGTCCATCCTGGGCCTAACTCTCTTTCTGATCTATATTAATGATCTTCCAAATCACATCCTTACATCATTCGTAGACATCAATGCTGATGGAACTACTATCTATGGTAACACATCTAAGACCGTAAACGACCAAGTTCTCTTAGATTCTCTCTCTTCTGATCTTGAGCGCGTGGTACAATGGGGAAAGAGGTGGCTTTTTACTTTAATGCATCTAAAACCAAGCTTTTATCTTTACATCATCTACACTCTGATCCTCATCTGGCATCAATTGAAATGAATGTCTCTCGTCTTGGGGAGGCCTCGTGTTTTGACAAGCTTCTGGGCTTGACCTTTACTCCTGATCTTAAATGGAACACATATATTAAATCCGTTGCCAAAAAATGGTCGGATCCTTCTATCGATCCAGTAGATATCGCACTGCTTATGCAATTCTCTATCTATATAAGAGCCAGGTACGTCCAAGGATGGAGTACTGTTGCCACATCTGGGCAGGAGCTGCTAGAAAAAACTTATCCAGCCTTGATAGAGTTCAAAATAAACTTCGTAGCCTTGTGAGGGATGTCCTTTTCTATTTCCTGCAACCTCTTTCTCACAGAAGAGATGTTGCGAGTTTGTTTCTGCTTTATCATTATTTTCTTGGAAAGTGCTCGGCTGAGCTCCATTCTATGGTCCCCCCTCGCTAAACTTTCACAAGAAACACCCGTCTAACAGAAATCACTATCACTAATTTCACCCACACTTTATCTGTGCCTAAACCTAAACGTAGATTCCATGAGCAAAGCTTCTTTCTTAGAACTGCACGCTTTCTGGAATTGTCTTCCGTTTTTCTGCTTTCCAGCTGATTACAATATGGTTGTCTTCAAGTCTAACGTAAACATGGTTTTTATGAGCCGTTCCATATAAGTTAACAAATTTACCGAATCTCCATTACTAACGATTACTATATTGTCCAATTTCTACTGTACACTCTTTAACCCACATCCTCGAGTGGCCTCTTTGCCTTGATAAGTGGTGAACCTATGTAAAATAAAATATATAAGCAAGCACATCTAATAGATGCAAAGTAAAACTATATCAAATTAAGATGACCATTCACTCTAAAAATTAATAAAGAAAAAAGTTAATTTACAAGTCATCTAAAATTTATCTAATAAATGAATGACCATTTTTCCTAGAAAATGTGGACCGGGATAACAAAGAATTTGATAGGATAGCTAGCAAACTGAACACCATGTGCATTTATTAAAAAAAACGAACTTTAACATAAATCCTATGAAATAGCCGATCGAACCCATGTGAGGATGACACGTGGAAGAAATTTCTGTGTTGTTTAATTGCTACATATTTTTTAATAACTCACAAAGCATACAAATTTGCTGCTTTTTTAGGGGAGGGAGAGTTTTTTTTATGTTTTATGTTTTACACGGTGGTCACCACTTATCAAGGCCCGGAAGCCACTCAGGGATAAGGGTTATTGCAAGTACATTACGTTAGTGTGGAGATTCGATGAAGTGTTTACTTAAGGGGGCGGTTCATTAGGAATTTGTTAACGTTGGACTTGAAGGCATCCAAGTTGTAGTCAGGTGGGAAGCAGGCAGATGGAACAGAGAGTTTAGTTTCCCTTTTCCTTAGCCAGAAATTTGTTGGAAAAACAGTCGCGTACAGCTATTGGATTGTAGTTTATTGGAAGCCAATTTTATTAGACTGAAAATAATGATACCTGCAGGATGCTAGGAAGATTTGCTATAATATTTGCAACGCAAAAAAATGGACAACATTTTAAAAAGCTTAGCGTAATGATTTGTTTTTAGTTTGTTATTTGTCTGATAAATGAAAGACACATTTTCCGAGAAGGACAATAGCATCATTATATTAAACCCACTGATTTAATTTTAGTTTACTGGCATAAACTTTGCTAATTAGAACTCGTAATGAGAATATGAAGAACAATGAAACCGTGCTTAGAAGTAATTCTAAATGAATTAATGTGTCGGCAATAGATTTTAGCATACTCAATTCCCTTTGTACTTTTGAGTAAAGTACATGTCGATGTGTGAAAAGTGAAACTAAATATTTGATCGTATTCAGAACCACGTGAGTATTACCGACGTCAGCAACATGGAGGTTACAGTGGCTAAGTGGTTGACGACGAGAACTGACGATCTGAGTGTGACAAGGTCGAATCCAGTACGTTCCCTAGATGCTCCTTCGCAAAGCAACGTTGGAAAGATTCACAATTTATATTCCGCATAGTTTTTTTTCGGGAAAGAATTAAATATGAGAACATAGGCGAGGGGAAACGAATGCCAACAATAATCCTCTGATTTAAACTAAATGAATGAATGATACTCAAATATAACATCAGTGCAAATTTAAGCATTGCACAAACAAATATGTATTTTTGATACAAAATGTTCCTTTTACACCCCAACTAAATGTATAATAACTTTATTAAATAAATAAATCATCCTATATATATATATATATATATATATATATATATATATATATATATATATATCAACAAATAGTTTTTGTGACTCATTTTTCACTCAAATTGTCTCCCATATAACATCCAAAGAAATTTGTTGAGCGTTGTATTATTCCGATATAAGTCTCCTCTTACAGAGTTGCATTTACTGTCTTATTCTGACTTATTAAGTTATATATATATATATATATATATATATATATATATATATATATATATAACTACTTCATTTACTTACATAAAATAATTATACGAAAGTATAAATTTATGCGTAAACTTTAAGTATTGACTTCAAAAGTACTCAATACGTAGGTAGAGCTAGTTAGTAAATTATAAAATATATATAGCAATTAAGCAACACTGAATATTCCGCGTTTCATCCACTCTAGGACTCTTCAGGCTTATGCGCATAAGCCTTAAGAGTCCTAGAGTCGATGAAACGCGGAATATTCAGTGTTGCTTAATCGCCATATATATTTTATAACTTACGATATATATATATATATATATATATATATATATATATATATATATATATATATATTTATATATAAGTGTGCGTGTGTGTATATACAGGGTAAGACAGAAAAACATTTGCTATTCCAAATATATATATATATATATATATATATATATATATATATATATATATATATATATATATAGTGCCGGCAAAAAGAATATCCGTACATTTTCAAAAACTGCAATTTAAGCTAAATTTGATGTAACTGTTTAAACAAACTATACCTCATTTGCCTCGCCTTCAAATTCCGCTATGATTTCACCTTTTCATATTTGACTTTTAATTTAAATATTCTTGTGTTCACGTACATTTTAAAAAATGACTTCAATTTGAGGAGACAAAAAGAAAGTCCACAGCAATAAATTTGCTAAAAACCAGCTTATATTATTGCCGCTAAATCAGTTTCAAATATCCACCTACATGCAACAAAGCATCTCTAACCGTAATGTTTGTTGTTTCAGGTTATACAACGTAACATTTAGTCCATATGGCACAACTTTCTCTTAGTGATCGTCAGGCGCTCATTAATCTCAACGTTTCTGGTTTATCCAATCGAGAATTCGGCAGCAGATTATAATCTGATGAGAAAACGGTACGAAAGACTGTGCAAAAGCACCAAAGCACCGGCAGTGTTCGTGATGCCCGTAAATCTGGTCGTATTAGAGTTACTTCTAACAGGGAAGATAACCTATCAAGATCCACAGGCTAAGAAACAGATTTGAAACGGCTCCCCAAACCCAACAACAGTGCAATCTTGTGTAAAAGTGCTCTCTTTCTACTGACAAGAATAGATGAAAGGAATTTAATTTCCGAGGATATGATGCAAGATACAATGAAGATTCTGACTCTTCATATTGGTCAAAAGTTCTTTTTAGCAACGAAAGCAAGTTCAATAGGCTAGGCAGTTATCGTAGGCAGTACGTCTATCGGGGGAAAGACAAGGAATTTAATCTTAAGTGCTCAGTTTCAACGCTGCAAGGTGGTGGAGGTTCAGTTTTGGTGTGGGGCATTAATATTACCAATTATCCAGGGACTATGGTTCGCTTGCAAGGTCGAATTAATTCAACCAAGTACATTAATATGTTGATTTAGCATTTTCTACCCTACTTTGGTCGGAATTGGGATAATAATCCCATCTTCATGCGGGATAATGCTCCCATTCATACAGCTGACAATGTCAAGTGGATCCTGGAAGAGCATGATATTCTGTGCTTGTATTGATCTGCACAATCTTCAGACCTTAATCCTATCGAAAGTGTATGACATTACATCAAGCAATGAACTTAAAGATGAATTGAATGACCTTAAGAATGACTTGAATGCTTAAAAAATAACGGGAATCCTTCAAAAACAAATTAAATTATTTAGAGATGATTTGAATGGCTTTGAGACTGACTGCTTGTAAAGTGGATGGTCATTTTACATTAAATTAATACAGAAAAGTGATGTCCCACTTTATATCACAGTAAGTACAGCATGTAGTAAGAACAGATACTACACTTTGATCTTGGCCTTTTGGCCAAGTAAAGGGTATTTATTTGCTCCCCAACCGAGCAAATTAGGCACAAGGCCGATTTTAAACGTGAGGAGTGAAGGGGGAATGGGGACCAACTCCCCGAGGTGTAGGGGAGCTTGACAGTGACAATTGGAATGAAGGGTTTCCCTACATTGACCAAGGTCTTAGATGTGGCGTTGCCGTTACATCTGGTCTTTGCTTGCAGTATCTGGCGGAACTGATACTACACTTTGATCTTGGCCAAAAGGCCAATAAAAGGGTATTTATTTGCTCCCCCACCGAGCAAATAAGGCACAAGGCCGATTTTTAATGTGAAGAGTGAAGTGGAAATGGGGACCAACTCCCCGGGGAGTAGAGAGGCTGGATAGTGACAATTGGTATGAAAGGTTGCCTCTACATTGACCAAGGTCTTATATGTGGGGTTTCTCCCACATATAGTCTTTGCTTGCAGTATCTGCCGGAACAGATGGTATTTATTTGCTCCCCCACCGAGCAAATTAGGCACAAGGCCAATTTTTAATGTGAGGAGTGAAGGGAGGGGGGAGGGAAAAAGGGGACCAGCTTCCGAGAGGTGGGAAATGGGAGCTGGTTAAAGGTCAGGCATGTGGGGTTGCCCCCACATCTGGTCTTTGCTAGTCATAGCTAGTCATAGCTTGCAGTATCTGCCGGAACAGATGGTATTTATTTGCTCCCTCACCGAGCAAATTAGGCACAAGGCCGATTTTTAATGTGAGGAGTGAAGTGGAAATGGGGACCAACTCCCCGGGGAGTAGGGAGGCTGGATAGTGACAATTGGTATGAAGGGTTATCCCTACATTGACCAAGGTCTTATATGTGGGGTCGCCCCCACATATGGTCTTTGCTTGCAGTATCTGCCGGAACAGATAGTATTTATTTTCTCCCCCTACGAGCAAATTAGGCACAAGGCCGATTTTTAATGTGAGGAGTGAAGGGAGGGGGAAGGGAAAAAGGGGACCAGCTCCCGAGAGGTGGGAAATGGGAGCTGGTTAATGGTCAGGCATGTGGGGTTGCCCCCACATCTGGTCTTTGCTAGTCATAGCTAGTCATAGCTAGTCATAGCTTGCAGCATCTGCCGGAACAGATGGTATTTATTTGCTCCCCCACTGAGCAAATTAGGCACAAGGCCGTTTTTAATGTGAGGTAAAAACCAGCTCCCCTTAAAGTAGGCAAAAAGGGGGCACTCTGGTTACCAAAAATAATAATTGTCCCAGTATAGAGGGTTTCCCCTCCATTGACTGGTACAAATTATCTTAAGTGCAGTATCTGCCGGAACAGATGGTATTTATTTGCTCCCCCACCGAGCAAATTAGGCACAAGGCCGATTTTTAATGTGAGGAGTGAAGGGGAAATGGGGACCAACTCCCCGGGGAGTAGGAGAGTTGGATAGTGACAATTGGTATGAAGGGTTGCCCCTACATTGACCAAGGTCTTATATGTGAGGTTGCCCACACATATGGTCTTTGCTTGCAGTATCTGCCGGAACAGATACTACACTTTGATCTCGGCCAAAAGGCAAATAAAATCGTAAAAAGCTAAGAACAGCATCTATTAACATCATACCCTTGATCTTAACCAAAAAGGCCAAGCGCAAAAGTGTTACGGACAGACCGACAGACCAACAGACCGACCGACCGACCGACGGAGTGACTTATAGAGTCGCTTGCATGCGACTAAAACGTGTTCGAACCAGAGCATTTCCGCCTTCCTACTTTCTCTTTGTACCAAAAGAGATGTTGCGTGTCTTTCACTTCTCTATCGTTATTTCATGGCAAGTACTCGACCGAGCTTCGATCTATGCTCTCCTTTTGCTTAAAATTCGCAACAAATACTCGTCTAACAACAATGATCAAATCTTTTCTATATCACTGCCTTAAGCACTACCACAATTCCGTGAGCAATGTGTCTTTCCTAACACTGCCTGTCTGTGGAACAATTTACTGCGGGCCTCTCAGCTTACTATAACATTGTCGTTTTTTATCTAATGAAATTTTTTGTTTGTGCACCCTCCTATATAGTCCAAACATACTCAAGTTTCGCCATTACCGCGTATTAAGATGTTATCTCATGGTTTATCCGATACTAATAAACCTCTATCCTCGAGTGTCCATTCAATTTTGATAACCGGTAGACTCTTAGTTGAAAAGTAATTTCGATTATAGATAGAGAAGGTGTTGTACAGTTTCAGTTTCACTCAGACAGATAGTAAATCTCCATAAGTAATTTATCTATGTAAAAATGCTGTAAATTTTTCAGGAGAATCAGGAAATTGATTGAAATTTGCATTTACTGCGTAAAAGCAGAGATATAAAAAAAGGTTGCGATAATAAAATAATGAAAAGCTATAATATGCCACCCGGGCAATGTTTAATTTTCTAGCCGCCATTATGACAAGCTGTTATCGCATTTTCGCCATTTATTGAATTATTTGTGTAATGCCGATGCAAAAAAAAAAAATGTTTCCACCCAAAAGAGTATTAAATAGACGCAATTGTTATTGTCTGCTCAGAAATTAACCAGTTCTAACAATAATGGAAATATTGTGTCTTGAATAAAATATTGTCCAACGTTGACCTTCAGGTTCAAATACTTATACATCAGTTTAAATTAAAAGAGAACATGTAATTTGTTTACTACTACATTTTTTAACTGTCATAATGATTACATTGTCCGTTACATAAACGGGTTGGAATATCAGGGTTCAATCCTCGATTGAGTGGCAATGAAAGTTGAAAAAATGGTACCCCACTCCGTCTTACAAAATGCGCAGCATTATGAGATAAGAATAACAACAATTTGAATAAAACTGAGAAGGAAATGGAACAAATCTTTCTATATCGGTGTAGTAAACTATGAAAAAGGAGCCAACGAGTCGCCGCTGACTACTTTCCTTTTACTTATTGCGTATGTTGGATAAAAAATGCTACAGATTCTCACGGTGTGCAAGATTTTAGCCCCCGGAGAACAGCAATAGAAACTTATGAATATCGTGTATATAAAAACTAAGATATGGATAATTCAATTGAGGCAAATTAACTCTAAATTAAATCTATATATAATTCTGCTTGGTCCTTGCTATGTTGCTTTGAATAAGGCGAAATACAATTTTGGAATGCTAAACTAATTCAGTGGCCCTGTCGGTGGGGCATTAGAATACGCCGACTGCCTCCCCTGCAGAGGGTAGAAGTCCCTCAATGGGAGTCCTGGATATGACCTTAAACTATATCCAGTGGTGAGGCCCCAGCTTGTGGGCTTTGGGGAGCGTGGAGCTACCCTTTAATTACCATTGCTCCCAGGTCCACTCTGACCCGGAGTGGTAGTACCTGTTAGGGTCCCAACTATCGGTTAAATAGAAACCGACGTGAAAACAACAAATATATTCTATTAAAAAAAAAATTCTTAAATCTTTGGATTCGGCATTAAATAACCCAAAAAGGGTTGATATGCAGTAAAAAAAAAAACAACAACCAACCAACAAACTAATTCCGATAAAGGCAAATTCTCGAAATTTGGCTTTAACAAGTCCAATTTGCCAATCTTAAACGATAAGATGGGAGCGGCCTCTTTTTGGTTTAGCCTCGTTTTCGAATATCATTATCATGATATATGATTATTGGCGTAATACTATGAGAAAGTAACTAATAGTAATTTCGACGTGCAGCCGTTCTTCACCGAAGAAAATAGTCAGAGAACTGTTACGTTAATAAGGAAATATTCGAGAGAAACGGAGAAAATAAAGAATATAATCTGCCAAGATGTATTGGACTAACGTGGTAAATTATTTATATTGAACTATGTAGCATAATAATACTTTCTAAGCATTTAGTAATACTTATTAATTTGTTTCATTTGGGTCGGCTCTATATTTTAAAAATACAATAGACACTATTTTCATAGAAATATTAATAAACTCATATTATTAACATGCGTGTTATTAATTTTCCTGTTAAAAAAAAATCAAGCATCTGCGCTATCCAGAAAAAAAAAACGAGCTTCATCAAAACATATTTGTTGAAAAAAATGCATTTTTAATTCCGTGAACTTTCAACGGGACCGGCTAGTCTACAATAATTCTTTAATATGAGAAAGAAAAGCACTTGAAAATTACAATTTTCATCATATTTATTTTTTATCATAGTTAAACACATGTTTGGGACGATGTAATTCTCGATCTTTAAATGC
Source organism: Euprymna scolopes (assembly GCF_053919585.1). Classification (NCBI taxonomy): domain Eukaryota; kingdom Metazoa; phylum Mollusca; class Cephalopoda; order Sepiida; family Sepiolidae; genus Euprymna; species Euprymna scolopes. The sequence continues at coordinate 21,332,908 of NC_136514.1, read as the reverse complement.
ATCCTTACAAACTTAGGACAATTTAAACTTAGAAACATGGCTATTGCTGCAATCATCTGTTGTTTTTACAAAATATTTACCATTTTTCTAAGACCATTCAGAAGTTTTGGTTAATGAATGTAAAGTGGCTGTGTAGTAATCGTCAAGTGTAAGTTAGGTACAATTTGATTATTTAAAGGGGTCGGTCTAACAAGAACTTGTTTACACTGGACTTAAAGGCTACCATACTGTAGTCGGCCGGGATGCATACCAATAAAACTGTGTTCTTCAGGCTGGTAGTTCTAAGAAAGAAGTTGCGCTTATAGAATCTGTGTTTAGATTTAGGCACAGATACAGAGAGTAGGGAAAACTATTGTTTGTAGTTATAGCAAGTCGAGTGTTTCTTTTGAAAGTTTGGCAAGTGAGGACCATAGACTAGAGTTCAGGTGAGCACTCGCCATGAAAATAACGATAGAGCAGATAAATACTCGCGACGTCTATTCTGTTGGAAAGAGGTTGCAGGGACAATAGTGAATCACCTGCTCGTTTTAGAAACAGGTTTTAAACTGTATCTAGGCAGGGTAGGGTGTACCAAGCAGCCCATATGCGGCAAAAGTACTCCATTTTAGGACGTACTTGGCTCTTATACAGATAGAGGATTGTATCGAGGGTGACATACTTACTGGAGCAGTAGAATGATGCAACCATTTTTTCAGTCATCTTGGCAAATTATTTAATGTACATGTTCCATTTTAGGAAGGTCAATCCCAGAAGTTTATCATGATATGTTTTTTTTCCTACAAGACTGGAGACATTAATTTCAATTAGGGCCTGATGGGGATCAGAACGATTATGATGAAAAAAGATAAACTTGATTTTAGATGCATTAAAATTAACAAGCCAGCTTTTTTCTATATTGAATAATGTGCTCAAGATCAGAATCGACTGAGACTTATTTGAATAATAGTGCCAATGCACCCAGGTCGAGTGTTATTTGAACTTTCGCATGCCACTCGTTAAGTTGCCTCCGAATTTGAGACGTTATCACTTACGCTTCCTTCAAAAGCATAAGTTATGTAAGTCATACTATTCTTTTTGTGCAGATAGTGGATGGTCCTAGATATGACCTTAAACTATATCCGGTGTTGAGGCCCCAGCTTGCGGGATTTGGGGGTGGGGAGCCACCCTTTAATTGCCATTGCTCCCAGTCCACTCTGACCCGGAGTGGTAGTACCTGTTAGGGTCCCAACTATGGGTTAAATAGAAACCGACTCGAAAACAACAAATATATTCTATTAAAAAAATTTTTATTCAAAATCTTTGGATTCGGCATTAAATAATCTGAAAAGGGTTAATATGCCGTAAAAAAACAACCAAACAAATAGTGGATATGAGGATTGAAACCCTCGTGAAACATCTGGGGTAATACCGCGCAGAGTATTCGTTTTTAATTTTGTCTGGAATAAAATCAACTCCATATTCTAATTTGGAAAGGATGCTTTTTCTTTACTTTCTTTTACATAGAAGTCACCAATAATCAAGGCCCGGAGGCCACTCGAGGATAAGGGTTCATAAGCGTACAGTGGTCAATGGGACAATGTCGTAATAATTGTTAGTAGTGGAAATTTGGTAAATTGTATTACTTAAAGGATAATGGGTGTACAGTAGTCATATGGATTATAGCGTAGTAAACATAAGTAGTGGAAATGTTGTAAGTTGGATTACTTAGATTCATCAAGAACTTGTTTCCGTTGGACTTGAAGGCGGTCATATTGTAGTAATCTGGAAAGCAGGCAAACGGAAGAGAGTTCCACAGGCGTGCACTTCTAAGAAAGAAGTTTTCTTCAGGGGATCTACTTTTAGGTTTAGGCACAGATAAAGAGTGGGGAGAATTATTGATAATAGTTTTGACTAGACTCGTGGTTTTCCACAAAATATTTTTCACAAAAGATACGCTAATAGTCTCTCTCTCTCTCTCTCTCTCTCTATATATATATATATAT
>NC_136514.1:21198426-21328426 GCF_053919585.1 Euprymna scolopes | reverse complement strand
CTCTGGTGCCCAGCAAACAAAGTCCCAGTCATGGATCACATAGTATGATGGGTGTAGAGGGCTTCGTAAGCCGTGGTGAAGGCAACCTCTCTAGGAGAAGAAAACCTTGATATAAAACCTGCGGCGACTGTTGCATATAATGATGTTTACTTGCCCTTCTTTTTTTTATTAAATGTGGCAGTTGTTCAGAGAGTGGGATTGTCTCGGTGCAATGTCTCTCCTCACTATAAAAAGCTTCAAGCACAGGCATTACTTGATATGCAATGGAATACACATTTTACCATCAGTGTGTATCTTGATAACAAAAAGGCTGGCTGTAGCCCAAAACGACAATGAAGATTGGTGCGGATTTGGATATCAATGGAAATAAAGGCTCTGGAATATCCAAAGTCTGTGCCGACAGGGGTTCAGGGCAACACAGCATGGACCCAGTCATCAGCAGATGTGCAGGACTATAGAAGGTTCATAGAAGTGATCGTCCGGCACGCGCTACTAGTGGTGCTCATGTCTGCCTCATTTGAGCCAGAATTGTATTAAGTAATAGCAATACTCGAGAACGAGTTTGCTACCATCATATATATATATATATATATATATATAATCTGATATAAAACTACTTACTGTTTACTGTTTGCTTTGTCTTGTGACACTAATTGCACTGACTGAGATTAGCAGTTGTATTAAAATGTAGTTGGGTCTACACTAAGCCTTCAAACTATAAAGAAATAATCTGTCTTGATTTCCAAATTAAGCTGTTGTGGCGGACAATGTACGTAGCAATAAAAGAGATTATTTATTACATACACACACACATATACACATATATATACATATGTATACACATATATATATCTATACATATATATATATATAATTGCTTCATTTCATCACATAAAATAGTATACGAAGATATAATGGTATCTGTAAATTTTCAGTATTTACTTCAACAATGCTCAATACATAGGTAGAGCTATATATATTTCATAACTTACAATTTATATCAAAAACAACTCTATAGATTTACGACTGTTATCCAGTCATTTGATTATAAAAGACAGGTTTTTTTAAAAGTTTTTGACGTAAACAGAAAAATGTGAGTGTAAGCAACAATATTGAAATTATGTTCAACATGAAAATTATGATATACGTACGATTGGCAAGAATGAAAATTCCTTGTTTGTTTTTTAAAACCAACCTGAAATAGACATTTACGCCAGTGATCGATTTGTAAGCATCGAAGATTTGTAAATGGAGATAATTTGGGAAAAATAAAGAAAATTTATTCAGTGAACAAAATAAATTTAGAATACTTTTATGTTCGCCTAAGAAAATTCATATCAAAGTTGCTATTCATATTTGCAACAAAAAGAAACGACTTGCTGTTTTCTAAGTTGGAATATATCTATATAACATTCATCGTTGGCTTATGTATAATAATGAAGTGTTTGTTTTTGTTAGCTCCTTACATCAAGTGGCTGTATATATTGTTTCGGATAATTTCCATGAAAAAGGTAAAGAATGATTATTCACATTTTTATCAAAGTCTATTGTATGACAAATGTGTAAGACATGACATTAAGCTTATCGTAGGAAATTATTGATTTTTTTTTTTACAAAGGAGTCACCACTTATCAAGGCCCGGTGGCCACTCGATGATAATGGTTCATAAGCGTACAGTGGTCAATGGGACAATGTCGTAATAATTGTTAGTAGTGAAATTTGGTAAATTAGATTACTTAAAGGATACGGCTCATCAAGAACTTGTTTACGTTGGACTTAAGACGACCATATTATAGCCAGCTGGAAAGCAGGCAAAAGGAAGAGAGTTCCACAGGTCTGCAGAAACATTGTTCATGGAATCTACGATTAGGTTTAGGCACAGATAAAGAGTGGGGGAAATTATTGATAGTGTTTTCAGCTAGATGAGTATTTATCGTGAAAGTTTTGCGAGGGGCACCATAGATTGGAGCTCAGACGAGCACTTGCCATAAAGATAACGATAAAACCAAGAGAGACTCGAAACATCTCTTCTGTGAGAATAAGATTGCAGGGAAGAGAAAAAGTATTCCCCCACTAGGTTACGAAGTCTGTTTTGAACTCTGTCAAGGTAGGATAAGCTTTCTAGCAGTTCCTGCCCAGATGTGACAACAGTACTCCATCCTTCGGTATACCTAGCTCTTATATAGGTAGAGAATTGCATTAGAAGATAGATATCTACTGGATCGATAGAAAGATCCCACCATTTTTCCAGCGCCATTGGCAACAGATTTGATATATGTGTTCCATTTCAAATCAGGAGTTCGGGGAATCTTGCTTGATTGATATCCATAGGTATGAACATGAAATCTTTCTATAATTTATCGATTTTCGTATGTCTCTAATTTAAGTGTCAACTTAATTATTCATAGTGCAATCAATATAAGGTCTATTTTTATCGCCATCTTGTGTATAACAATACAACTTCTACCCCTTTATAATTTTTGCATTTATTTGGTATTTCCAATTGTGTATACAGTTCATACTTTAGTTGCAACCAGGATTTCCTAAGGCATTGTAATAAAACTGGCCGTTTTCACCAAATATAAATTTCTTTGATAAAATTCTAGAGGTTCGTATAGCGGGGTTATGAATAATAGACTATATAATCGATACGAAATGTATGAAGTTTTTATAAGTACATTATTGTTGTAGTATAGGGGTCGATGTCGGTGACTGACTAGAAATTAGCTGTTTAAATCTAAGTCAACACACACACACACACACACATATATATATATATATATATATATATATATATATATATATATATATATATATATATATATATATATATAAAACCAAAACCTCTGGCCTTGATGGAGGGGAAACTAAACCTGTCTTATATGGTTGCAAATGATCTGAAATTACAGCAACGGGAGACTTGATTCCAAATATTTTTCATATGTGATATCTCCGCTCTTTTGGAAATAGGGTACGATTATGAATATCACCAATCATCATCAATAATCTTTATACACGGCTAAGTTTATTTTATGCATGAAAATCAAAGAGAAGAGTATGAGAAATATTTGGAATTAAGTCTCCTCTTTCTTTTATTTCAGATCATTTGAAACCATAGGAGCAAGTTTTAGTCGGCTTCATCAAGGCAGGAGGTTTGGGGGAAATATCAGATATTTTGTAATTCATATGCAAAACTAAGAAAACAAATCACTATGATTGAAACAGTGGTACAGGTGCAGTATCGTTCCGCCCTCAAAAAATCTTTTTGAATAATCACTATTGCAGGTTGTCGAGGTTGCTGAAAACGGAAATAATATCTAAAATTTCGGCAAACGAATATTTCAAGATATGCGGAAATTATAGCTTTAAAAAGTGGAGAATGTACCGTAATGATATGTCTCGTGATATATGGGAATATATTGATGCTCGTTATCAGCGTTGCCTGGACAATATTGATCACGAATTTTTACATTTGCAAACATGCTTATTTACTTTACATTTGTCGTCTGTATTCGAAACTATTCGAGTTCGTTCTATGTCTACAAGTAAAAGTGTTGTCGTTAATCGAACTCTGGCTACATTTTTTGACACATTCTATCTTTTTTTTTTTACATAGGCATCACCACTTACCAAGGCCAAGAGACCACTCGAGGATAAGGGTTAAAGAGTGTACAGTAGAAATTGGACAATATAGTAATTGTTAATAATAGAAATTCAGTAAATTTGTTAAGTTATATGGAACGGTTCATCAAGAACTTGTTTACGTTAGACTTGAATACCACCATATTGTAGTCAGCTGGAAAGTAGGAAAACGGAAGCTAATTCCACAGGCGTGCAGTTCTAAGAAAAAAGCTCTGTTCTTTTTTTTCTATCAAAGTGAACCATTGACTTTCCGGCTAATATAAGAACACAGATAATGTTGCCTCCATGTCATTTGTAACTATTAGAAGGACATTATTCACGAATATAATGAAATTAACTGGTAATAAAGTTTTATGTAAAAAGTTAATAAATTACAATCATGTCTATATCTTTAATCCCTAAACAAACTAAATAACTGATTTAATGAAATCTGGAAAGGGTATATATTTTTTCTCCGATTTTTATTTTATATTTCTATTTAATGTATTCTACTTACTAAACCCAAATTAGACTTGAATGGCCATATAAATCTATTAAGGTGATTATTGTTAGCGTCTAGTTCGTGGTCTTTTGAAACAAACGTTGCAGTGCCAGTAATTATAATTTCTGAGAGGCTTGTCTATTTTTAGCTTGAACAACAAGATGTCTGCTTCTGAATTAATAGATGCGTCAATGAACCAACTGACAGAAAAATTGCAACACTTTGATTTTTATGGTTTTATGTTTATGTCAATAGACTCTATATCATACAGAAAGGTGAACAAGATTTGAGTGGGTGAAAGTTTTAATACCCTAAGGTGTACTTGCAGAAGGTATGAACTAGAATGAAACAATGCATGTGGATATTGCAAAGATGGACACTGTGGCAATATGAAAAATGCTCCAACCATATATGATGAGGTTGAGGAGGTGGAAATGTGAACATCGTTAACAAAACGTACCTGGCTCTTATATAGGTAGAGAATTTCCTGGCTCTTATATAGGTAGAGAATTTCCTGGCTCTTATATAGGTAGAGAATTGCCTGGCTCTTATATATGTAGAGGATTGCTTCAGAAGATAGATATTACTGGATCGATAGAAGGATCCCACCATTTTCCCAGCGCCATTGACAACAGATTTGATGTACGTGTTCCATTTCAGGTCATAAGTTCGGGGAATCTTGCTTAACTGATGTCCATAGGTAGGAACATAAAATAATTATATAATTTATCGATTTTTGTATATCACTAATTTAAGTATCAACTTAATTATTCATAGTGCAATCAATATAAGGTCTATTTTTATCGCTATCTTGCCCAGATACAACTACTACTTCTTTATAATTTTTGCATCTGTTTGGTATTTCCAGTTGTTTATATAATTTATACTTTAGTCGCAACATTATGACTTATGTGAATCAGAGTGGGTTAGAGGTAATTATAGATATGGCATAAAAGGTAGATCAACATCACTAGCAACCATTTCATGTGAAAGACTGACCCTGAAAACATGTGTAAAAAGGCAAGATGCATGGATTTATCATGAAAGCTGAACAAGTCGGTGATAAAAACGTAATAGAAAATAAATTAACTCTGTTATATATTCTGCAGACAGACTACTTTTCATGGTGTCAAAAAATATTTTTTTCAGTGTTGGCCCATGAAGAGATATACTTAAATATTTGAAGAAATGTGAGAAGTGTACCCACTTTTGTGATACACTATATATATATATATATGTGTGTGTGTGTGTGTGTGTGTGTGTGTTGGTTGTGTGTGTGTGTGAGTGTGTATGTGTATGTATTTGCTTCTCATCATAATCAATTAAGCTTTTAATGAGGTGAAATAATTGTGCTCACATAGCATAAAGCATTAAACGTTGTAATTTGAATTAACTACTGTCGGTATGTTACAATTTTAAAGAAGCAAAATACAAAGGTTGGAGGATAACCATCGTTTTTTACTGGTACTGTTTATATATATTAGTGATGGCATGATTCCAATATTTTTTCCGATTCTGATACAATTGGTGATCTATACTAAATTCCTCATTTCCATGCAATCATCGATTCACAATTTTAATAAATGTCTAAATATTTAAATAGAGAATTGTTGTTTTGCCCGATTGCAGTAAAAAAAAACCCGTTAAATATGCATATATATATTCTCAAACGCAAAATATAACTTGTAGGAGCGGTGATCTATAGATTTTAGGTTTATTAATAGTTTAAAATTAATAAATATTGATTATTTTATGACTAATGTCAGCAGTTAAAGAGTTTTTTTTAAAACCGAAACGATAACTAGAGTCATTTTTGACATCAGAAAATAGACATATTTTTTTTCAGATTCCGATACCATAAAAAATTCTGATCTTTTCGATTCCCGATTCCGATTCTGTTTGTTTGTGTGTGTATATATATAAGATTTATATATATATATATATATATATATATATATATGTGTGTGTGTGTGTGTGTGTGTGTGTGTGTGTGTGTGTGTGTGTGTGTGTGTGTGTGTGTGTTTGCGTGTGTGTGTGGTTTTGTGGAAATATATTTTATTTCCTTATAATATATACCAATCGTTATTTAAGAACCTCGATGTAATTACAGAGCAATATAATTATTAAATGACCAAAGGCTATATTGCAAAGTTCATGATGTTGACCATCATATAATTTATTCCTTTAATTCAGTTGACATTTACAATTCTTGGCAGTATCTGTTATAATAATTAATTGATTGCTTTTGCGCTACGAAACAGATACTGTCCAGAATTGTAAATTTCAACTGAATTAAAGGAATAAATTATAATATGGTTAACATCATGAACTTTGGAATATAGTCTTTTGTCATTTATTTACTATATATACATACATATATATATATATATATATATATATAGAGAGAGAGAGAGAGAGAGAGAGAGAGAGAGAGAGAGAGATAGATAGATAGATAGATAGATAGATAGATTATCTTTCATGTATGGTCTTTGTAAGTGTGTGTGTTTGTGTATGCTCGCATGCGAATATATGCCTTAATACATATTCTTTTACGTGTGCATGTCAAATTAGCATTGAGAGAAAGGCTTATTTCGATTTCGTGACCGAACACCCGTGTTGCCCTGAACTCATTACATACTGTTTTTCCCTTGAGTGTTTTCGCATAACCCACAACACAAGAGAAATGCAGATTTGGATTTTTATGCAAGCAGGTGCTTAATGGGACGATTCGAAGGTTACCAAGGACGTAAAGAGTGGATAATACTACCTTACGAAAGAACAGGCCACCCATAAAAGAATTGTAAACAAGCGGAACAAAGATAGAGAAGAAAAGAAGGTAAATATAAATAGAAAGAGAGGCACGGAGACAAAGACACATAGAAAATAGGACGGAGTAATACAGAGAGTGAGAAAATTATATACATATATATATATGTGTGTGTGTGTGTGTGTTTATAGAGAGAGAGTAAGAGAGAGAGAGAGGGAGAGAGAGAAAGAGAGAAAGAGTATGAGAAAGAGAAAACAAAAATAATCTTAAAGCACTGTACAAAATAGTTGAGATGAAGACAGAGGGTGTTATTTTTATTTTTTTCTTAATAAACATAAATTTTCAAGGAGTTAGATAGAGGCCCCTATCCGCCGAGTATTCGCCGAACTCCAACCGGTTCTTGTGGAAAAGGCTTGCTCTGGTTCTGGACCGGTATCGAGGCGGTAATTGAGGCTGAAGACGGTTACATTAAATAGATGCAAACTGTGCTACAAAGTCCTTATCTGAATTGATTTTTTTTTTAGTAAAAGTTTTAAAATGAAGCTGTAGTTTTGTTTTCTTTTAGGGCGACAACTTTATCGTTCTACCTCGTAAAAGACCAATTACCAAAAAAAAAGGTCGAGGTAAGATTTATTTATTTCCAAAAGAAAAAAAGAGATAAAAATGAGGGGAGAGTAACAGAGAGAGAGACAGATAGAAATAAAAGATGAGATAAGAGAGGGTGAGACAGAGAAAGAGAGAGAGAGTACTAGATAAAGACAGAGAAAAAGAAAGAAAGCGCAAGAGAAACAGACAGTGAGTTAGCAATAAAGATAAACGAAGAAAGCCAGAGGAAGCCATAAAATATGCGAGACAAAGAAAAGACAAAAGGAAACAGACAGTGAGTGAGAGATAAGGAGAACGAGTGAGTGAAAGAGCGAAAAATAAAAATGCAGTTTCCATTGTCCAAAAAGTCGAGATGAAACTATTGGATGGTTTTGCCATTTCGTTCTCAAAAGACAATGCAATTGATGCGATTCTCATACAACAAAGAGCTGCCATCGATCAAGGTATTGACTTTCGATTGTTATGTAAGAAATTAACCGGGGAGAGCCAGCGGCTTGTGTTAAGTTAATGTAAGTAAAAATAATAATAATAACCCGATAAATTTAACAATAGGGAAAACATTGAGAAATACAAGTCGTAGAATACAGAAACCGGTTTTAAATATATATATATATATATATATATATATATATATATATATATATATATATATATATATATATCATTATTTATAAATTGACTATTTGTGATTGAAACAAAATATTAATTCATTGTAAAATAAAAATACAATATGTCAATGTTTTGTAAAACGTACATTAATAGTGATTAAGTAATTAGTGTAAACCCAAGTACCTTCGGATAAATCTTTATTTAGCTAGCTGAAGAAAAGAAAATTCAGGTAAGAAGCAGAAGGTCAATCGACGATGACAAAACAGAGGTATAATGCGAAATGACGGGTGATGCCACATTTTTCGACTTAAGAGAAAACAAAGGTTTTCAAATATTTCTGTCAGTAGATCTCATATGACAGAGATCGCCAATAGCGAATGCCTTTCCTCGGAACTCGAACGGAGGACATCGAATGATGCGAGTCGGTCATAGGTCTCGTGAGGCAGTTGGGCAATAATGTAGAAAGGAAACTTTGGTAATCGCTAACTGTGAAATGTTACATTGATCGAACATCTGTCAACTTTCCACTATTTTACTCAATGTAACAGGTTGATTAAATAATTAATTAAGTAATAAAATGTTTAAGACGTTTAAGAAACTCTCAGCGAGCGTCTCCTTGTGTCTTTTTCGCGTTAAAAGAAGCTTTATTTGCATAGCGACTTCATGAGGAAACTGCGAGAATAAAGAGAGTCGACGGTGATAAAAGACCCAAGTGCTTATGAAAGAACATTTTTGGTTATTAAAAACCTCACATAATGTCTTATATTCCTGATACATTTCAGTCTGACAGTGAGCGTGTTTATATGACAGTCCGTGTACCAAGCGTTTCTCTACTGAGCTACATGGCACCGCATAGGAGACACCAATCAAGTAACACATGTATACTATATAACTACACAAATACGGATGTCAATGATCTCGTTTTACGTGTTAGTAGCTTGAAATTAAATCACAGATGCTAGGTTATCTGCACACCCACATCTGGACCTACGAATCGGCAAGAAAATTTGACGTCACCATATACATGTATTTTATTCATGTCCTCTCCAAGAAGTCGAACACAAGGTCGGTTCTGGTTTTGAAACGCCAGTATACTAAGACAAACAAATATGCTTATCTAATCTTTAGATACTTTTCAAGGACAAGCTAGAACATTGGAAAGTGGATATACTGGAACTGAAGATAACTCAATAATGAAGTCTCCATCAGATTTTCTGACTGAAAGAAAAACCTACTTGGTTGTATTACAGATATTTTGTAGAAATAATTTTAAACTATCAAAGCCCCTGAAAATCCCATGGAAGGTGAAATATATTTAATGAAAAAAATGTGTTTTGATAAAGCTGATATTTTTTATGGATAGCTCAGAAAATTGTTTTTTTGTTTTGTTTTTGTTTTTTTTTTGTATTTTTGGACAGAAAATAAAATTATAACACGCAGCAAATATATACTTCTGGTAAAATAATGTGCATTCTATTTTAGATATAGAACCGAGCAAAACAATATAAATATAATATATAATATAAATATATAATCAATACGTAATAAATAGAAAGTAGTATTGTACTGCATAATTCGATACAAGCCGTAAAAACACATTGTAGGAGACCATCTTTAATTTACTCCTATAACTTGCCATATTTATTTCGAATGTTCTCTTTTGTTACATAACGTTTCGCTGACTTTTTTCTTCCGTGAAAACGGCTGCACGTCGGAATTTCGCATACTATTACAACAATGACAATATATTATTATAATGATACTCGGAAACAAGGATACACCAGATGACTTCTATTCTTTTCTAGTGTTACAAGATTAGCCTTTTGAATTTTTGTAATTACTATTTTTTCATCCCCTTTTATTTAATTTTATTTTCTCCTTTTTTATACCCCCAATATTTTTCTATCATTATTTCGTTACTCTATATATCTACACCCTTTTCTCTTATGAAACATTGTAGTTTTCTCAATCGGGGTATTGCTCTATACACCTCTTCTCTCGCCTTTGAAATACTCTCACCCCACTCCTATTTCATTACTTTTCGATCCCCTTAAACTTTTCAATTTCTAACCTCAAATATATATTGTCTTGTTTGCATTTTCTCTTACTGTTTTTTCTCTCTGCTTCTGATGAGAAGCATGTAGCTTTGAAATGCTATAGCCTAACAAGATCCTCCCTCATTTTCATTTCACATTATAACTACACTCATCCTTATTGACATGATAATGTAATAAAGTTCTAAGGTAATTTAATCATTATCTAACTATCTTTGCTTACATATATGTTGTTTAAAAGAAAAAAAATCCTGATGAAGGCTTTGTTACAGGCCGAAAATTAGAAACTTTATATTAATGAATGTTTATTTAAAAAATAAGAATATCGCACGTGTCCGATCTTCTCACTATCATGATTTCGAATTTCACTTTCTGAGTGTTCTAAAAAGTTGATTTCTATTAATTTTTACACATGTGCGCTTGACTAAGCGCCAACCCACTGCACTGGACAATGCATAACATCTATCTTCGACAAAAAGACTATGCTGAAACACGCCATAGCTAGGAAGAAAAAAAGAAAAGTAAAATGCATTGTTTAAACAAAATTCCTGATGAGGGATTTGTTATCAGTCGAAAATACAAACGTAAACTAAATGAATGTTTATTTGAAAACAAAAATACCGCACGTATTCAATCGTGTATCCGTCTTGATTTCTAATTTCATTTTATCAGTGATTCCAGAAAGTAAATTTCTATTAATTTCTATATATGTGTGCCTGATGAAGCACCTACCCAATGGACTGAAAAATACACAACATCTCCCTTCTACAAATAGACAAATGTCGAAAAACACCATCTATATATATAAAAGCGAAAATGTATGTATTTATGTATGTGTGTATGTTTGTGTGTCTGCTAAAAACTTTCGACGGACACAACAAAAATTCACAAACTCGGTATCATATCGAAGCTCCATCTTTCCCTAAAAAAAATAGCGAAAAATTGGCCAAAAACGTGCATTTTTTCACCCCGAAATCGACAATTTTCGACAGGAGGGAGGTCAACAAAAACGGCCCTCTCGACCGGTTCTACGCATGCGTCAGATGACGTCAAGACCTGATTTACTTTAAATAGTTGAAAAACTGAACAAGTTTGTGTTCGTCGCGTTAGGTCAGTTGATTAGCGCGTTGGTTCATTATCTTTACATTTTGGGTTCGAATCGTGGTGTGAGATGTCTTTTTTTTCGATTTTTTTTTTAATTTAAATATTGAACCAGTGTTATTTAAGCCATTTTTCACGTAAAGTTCGTTTTTCTGTTTTTTTTTTTGTTTGTTTTTACTTCGCTTATCCACCCCGAATACACACCCAAAAAAACCCGGGTACCCACCGACTTTTTAAATTTTAATCTCGAAACAGGCTTATTTAAGACATTTTTCACGTGTTCGTTTTTCATCATTCGTTTGCCTTACGTTAGTTTTTTTGTGTTTTTCCCCGCTTAAGTGTTAAAGTTGTTTTCTTTTTTTACTTCGCTTATAACAAACAAACCTACGTCATCGTCGTCGTCGTCGTCGTCGTCGTCACACTCGACGAATTCCGGGGCCGCGCACCTGTCAATTTGATTTTTAAATAAATTCAAACATTTTTCACTAACTCATTCTAGCTGGCCGATTTTATTTTCAAACTTCGCCTCAGGGCTTCCGGTTCGATCCTATCCCCCCCGGTGTTTTTTTTATTTAACACCAAACACACCTACAAACACCCGGGCAACGCCGGGTACCCCCACTAGTGTCATATAAAAACAAAAATAAAAAAAATATTGTTAAAAAAAAATCCTGATGAGGGTTTATTATAAGCCGAAATATAGAAACTTTGAATAAAATAAAAACACTGCGCGTGTCCGATCTTCGAACCGTCATGTTTTCGAACAAACGCACACACATACACGCACGCACGCACGCACGTGCACACACACACACACACATATATATATATATATATGATGATTGCAACGTCTTGTCAAACGAGTGCCACTCCCTAAGACACTTAAAGTCCATGAGCCCAAAAATAACTTCCATCGCCACAGGACCATTTTAATAGACAAATGTCTGAGGGAGTATCCATACAAAGATGATGTTACAGCGTCTTAGCTTTGTACGACAGCTCTCTCTCTCTCTCTCTCTCTCTCTCTCTCTCTCTCTCTCTCTCTCTCTCTCTCTCTCTCTCTCGGTTCAAAATGTTTAAATCCAGCAACAAGCAAGAGCAAGATAGCCAGCAACAAGTTAAACTGCAGACCAACTTAATGCGGGTACTGGTCTCCCGCTTTATGGTTTTTTAAATCAGAGATTTGCTTCTCCTAGAAAGGTTGCCTTCACCACGGCTTATGGGAGCCCTCTCCACTCCAACACACACACACACACATACATACACATAACCACACACGGTGATAGTTGGCCGTTGACCCCGCAAAAAGGTTCATTCGCCCTTTGAAAGGTTTTGTTTTTAATCCTTCAGGGAGACATGCCACCCTCCTCAGCAAACAAGTCTGATGGGGGAACCAGTTTAGTCGCCAGTGACCCCACCATAAGGCAGGTAGCACTGGGTTACATAGTACTAGAAGCATATGACATGACCTCACACACACACACACACACACACACACACACACATATATATATATATATATATATATATATATATATATATATATATATATATATATATACTAGCTCGACTCCACTACGAATATGTGTCTTGGACCATGATGTACTGGTAATATAATGTACTAGTAAAAATCAGCCTAATCATTCTAAACATAAATGTATTTTTGTGGAACGAATAGGATTCGACCATGTCATACCCAATTCGTCAGGCCGTGTCGTTTAATACTTCGCCACGAATACTACTATTGACATCGTAAACTCTGCTATGTGTACTCTGCTTGTTAGCCTTTTTTTATCAACTGATCACAAGTTCCTATTTAAATAGGAATAAAACATACAAAAATCTAGAGCACTATACATGCTTAATAGCTTATTAGAAATGATGGTACCATTCTTCATAAGGAGACAATGGCGTTCTGCATCTAGTCTACTGTATTGTAGAGTACGCTGTGGCTATAATGTCTAACCTGGAGTTGCATTTCCTGATACAGACCTGGACGAATAATAAAAATAACAAGCAAGCCAATACGGTCTGAGTCAGCACAGATTCAGAAGTTGCTCGAAAGGTGTTGGAGTGTTTAACAATCCGTCTATCGGAACTCCAATTCCGGATATTTTTGTCACTGTTTTGTCATTGTCAAGCTTTATTCTACTGCCTTGTTTAGGCCTTTACCAAAGCATCCACGATGGGGTAGTACTATTTACCACTAGCTGGTGAAATTTTGATAACTTTTCCAAGTTTGACGAATGTAACGGAAATCCTCATTCATAGTATGAAAGTAAATTTTATATATATATATATATATATATATATATATATATATATATAAACACATCTTATTTTTCTTTTATTAATATTATTTTTTCCTTGTACTCTGGATTATTGTGGACCATCTTCTTCCAATTACGGGATTTCCTTGGATTTTACTTGTACAAATGGAAATTCTTTTAACTTTCTTGAAGTTTTACATTTGGATTTTACCGTCACTGGATTTTTTATCTTCCACCAGATTATCCATTAATGTGTAATCACCTTTCTCTTTACCATATTCCCTCTGCTTAACTCATTTTGTTTTCAAGTAAGATCTTTGACTTATTTGTTGTTTCATCAAATACTTCTGCATGCAAAATCCGATCCCGCATTTTGCTAATTCCTACCCTCTGATGAGAAGGAGAGTATTTCTTCGAAACTCCGCGGATTAAGGACTATCCATCTATCTAGTGTTTCCTTTTCAGATTAAATATGTTTTTAACTCATTTCAAAGTTTTTTTAACATATTTCATTAACTGTTTGCTCATATATATATATATATATATATATATATATATATATATATATATATAGAGAGAGAGAGAGAGAGAGAGAGAGAGAGAGAGAGAGATAATATTGTGTGTCAGGTCATGTAACCTAGTACTACCTGCCTCATGGTCGGGTCACCGGCGACTAAACTGGTTCCCCCACCAGACTTTTTTGGTGAGGAGGGCGGCTAGTCTCCCTGAAGGATTAAAAATAAGACCTTTCAAAGGGCGAATGAACCCTTTTTCGGGGTCAACGGCCAACTATCACCGTGTATATTTGTGTGTATGTATATATGTGTTGGAGTGGAGAGGGCTCCCGTAAGCCGTGGTGAAGGCAACCTTTCTAGAAGCAAATCTCTGATTTAAAAAAAACCATAAAGCGGGAGACCAGTACCCGCATTAAGCTGGTCTGCAGTTTAACATGTTGCTGGCTATCTTGCTCTTGGTTGTTGCTGTATCTCAACATTTTGAACCGAGAGGGAGATTTAGCTGTCGTACAAAGCTAAGACTCTGTAACATCATCTTTGTATAGATACTCCCTCAGGCATTTGGGCTCATAGATTTTAAGTGTCCGAGGGAGTGCCACTCGTCTGGGAAGACGTTGCAATCATCATGAAAGGAAAAGGGAAATCCTAAGTGCAAGTCACGCGCATCATGAATAATTCTCTGTAGATGTATGCGAGCATATTTATTACAAGAACTGTACGTTTGTCTGTCACGTTTATGTTTTAAATAACATGCATAGATGCGTCCGTCAGTCCATCGTCGAGTCACGCTCAAGGCGTATAAATGTATAAAAGTGTATTGCTTCTTCACGAAGGGCGTTGGCATACAGAGGTTGTGTTATAAATGTATACACACATCCATATAACTGCTCTGTATGTCAGTCTGTTATGATTACGTTTTAAATGACATATATAAATGAGTCCGTCGGTCCATTTTTCCGTCACGCTAAAGGCATATATTGAACAAAAGAATCTTAATATCTTTCCTTGTTTGTGAAAGTAAGAGGCTTTTCGTTGGTTTTGCAAAATAAGAGGATCTACGAAGATAATGGCTTATTTCAATCCTAGAATTGATTAAGCTTCTTTTTTTTTCAATGTTCAGAAGCATTCTTTTGAATCTCGTTGTGCTCTTAGCCCCTAAGCATGATCTTGTTTTTTTCGGAAAAGAGTAGAACAAAGATAAATGCTCATCAATAAAAAGTCTAAAAGAAATTTCTTGGTTATTACTTTATTGCTTAAACGGCAAATGGTAAATATTATTTGCTATAAAGTTCATCCAGTGCGCTTAGAAATCTGTTATTGTACTAAATGTTATGCAATCTACATTTGTTTCAATAAAGCAATATGCATATATATATATATATATATATATATATATATATGTGTGTGTGTGTGTGTGTGTGTGTGTGTGTGCGTGTGTGTGTGTGTGTGTGACTACTTCATTTAATCACACAAATTATACGAAAGTATAATTTCATGCGTAAACTTTAAGTATTTACTTCAACAGTGCTCAATACATAGGTAGAGCTAGGTAGTAAGTTATAAAAATATATATGGCAATAAAGCTACACAGAATATTCCGCTTAATCCCGACGAAGCCTAGCGTAGATGAAATGCGGAATGTTCTGTGTAGCTTAATTGCCATATATATTTTTATAACTTACTATATATATATATATATATATATATATATATATATATATATATATATATATGTATATATATATATATTCTGGGGAATAAACTATTGGAGTAAAAGGCTTTCTTACACCTAGGGATCTCTACTGTAAAGCTGCGGCTACGAGTCCGTCGGGGGTAGTCACGTCGAGGAGGTACAAGTGCTTGCAGTTCGTCAGAGCAGCCACCATTAAAGTATTTGTAGGACAGGCAGAAAGATGCAACATTTCGTCGATGGGACAGAGGCTGAAGCTTAGGTGACAGTTCAGGACCGATCAGGTTGGCGACTCTCTTTTGAAAATTGTCCAGGAGTGAGAGACAAGCAGCAGATGCACCAGCCCAAATGTGACAGCAATACTCCATACATGGGCGAATTGTGGCCTTATAGAGTGACAGGATACTTTCAGGCGTAAGTAATTTTCTGGCACGATAGAGAGATCCCACCTTCTTTGCAGCAGCCTTGGCAATGCTCTCAATGTATATATTCCAGTTCATGTTCCCTGTAAACGTGAGGCCGAGGAGTTTAAAGGAAGTACTTTAAGACAGTGCATTCTTAGCCATTGCTATTAGTGGTAGAAAAGGTTTCTTGTAGTTATTGAAGGAAACAAGTTTAGTCTTGGCAGTATTGAATGTGACCATCCATTTTTGTCCCCATTATGTGTTTATTCGTTTTAGGCTCATGCCTGTTTTAGAGAATGGTGTCATCGGCAAATATACCCATCTCCGAAACAATTTTATCAGGGAGGTC
The DNA here is from genome assembly GCF_053919585.1 of Euprymna scolopes. Classification (NCBI taxonomy): domain Eukaryota; kingdom Metazoa; phylum Mollusca; class Cephalopoda; order Sepiida; family Sepiolidae; genus Euprymna; species Euprymna scolopes. The sequence goes on along the minus strand of NC_136514.1, from coordinate 21,311,938 downwards.
ATTTATGAGTATCAGCAACAATAAATGTCGGAGGATAGACCCCTGAGGTACTCCCGCATTTATATCATATTGTTTAGATGTTCGACCGTCGATGACAACTTGGATTTTTCTCTTACTTAAGAAGGATTTAATTACAATGTGTATTCTTCAAGTGATACCACATGATTTAATTTTCCTTAGAAGACCATCGTGGCATACCCTGTCAAAAGCCTTAAATATATCAAGGGCTACCGCTCTACCCTCCCCTGTTTTGTCTAGTGAACGGTATATATGTTCGGAGACTACAGTTAATATCTCTTCTGTTGAACGGGTTTTCCTGAATCCATATTGTTTGTCGGTCAGGAGTTTAGCAGCTGCTAGGTGTTGGACTAGGGCTTGGTTAACTGAGGACTCAAATATTTTGGCGAAAAGTGGGAGGAGGCTAATGGGGCGATAATTTAATGGATCAGTTCTTTCGCCAGAATTCTTGAAGATTGGTACCACAGAAGCGGTTTTCCAGCAGTCGGGAAAGCAAGATTCGTTAAGGCATTTATTGTAAAGTTTGGAAAGAACTGGAGCAATCTCAGCAGAGCATTTTTTTATTAGCAAAACCGGGATGAGATCAGGTCCACATGCTTTTGAGGTATCTAGGTTTTTTATGATACCATGCACCTGAGAAGGGGTGATTTTCAAATCGTCTAGTCTGGCGTCTGTCTGCAAAGGACAGTCGGGGAGGGAGTGGTGTGCCGGGTCCAGTGTGAAGTTTGAGGCAAACCAACTGGCAAGCAGATTTGCCTTGTCGGTTGCCGTGCAAGCAACCTCATGATTGTTTGATAGTGGGGGGATCGTTGATTGCCCATTATTTATTACACTGTTGTAGATTTTCCTATTTTGTGTGCTTCAATGTATTTTCTGGTGGTTTCAGTGTAATCTGTCTTAGCTGTCGCTATTACTCTCTTACAATTATTTCTGGATTCTATATACTTCTGTCTGTTTGAACTTGATTTATGTCGGTTGAATCTGCGGAACGCATGCTGCCTTTGAGCAATAGCAGCTGCACAAGCAGAGGTAAACCATTGAGGAGAGTGGGGCTTGCTATGGAATTTCCGTGTGGGAACATGTGCCTCAATTGCAGTTTTTAACCATTCAGTATATCATTTGCACACTGTTCAGCTGGGAGAGAAAATATATTTTGCCATGGGGCATCTCTGATGAGTTCCCTGATGACTTCCCAGTCGGCATTTTTGTAATACCTCGTTGTTTTGAGTAGTGAGTCTTCAGTTTTAGGGCGAGAATTTACGGTGATTTCTACCATTATCACAGTGTGATCAGCATTCCTGAGTGGGCTGTGGGCATTTGTTGTACAATCATCGGGAACTGTTGTCAGAAATAGATCTAGAAGTGAGACATGTTGGTCTGGCTGGTCTGGGAAACGTGTCGGGAATGTAACCGTCTGAAATAGGGAATTGAATATAGTGTAACGTGCATCCAGGAGATAAGCGCCCGCGTGTTTGCGTGTTGTGTGGGTACGTGGGAGAGACGGACGAGGGGAAAAGACTTAACTCGAGACCAGCTCGGCGTGACCGACCGAAAATACAAAAGAAAGACCAAGATGGCGGCCGCCGTCTTTTGTAAAGTACGATGTCTCGCAAAGTCACACGAATTCTCGCAATATGCAAATTTAGCCGGCCTACAACGACGATAAAAGCGGGTGATGAAAAAGACGTGGGGAGAGCGACGATTGAGTTGGTCGGGGAATCGTGTTGCTGTTGCTTCTCGTGCCGTGTGAGGATATTTTACCGTTGTTGGGTCCGGTCTGAGTAACCGTTCGCGTCCGTCTAGGCACCTTCCTAGTTGGATGCCGTGCAGAACCGGTGTATAATGGTTATTGAATTGCTGCAACATTTATAACATCTTTTCCTGAACTTACCGTGTTAAAGAGAGAGTCGGGCGCCATCTTTAATTTTTCCTTATACATCTACAGAGGGCGCAGTAATTCTTTTTTTTTAAAGGACTTTCCTTACATATTTTGTTACATATAGCGAAGCTATGTGTTGTGCCGTTGTGCTACCAGCTACGTCTGTGTAATTAGAGAATCCATGGCAGTTACTGTGGTGGATATTGAAGTCATCAAATACATGTACTTCAGCGCTAGTATCGAGAGAGAGTGCTATATCTATGCTGTCAGAGACTTTGTTAATTAGGGTACAGTTCTGGTTCGAGGAAGAGCGGTAGAAAAAATGTTCCATATTTATTCTGAAGCACATAAAGGCCTGGTCGTCTGTATCTAGTATTATTTCTCTACTCAGGGGAAGGGTGTTACGAATATAGACTTCAAGCCCATGCATATATATGTCTGAGTCCTTACGGCAGAGTGGAAGATAACCAGACATGTTAAAGTGATTAGAGGGAATGAAGGAGTGATGGTTAGTTTCACTCAATGCTAAGATATCCGAGGTGTTTACAAAGAGATATGATTCAACATCATCTAAGTTAGTTCTAAGTCCGCGGATATTCGTAAATGCAAGCCTCAAGGGAGGGGACAGGCTTGTTTTCTTGGAGTTTGGGCCTAGTGTAAACGTATATTTTGCTTGAGGTGTCATTTCATTTTGTTTAATTTAAAAGATTCAGTTAGGGTGAGGGTGTGAGGGGTGCTGGACAAGTGGTTGTGCAGAATATCAGACATGCAACACAAGTAGACCATCAGCTGTCGTCACCCACAGGATTGTGGCCTCAGGAAAGCCCACTGAGGATGAGTGCAAGGTCCCTTTCTATGCGGGGCATGGCACTACAAACAGCCCGATATTATACAACTGTTGATGGAGCAGCCGCTCTAAGCGCTACCAAAGAGTTAGGCCCCTGTACTATCAGTCGGACACAGCAGCCAAGAAACTGTCAATCCGGTACCCTCAATCCATTAGGCAAAGTCAGCCCAGTCCACTGTACCGACACATATGGTACTGAAGCACCGGCATAGTGTCCAGTTTAAGGGAGTGGGATGTGGCGGGAACGGGGAAAAACGGCGTTCATTGCCCTAGTCAGGAAACAAGGTTAACCACTGAGCGATTCTGACGAGTCACTGTGATAGCACCTCTACGCTTGGCTAGTAGGCAAAGGAGTATGAGAGCCGGGCGATAGACAGAGCTTATCTCCCCCTTAAGCAGTTTAGTGACCAGCTCTAGGAGTGTTGTCGTCCAGGACTGAAGAGACCTCCCTCCCCTAGGTTTGGCTTCAGGGTTTTCCTTCTTCTAGACGTATGACCTGGGAAGATCTATGGGTCCATCAGCACCGAGATGGTTCCCCCCCGAGCCTGGGTCCTAATCCAGGTATTTCTGCAACCCCGCATGGGTAGTTAATATTAATCGATTTATAAGGTTAATATCTACTGGAAAAAAACGGGTATTTAGGTAAGCATCTACTGTAAGATTTTACTCCTCGAAGCGATTAAAAGGCCATTACTAAGCTTTCCATTGTTATTGGGAGAGGGAATAGATACGAATTCATGCAGTGGAAGCACTAAACTTGCAACAGCATTGGTTTGAGAGACGAGTTTATGCAAGGTTAGATATAGTTTTGTAAGTTCAGAAATAGGATAATATGTTTATGTATAATCTACTTAATATCAGAAATTTGAATTTGGTGCCCAGACTGGGTATTTAATACGACTGAAAGATAAGATATATGCTTGCCCATTTCGACTATTTTAGTCGTCTTTTCTCCAACAGATCAGTTCTTTCGAGGTGTATTTTAAACAACATGCGGTCATTCATCGTGAGGTTCACAACTATTAAGTTCAATGTGCATCTATGCATATTGGCAAATCTGTCTTTTCTTTATCGATGTATTCTGAAATATTTGGTGTATTACATCTTAGCGCAAATAAATCCTGTTATACTAAATTATATTAAGTGCTTTAGGGTAATTTTTTGCTCTTTTTTGTATGTGCAAGAACAATTAAGAAATATATTGAATTGGTTAAATCGATAAATCAGTTACGATAATTTTTATATTCTAACACCATATAATTAAAAACGAAATTGATCGACACACCTTAAAACAAACAAAATATCCCCTAAGAAACATACCGTTCAATAACTGTTAAATACGAAGTCTTTGAGTCATCGACAATCTGAGTTGTTGGGGCTGATCAAAAAGACTGAAACAATTCGTTGAATTAAATAAAAATAGTTGCAAATTTCAAAGATCAAAGTGATTTCCATCACTACCTCTTACCTTTGAATCAATGACGTCATTTCCGTTTATTCAAACTTGTCTTACTTCCGTTATGTGGTTATTTTGTTACGGTAAATCAGTTGGCTATACTATTTGCATGTGAAAAAATAAATATGTTGAATCATATTAAATGATAAACTTTCAATGTTTAATCATCCTATATGTATGCAGATGTTGATGCATACATTAACACGCATTATTTGTTTTAGTAAACTTCACTCAACAATCCAAACTTATGTACATGAACAATCAAAAAGACGAATATAATAACTTAAACAGATTACCAAAATGAAAAACTCATCCCATAACCTACTTTGAACTATTCTCAATAAGAGAAAACTATGAAAACCTTTAACTAATGGTTGAAAAAAATGAAGAACAAATAAATAGGTGACTGTCTAAAAAAACACAAGCAAAAGATTGTCGTTCAGTCCATTTCCGTTGACAGGATTCTTGGGAGTGAATAAACCACATAATAAAGAAATAAACATTCGTTTTGGGTCCCTGTCTTGAATCTTTTTCATTAAACAGGTCCGATTAACTCAGGGAAGGTTGGCGAATCCCCCAGAAGCGGCCATTAGCAGATAGGTGTGTCGTCATGTGTATGTGTCTTATCTCTTAAAGTACGGACTTACAACACTAGATAAGTCACGGGCCGTGAAGTATTAGATATTAAGGGGCATGAGAACAATATATATATATATATATATATATATATATTTATATATATATATATATATATATATATATATATATATATATATATATATATATATATATATATATAGTGCCACGCAAATATATTGGATACATTACATTTTTCTTCATAACTTTAATGAGGATTCAAGATTTTACCTAAAATTTGATCAGTATATTCCTATTACTATTCTAAATTATATTTGGAGTAGTAATTACAAAATCAGAGTGTCGAAAGTTTATATTTTAGGAAAAATATAAATTAACAAACGCAAAAGTATTGGATGCACTTTTAAAAAATTATTTTTCTGAAATAAATTTAACTGACTTTTGCTTAGCGTGTTGCAATAATGCAAACGAGTTATCACTGACCAATCAGAGAGGTTTATCTTAAAATAATTTTATAAAATTCTACCAGTTTGGGCTCACGCCTTCAAAGTCAACCATTTCATTTATAAAAATGCTTAAAACTAAAGAGTTGTCATTAGACATTCGTCAAAAAATCATTGATAAGCACAAAGAAGGAAAAGGGTATCGAAAAATATCAAGGAAACTTAATCAACCACTTAGTACAGTTGGAAACGTTATTAAGAAGTTTAAAACCCCTGGTGAAGCTGTTTCAGATCTTCCAAGATGTGGTCCGCCAAGGAAATTAAACAAAAAAAAAAACCAAGGTGAATAAGCAGAAAGGTACAAAAAAAACTTTTCTTACTCGTGGTAAAATTCAAACCGACCTCAGAGAAGCTGGGATTAAGGTGAGCAAAAATACAATCAGTAGACTTCTAAATCGTCCATGTTTTGTATCCAGGTCCCCATAGAAAAGTTCCATTATTGAAGCTTAAACATGTCAGATCACGTTTGAATTATGTTAAAACATATGGGGAACAACCCCAACAATTTTCAAACAAGGTAATCTGGTCAGACGAATCGAAAATTGAAATCTTTGAAAGAAACACAGCGACACACGTATGTGGAAAATGGCACCGCCTATAACAAAAGAATACCATTCCTACGGTAACGTTTGGTGGTGGTTCGATATGGGGGTGTTTTTCATCCAAAGGTACTGGTGAACTAAAATCCTCAATGGTAGAATGAATGGACGTATGTACAGGAAGATTTTGGAGAAAAACCTAAAGAAATCTGCTGATTTGTTGGGAGATAATAGTAATTTCGTGTTTCAGCAGGCCAATGATCCCAAGAATACTGCCAAACTAACCAAAGAATTGCTTAGAAATAACGGAATTGATTTTCTTATTTGGCCCGGTCAGTCTCCAGACCTCACCCAATTGTAAATTTGTGGAAAATATCGAAGATCAATGTTCACAAGAGGAATCCATAAATTATTCAACAACTAGAACAGTTCTACAAAGTAAAATGGCGCAAAATACCTGTATATCTTTGCAAAAAAACATGTGTGTAACTATAGAAAGCAATTGGAAGCTGCTGAACGCAATAAAGGCTATGCAACCAAATATTAAATCAATGCATCCAATACTTTTGCGTTAGTTGATTTATATTTTTCCTTTAATATAAACTTTCTAAATTTCAATTTTGTAATTACTACCCCCAAAATATTAGTTAGAATAGTAATAGGAATATACTGACCCAAGTTTAGGTAAAATCTTGAGTCCAAATTAAAGTTATGAAGAAAAATGTTATGTATCCAATGCTTTTGCGTGGCACTGTATATATATATATATATATATATATATATATATATATATATATATATATATATATATATGAGATGAGTATTGGCTGACGAGAGCTTGATATGGGTATCTAAAACGGTGCTAATTATCGGGTTTGAAATCGACGATACTAATGAGTTGTCTCATCTAAAAACTTTCTGTAAACAAACAAATATATATATATATATATATATATATATATATATATAGTTCGGGTTTGAGGTGTTCAAAAGTCAGAACTAATTAATGAAGACAACGAGGTTGTTAAATAGTGTTCAATAAAAAGAGCAACATGTTTTTTTTTATTATTTAGGGTAACAGTTACGTATGGTCGCTACAAATAGACATCTGTTTCAGTCAAAGAGACTTCATCAGGCGACGTTGAAACAGATGGCCATGTGTAGCGACCATATGTAAGTGTTTACCCCAAATAATAATAATAATAATAATAATAATAATAATAATAATATATATATATATATATATATATATATATATATATATATATACGCTTTTATTTCGGGTTTACCTTATAATTTAGCACTCTGCTGGATTTCTTTTTCCAAAACAAAAAAAAACTAATTATATATATATATATATATATATATATATATATATATATATATATATATATATATATGGCCTGTTAATTATTAATACATAAAAACGATTATATAATGACAACACAATAAAACGTGCAAATTGTATCCCATTTCTGTTTAACAAGACATGTACTATCTACGCCTGAGCTTAAAATCGAGGCGAAAAAAGGTCAGCCCAGTGTTATACTCTTGTGAATTCATTCGATTTTGAATTAATTTTGCTTTGAAAAAATGTTTTCGAAATTTTTGAAGAAAGTTAGTGATGATTATTTTTGTTTTAACGTTGAATAATTGTTTAGTTGAAAATTATTGAGTAGAAAAAATTATACCATATTATTATGACTTCCTTTTGTTCTTATTGAACATCCCGTGCTACAACTTGACCCGGTAAGCAGTTTCACAGAGTCTCAGTCTATTGGCGGTAAAATAATTGCTGTTTAGAAGGAAGAGGTAATGAAAATTTGTTTTCTGAGACAGAACAGAAATATTCCTAATTTTAGCCTAAAATTGAGCAGAATACTGTATAGGTCTAATAAATAATCGATTAATATTTTGTCTGTTGACAATTTTCTTTCGCAAATAGACGGCCGCAACTTCACCACTTTCTCGTAATGGCATTAATTTGGCTGTCATGGACTTCGAAGTATTCAACAATGTTTGTTCAAATTTGGTTCCTTTTGTTCATTTTTTTATCTCTAATACCATTTATGGTTTTGTATCAAGAAGACATCGATGATTCAGCCGGATAATCATCTATATCGCGGAATGGACAACAAATCTTATTTATTTTTATTTTTTTTTACATGGGGATCACAACTTATCAGTGCCCGTAAGCCACTCGGGGATAAGGGTTATTTTGTGTACAATAATCAATGGGATAATATCGTAGTAATAGTTGGTATTATATATTATTATTGGGGCGATTAATCAGGAATTTGTTTATGTTGGACTTGAAGACGTCCAAGTTGTAGTCAGGTTGGAAACAGGCAAACGAAAGAGAATTCCACAGGCGTGCACTTCTCAGAAAAAAAGCTATGTTCGTGGAATCTACGCTTTGATTTCGGCACGGATAAAGAGTGGAGTAAATTACTGACAGTGGTTTTAGCTAGACGGGTGTTTATCATGAAGGGTTGGCGAGGGGTGACCAGGGATTGGAGCTCGGGCGAGCACTTGCCATGGAAATAACGATAAAACAAAAACAGGCTCGCAGCGTCGCTTCTGTGGGAGAGAGGCTGCAGGGAAGAGAAGAGAGCATCCCCCACTAAGCCACGAAGTCTATTTTGTACTTTGTCAAGGCAGGATAGGCTGTTTTTTGAGGCTCCAGCCCAGATGTGGCAGCAGTACTCCATCTTTGGACGTACTTGGCTTTTATAGAGATAGATAATTGCATCAGTTGTGAGATATCTTCTGGAGAGAAAAAAAAAGGATCCTACCATTTTATAAAATATTGGCATTTAACCTTTTTTTAGTGCACGATCAAGAACGAAACGAAAACAAAGATATGGAATATATAGATTTTCAATAAAAATCACAATATATATATATATATATATATATATATATATATATGATTAGTTTTTTTGGAAAAAAAATTCCAGCAGAGTGCTCAATTAAAAGGAAAATCCAAATTTTAAGAGCGTACTTATATTTTGTGTACAGAAAGTTGTTAGTTGAGACAGGTCATTGGTACCGTCGGTTTCAAGCCCGATAATAAGGCCCGTTTAAGGTATCCTTATCGAGCTCTCTTCAGCCAATACGAATATTGGCTGAAGAGAGCTCGATAAGGATACCTTAAACGGGCCTTATTATCGGGCTTGAAACCGACGGTACCAATGACCTGTCTCAACTAACAACTTTCTGTACACAATATATATATATATATATATATATATATATATATATATATATATATATATATATTATGACAGCCCCTTTAAGAAATTCGTTTCTTATCGTTGAGCACTTTCAGATGAATTAAAGTCGGGCAATTTAGCTCTTATGCATAGATCATCGTATAAAGATTAGATCACTTTCTGACTGACGTAAATGAACATTTAAAAAAATAAAAATGTTTAAATTCAACATTATTTCACGCGGTTAATGGTAGCCGAATGGGTTAAGTCTTCGCTAATCGAGCCAGAGATGTCTAGTATTGCGGGGTTCGAATCGTTCCACTGGTATTAATCGTGACACTCTGCACTGAAGTTTCTCGAAAGGATGAAACACTAGTGTCTGTAGGTATTTAATTATTATAGTAAAAAAAATAATTATATATATATATATATATATATATATATATATATATATCAAATTTTAGTCATTCAATACAATTAAAAATTTATGACGTGAAATGGTTAAATTTCAAATCAAAATATTTTAATTATACTATGTAAGACAAAGAATACATTTGAAATATAACTCTTTATCCAATAGGATTTCGATGTCTACCATCTTTTCAGGAGGGCCCAGTGATGCCTGGTCGTACAATACGTTTAAACATGATATTTTAATATATGCAGCTTACGTATAAATTATTATAGAATAAACTTTCTATTGGTCATTTTACATTACGAGAAATGATTTGCCCGATAGAATAATTCAATAATGATGATAATCTCGATCATAAAATTCCGTCTTTGATATTTAGGCTTGACAATGAACCTATTTACTATGCCTCCCCACGGGACAGAGTTAGACACCAGGGTCGTTTTTTAACGTGGAGAAAAGGTACAAAAATAAAAATTGTCTCAGTCGTGAATGATTTCTCCTCCACCGTAAGAGAACAAGAAATAGAAGTGCAGCATCTGAAGAACAGATACTACACTTTGATCTTTTCCCGAATAGGCTTGACAATGAATACTCTGGAGAAGTCACTTTTAATTAATGTTTAGTTTTGATATATGCAAACGAATAAATGATTTGCAGCGATTTTAAATGATGCTTCTTCTTTTATCGTAAATTGAACTTATTATTAAGAAAAAAAATTAAAGTAAAATAGTGAGGTACCCCCGGCTTGAACAGAGCATCATTCGATCCAATGCGCTACCAGTTAGTTATAGCTCCAGTTTATATTAAATCTTTTTGTTGAAAGTTTCTCATTTCTATTTGCCGATGTAACGTAAAATATTCCCCTGTATAAATTATTCTTTTTCATCTAAAATCTATATTTACTTAACGGATAAATAACATGTAAAAACATGTTAGGCATATAATTTAGCATTATGTGGAATTTTCAAAAGATTTCGGAACCGATATGGAAGCGAGTTTCGATCCTGGCTTGAGGCAGTTGCTTGTCTAGCCGCACTGATGAGCTGTGAAACAACAAAATAGTATTGTATGTGGATGATTAGTATATATATATATATATATATATATATATATATATATATATATATATATATATATATATATATATATATACATATTCGGCATAATCACGTTGAAACGCCGATAACTCTAGTCAGTACAACATGGGTAATGCTAAGTGTTGTATGTACCGAGCCAAATGTAGAAACATCCAGGTTGGTATCTGGGAGCGATGCATTCTCATTCCTCGTAAAAACATGCCTCTACGAAAAGTAACACGCTGATGTAAAACCTAAGATTTAATATCTGCTCTGTCTTGTGATAGTCATTGCACCGCCGAAGATTAGCAGTACTACCAAAAAGTGTGCTTGGTTCTGCACTAAGCTTTTATCGCTATAAACAAATCCTCTGTGTAGATTTTTCGAACAACATAATTATTGTGGTGGAGCTAATACGGTGAAAACGACGGGAGAGTCCATCATATATATATATATATATATATATATATATATATATATATATATATAGAGAGAGAGAGAGAGAGAGAGAGAGAGAGAGAGAGGGACAGACAGACAGACAGAAAGAGAGAGAGAGAAAGGGAAGAGAGTAAAATTTGGAAATATATATGGTAATTAAGCTATACATATGTTGCTTCGGGTTTGTATATACTAGTTTTTGGTGCTGACTTTCATAGTCAGCCAATCAGATGCTTTGTTGGTCACGCATTCATTTATCGTAGCCCAAATTACCTGTTTCTTTGAATTTTGTGGCCAGGGTCATTATGTTTTAATTTGGCTGCTTTTCACTCACATTTTATTCAATACTTGTGTAGTTGTTTATGTATTTATTTATTTATCATTAATATAATTATGATTATCATTTTTGTTATTAATTGTGTTATTATTTAATCCTGTTATTATATATTATGTAAGGTTATGTGTTGTTATCATAAGGTTAAGTTTATTATGTATATATAGTTTGCTATTTCACTCCTGTCGTTGAATAAATTTTAGGGTCTTTAAAGTTTAGGATAGCTAATTTCTCATTCAAACATTGTCTACATGACTTGTTTACGTTTCTACTTGTGGTGATTGCCATGTTATTTTCCACTCTATTATCAGTGATTGTCCATATTCCTTTAGATCTCTGTTGTGGTTAGAGTATGCTGTTTTAATTCGGAATTTTTCATTTTGTAATTGACTTCTTGTGATAACAAAGTGGAGAGTCTTAGCAATAAGAGCCCACTGAAAAATCACTGGCATTCGAATCTGGAAGATTCTCAATACAAAAACAAAACGAATACAAATTTACGCTTGTCAGGGTTACAGTTTGCAGTATAAAACTTTTTTTTCGTTTTCGGGAGACGTTATTTCATTCACGTGAGTTCGTTATCAGTTTGTTAAAAGACGAAATGAAATGTATCACTGCTGCCAAGTGAAAGGAAAAAGACTCCCATGCCACAATGTTGAGAGTTAAGAGCTGTTTCAAGCTATTCTGGCGATGATAATTACGAGGATACGAATCATAAATGATACAGTTAAGCCATTTACCCATTGCATGTCTAGATGGATACGTTGGCCTTCTAAGAGATGGACGAAAGTGACCAACTAGACCTAAACCTGAGAAAGTCCCGGTTAAAAAAGGCATTCACCAATGATTTGTTTACAGCCGACAGGAAGTTGACCGAGGTTAGATGGGTTTTCTAGCAGGTGGATGTTTACGCTAACAACATAAGACAGGGAGTCTGATTAGCTCGCTTTGATAGAATTTGTCTTCAAAGGTTTGCAAAACTGTTTTATCTTGCGGCGTTCCCTAGTGCCAACTTTATAGAACTTCAGCAGGGACCAAAAATTGAGACCCTGACTACAAGAGAGCAGAATGGTAACGTTAATTAGAGACGAAACGCCAATGAGTCGACCCAGTAAAAAAATCTGCAGTTTCTACTATTGGAGCTTTAGCTCCGGTATAACCTGTTACACATGCGACCGCAAGGATCAAATAGCGAGAAACTGTCGGAAATTTGGATGGCATTACTACCGATGCGACAAAATCAGATACTGGATCCAAGACTGTTTGAAAAATTAGCACGGGGACAAAGCATCAGCGCCAGATTACTCCCCCTCAAAGATGTAAATCATCTGTCCGATATTCGGTGTTAATCGACACAGAATGGTCGCATACAATAGTAGATGCGAATCGATGTCAGACCTGAAAGACAGAAATGGTCGACCTTATGCAGCAGAGGGTGATCACCATTTACACAAACGAAATCGACTATGTACAGAATAATGTGCTGATAGTGCGTGGTAGACTACCGGGCTTTATCTGATGTTAGGCATCGATGCGATAAAAGCATTGGGACACATCACTATTGGACATACAGTTGCAATTCGAATCGGCAATGGTAGTCCCCACAGATGCAGCCATTTCCATCAGTGAATTTTATTTACTGCTACATTTTATCATCGGAGACTTACACTGATCGCGGCATAGTAATGGGCCAATGACCGCGCACGTGAAGCACTGCACAATGGAATGCCCGATTATCGAGTGCCGAAATCCGGCAAAAGTGATGCAGCGTAATAAGGCAAAGATGCTGCCAGTGATGGACTACAGCCAACTTAACAATTATGTAGGCGCATTCACGGTCAATGCCGATGTTTGCACTGCAAGTATGCGTACTTTACGCTAAAAAGGAGCTAACGTGTCACTGCTAGACCTCATAAAAGTATATCTCGAATTGCGGATCTACAAGGCGCTGCGGTTATACTAGACTGTGGCGATCAATGGGAAGAGGTACTGTCTGACACATTTGGTCCCCTTATCATTAAGCCCATAGTCAGCAAAGTGTTATTGTAGGAGAAATTTGTTAACTGAATAACATCAGCCTACATCTAAGCCACAAGTTAAAAAAAAGTTGGTTCAATTTGGACCAGAATGTAAGGATAACGAACGTCTAGGGTACGGCACACTCGTGCTAGGATTGACGGTCGCAAGAATGCATTGTGTTCTGCGGTGGAAGCGGAAAAAGTCGCATAACATTGTCGCATGATGAACCGTATTCTACTTGTGCAGACGTTTTTTGGGAATCTCCCGGTATATTCGTGGCTGCGTGTAGCATACGGAATAATTCAGAGAAAAACTAGTTCAATCACAAACGGCTGGGATGAAACTGTGATGGACTCTTTACTTCAGCGTATAATGTGTGAGACTATGGATTCAGCTTGTAGATTCTCGTACGTGGACGACTGGAAACAAAACATATGGGCTTATACCAGCGTGCTAGCAACTGGAGTATTAAAAAACACGGGACTTTGCGACTAGCATGTGCAGAAGCGCTCAAAACTTATATACCAATGTCTTAATTGGGTCTACCTACGGCCAAAATGAGTTCGTCTATGTGCTATAAAAATGGAATACCACAGTCATTCGGAGAGTAACTGCTGAGGTTGCTCTGGTAGTGTGTTGTCATTTCGTTCGGGATGGTGTGGTGCCGAATCGTAGGTGTGTTCAGTTTCCAATCGACTGAATTGTTCGGCATCGTATCGTGTCGAATGGTTGGAGGTGTTCTGGATCGAACCGACGGAGTTGTTTGGGATTGTGTCGTATCGAATCGATGGGGCTGTTCACGATCGTGTTGGGTATCGTAGGCGAATTTGCAAGGGACGGTGCTGCTGCGTGTGATAACATATTTTCTGTTTTCTCTTTCTTCTCTTGTGAATAAACAGACTGTGTTGGAGGACGGTTGTTCGCTGCGACCTGAGGACAATGCGAAGTAAATTAATCTAATTTTAATAGAGTATATTTGTTTATTTTTTTTTAAGTCGGTTTCTATTTAACCCATAGTTGGGACCTTAATAAGTTCTACCAGTCCGGGTTAGAATGGACCTGATAGCAATGGCAATTAAAGGGTGGCTTCACACTCCCCAAAGCCCGCAAGCTGGGGCCTCACCATCTGATATAGTTTAAGGTCATATCCAGGACCAGAAAAACATGGAGATTAAAATTAGATTACTTCCAAATACAATGAAAATAGAAAAGTATTCCTGCTAAAAAGAAAATAGAAACAGGGGAATTAAAAGTCAAGTAAAACTTTTTTTCTGTTAAACGCGCATCCATTGGCCACGATAAAAGCATGTGTGAATAATAAAGTATCTGATTGGCTAACTAGCAAACTTATTGCCAAGGAAATATATACGAACATCGATTCGATGCAATGACCTGAAGATACTTTACAAGGATACCTTACAAGATACCTTACGAGGAAAATTCTTTGTAGCTTTATTGCCGTTTCTGTCCCCGACGAATATGAATATATATATATATATATATATGTGTGTGTGTGTGTGTGTGTGTGTGTGTGTGTGTTCTCCTTGTGACTTGGTACTTAAAGAAATATGTAGATTGCACTTTACTATTATCTAATTGTAAAAGCGTGTGTTATTATTTATATGTTATAACTACACTAAGTATTTAAATTACATATAAAACAAACACACGCGCGCACACACACACACGAACACACACTCACGCACAAACGCACACATACAAACATATATATATATATACATACATATATATACAATTATATAAATGCAACTTTGTTTGTGTGTACGAGTTAGTTCCTTACAGAATCCGAAACGCCTAATCAGATTTTCTTTAAAATTTACATAACTTTAGTGCATAAGTCTGGGAGTGAGCTTAGTTGAGTTTTCTCTCAGAATAGCCCCGATAATTACCGATAATCTATAACTGAAACCGTTATTTTAATTTATCTATAATCGGTAAAGTCATTTCTTCCATGTGGTCGCTTAGCAACAATGATAGAACAACAGGCCGTGAAAATTCTACTGTGGGTAAGTTGATAGCATGTGTTTTATTATAAATATATATATATATATATATATATATATATGCATGACGTAATCTGTAGTTTTAAACTCCGAACGTAACTTTCTTAATATTTTTTTTATTTACACAAAGGATTTTATAAACTTAAAAATGTATGCTTTTCTTTATGTTTTTTTTTGTTTTGCATGACGTTGTCTGTAGATTCAAACCCGGAACGTAAATTTTTTTGTGCTTTTTTATCAAAATATTATATTTAAGCGTATTTTACGAACAGAAAACACTTGGTGGCCTGCTAGTATATATATATATAAATATATATATATATATATATATATATAACGGGGTTTTATCGATTTTGACATTCCAAATCTAGGGTAGAAATCGGTTATTGGTGACAGACTCGACAATTTGGCACCGTTCGGTTGGAGAAAGCTCCGAGAAAAAATAAATAAAGTTCGCCTTATCACGTTCTCTCAGGGATTCTGCCAACTGAACGAAACTGCAGAGTCTTTCTGCCTCTATAAGCTGGCTTCTCCACCAAACTCATCATGGTCGGACCGATAAATAAAACACTTTATACACACACACACACACACACACACACACACACACACACACACACACACACACACACATATATATATATATATATATATATATATATATATATATATATATATATATATATATATGAAGGCGAGGTTGTGCCCGGAGTGCAGTGAAATCCAAAGTGTGCTGCAGGTACAAATACCCTATTTATCAAATTTCAACACTTTAGAAAAGATATTCAGAGAGGAGTTTAATAGAGACTGTTTGCACACACATTGGCACGGTCACGGATTTCAGTCTAATAGTAATACAGAATCCATCATCTAATAAGCAAGCATAAAAACCGATAAGTAATTATTTAAAGCTTTTTTTCAAAGGAATATGCAAATTAGTTAATCCTCATGTAGGCGCTCCCATATCAATGTCTTAGTATATTAAAAAGATCGTTTTTTTTTAATTTTAAAATGAAAAGTAGGATTTTAATATCAATGTCAGAGCGAGGAAACCTAACTTCTTTTATATATATATATATAAAAGAAGAGAAAACCTAACTTCTTGTATATATATATATATATATATATATATATATATATATATATATATATATATATATATATATACATATATATGTATATTTCTGTAGAAATATATTTTCTTATTATATATCAATCCTTATATAAGAAGCTCAATGTAACTACGGAGCAATATAGAGAATAAATGACAAAAAGTTATATTCCAAAATTCATGATGTTGACAATCTTATAATTTATTCCTTTAATTCAGTTGACTTAAACAATACTTGACAGTATCTGTTTCGTAGCGTAAAATCAATGTCTTAATTATTATATCAACCAGTGAATATATTATGTCCTTAACTGATCAGAAGAAATAGCAACAATCAATTCGTCAAAAGGAATTGAAATGTGATTTAACATGGTAAAAATGCGAAAATTGGAAGAGAAGCTGCAGTTATCCTTATATTTTTCCATTACCCCATATTGAATTTTTATCAAACAAAGTCATACACCCCAACAATTCGTACTAACAAATTTATGAATCTTCTACCAAAATCTTCTATTTAACAATTAGTAAATTTATTAATTCTAAGTTTTGTATACATACTTATAAATATCATATCAAAAAATTATAAACTATTATACATGTTTGTATATACGAAACTAAACGCAGCTAAAAAAGGATATATATATATATATATATATATATATATATTAATTCAACATAAATTCTCAGAATCAATGAATTACTTCATGAAGTTCACTTGTGATTCTCTCTGAAGTACATGGATACCCGCGTCTTCAATCAATGTTATCAACTACCGATCTAAGTTTATAAAGCAACACAATACACTTATTTTCTCATCCTTAATTTACAACTTCACAATGTTAAATTCAATGTTATTGAGTTATTCTTGGGGAGGCGGTCTTTTCCAGGACAGGAGTCCATCTGCTCTTGTGTAACATCAAGCATAGTGTTGTTACTTGAGGCAACATCAACAAAGGAATGTGCACCATTCATGGTCCAGTTGTAACCATATCGAGGAATCATAGGTTTAAAAATACTACGGTATTCTGTTCGTCTGAACGAAGTTTACTCGCAAGTAGAAGCAGCGCCTTTTGCTAGGTTATAGAGGGAAATGTGTGTATAATAAGTTGTCCAAACAAACTCATGAACACATTGAGCGAAGACACTCAACGTTGGTGTTTAGTAGACATTTAAATTCTTTCCAAATATATCTGGTTTTATTTTATTTTATCAAAAAATCAGGAGGCCATCCTATCAGGGGCTAGCAAGTATGCTCTATACGAGAGTTGTAATGAATTCTCTTTTATCTCTCAAATGTTAACTTAGGAATAGAAGTTAAGAACATTCATTTTTCTTTTTTACTAATTGAGCAGTTAACTTTGTTATACGATATCTTTCTTGTGGTTTCTCGGACTTATCAGATTCTACGACAAACATTTTTTTCAGTTTTCACCCCAAACAAGGCACAGTGCTACTTTGTAGTAGGGGACTACTCTTGGGGGCATAAGTTGCGGGGATATTATGAAGGACAATAATTAGTAAGATGCCTGTTCACATAGCACTCGAACTTCTGCATGTCAGTACAGTTGGGAAAGCAGAATCCCGGAAGGGAGTTCCACATTCTAGCAGTTCTGGGGAAGAAACTATTTGAGTAGAAGGCTTTCTTACACCTAGGGATCCCAACTGTGTAGGGGTGGGATTTAGCTGTTTTCCAGGTTTATCGAGGGGATTTATAGTGAGGGGGTACAAGTGCTTGTAGTTCGTCAGAGCATTCACCATGAAAATAATTGAAGAACAGCAGAGGGATGAAACATTTTGTCGATGGGACAGTGACTGAAGCCTGGATGACAGTTCAGGCACTATCAGGTTGGTGACTCTCCTTTGAACCCTGCCCAGGAGTAAGAGACTAGTAGCAGGTGCAACAGCCCACATGTGACAACAGTATTTACATGGGCGAATGGTGACATTATAAAGATACCGGATACTTTCAGGCGTAAAAAACTTTCTAACACGCTATAAAAAGCCTACCTTCTTTGCAGCAGTCATGTTAATATCTAGCTTAGTGCTTGTACTATTGACAGTATCATAGAGATTGTATAAAATTCTTCTAATAGGCAAAGATGGATAAACCATATTGAAGTGAATCTTATTTGGGCAGCAAATCCTACGTTATTTTAAATATTTAGTAAAGTAATATATGTAGAGAAATATCTTAATGCGAGCTAATCCTGAAAAATAACTGTGCTTAAAGACTGCAGACAATAAGATAGTGTCTCATATTTCATTATACAGGGTGATCAAAAAAAAACAAAAAAACAGAGAACATCCAAATATTTTTCTGAGCATTTTACAGTCACTGGAGAAAAAAGGCCAAAGACCCTAGTGTTTTGTTGTGATGTTTTGAATATAATAAACTAGTTATGACCTAAATTTCATTTCATGAAAAATACTAAGAAACAAGGCCTAATATAGTTGGGGCCCGTTTTTTTTTTGGGGGGGGGTCACCCTGTATTATCATGTCATTACTTAATATTTTATTGTCTACATTACATTGTTATTTATTTTTACTGATGATTTCGCTATTAATTACATATATTTGTCTTTTCGGGTCGAACGGATGCTGCTGGATTTTATTTGTGAATGTTTTACAACAAGTTTCCAGCATCCGCTACGAATTTTGACGCTTCTGGGATTTAAATCAATCTAATTAGTTCGTCATCCATCAATTCTGTCTCTTTGTCTATTTCGAGGGCGACGGCGAGTTGGCACAGGGTGTTCCGCGGAAGTTAGTTATTTCTTTTGTTTGTATCGTCTTCGAATTGGTGCTCGGTCATTGACCTGAATAAAACGGTAAAATATAGATTCTTTCCGTGTTCCATCGAAAGCACACGGCATTCAAGATATTTTCAGAATCAACTGGCTGGAAGCCTTTACAAGAATTGCACAAATAGGCCAGACGCCAATTTCGTTTTCATTGTGTTTTCAACGAGTTGAAAGAATACGCATTTAATTTTATTAGACGATCAAAATAAAATACGACATTGTATCTATATACTGTTTATAGAACAACCGTTTTTTGTCTCTGAGCGATTCTTGAATTATATCTAAATAGCAAAATCAAATATTCCTTCTTTTGATGAGTGCTCCTTTCAAAATAACATGCTTAGGGGAAAGATATTAACATGAATCTCTCGAGCCAATATGTGCGATATATATATATATATATATATATATATAGAGAGAGAGAGAGAGAGAGAGAGAGAGAGAGAGAGACAGGATTACCCTAAAAAAACGGGCCTCAACTCTATTTAGGCCCCATTTCTTAGTATTTTGTCCGAATGAAATGAAAATTGGGTAAAAAATTATTATATTCAAAACATCACATAAAAACACTAGGGTCTTTGGCCTTTTTTTCTCCGTTCTACAGCATATGTTCTAGATGGCCTCCATTTAGCTTTTGTTTTTCTTTTGGGTCACCCTATATATATATATATATATATATATATATATATATATATATATATATATATATATATATAAGTACTTCATTTAATCACATAAATTGATATAGTGAAGTATAAATTTATGCGTAAACTTTATGTATTTATTTCAAGAGTGCTCAATACGTAGGTAGAGCTAGGAAGTAAGTTATAAAATATATATGGGAATTAAGCATAAGCCTGATGAATCCTAGCGTGGATGAAACGCGAAATATTCTGTATACCTTAATTGCCATATATATTTTAAAACTTACTAATATATATATATATATATATATATATATATATATATATATATATATATATATATATATATATATATATATATATATACTAGCATTTCAGCCCGGCGTTTCCCGGGTGTTTGGATGTGTCTGTTTAGCAAAAAAAAAAGTGGTAGTAGGAAGGCAGAGGCTCCAACCCGTACCGTGAAGGAGGAAAAGAACGGGGAAAACCCTGACGTTTATGCTATTACGACTACCGCCAAACCGGAAGTGACATTTTTTAAAATTAAGGCTAGACAATCGAAAGGAAAGGATAACTTTCAAAAATATCGGCGAAAAAAGCGACCCTTTCCCTGTAGAAAATTCCCCAGTTGAATGTGAAAATATTAATGTTTTTAGCCAATTTTTCGATATTTGTCGTATGAAAGGTCGAACTTTAAGACGATACTGATCTTGGTAAAATCCGTCCCCTCTGTCAAAGGTTTTAGGCAGACATGCAAACATGCCTTATCTCTGAATATCCTTTATGTAAAATTTTTAATGTTTAGACCAGAAATTGTCTGAGTAATTTCGTAGAGACCACAGCGGTCAATTTTTTTTTAACTTTTAACACCTAATATGACCCCTTAACAATTACTGTTTTGGGCACAAATCAAGTAATTAAGTTAGATCCATGTCAAGGAACCTGTATCTAGAATTTCAAGTGTTTAGACCGAAAATTTGCGCAATAACTCTGTCAATTTTTAGTCTAAAGACTCGAAATTTGATATACAGGGTACTGAGATTTGGGAAAATCTATGTGATCGGTTTTCGGCCAGAAATTTGGCTGTTAATGGGTCAAAGTTAAACGATTTGACCTTTGAGAACTCTGCCAAACTCCTCCGACAATTTTGGGCCTAAACACTATGACGAAATGCTAATTTATAATTCTCTAAAAGTAATTTTGGTTACAGGTTACACAATAGTTTCCTGTAAAATATTATAGTCAATTTCAAACTAATAATTATTTTAACAAGTATGTAAACCAGAATACGCTATATAATTATTATTTAGAATTTTACTCAGTTGTTATATAAAATTAAAATTAAATATTTTATTGCTGGTAGTTTGACGAAGATAAGCCTTGCAAACAACTTCATTTTATCTATATGTTTACTTATCTCTGTATTTTTTACTTTTACTTTATTTTAATTTTATTTTACTTTACATTTTATTCATTTATCTCTTTTTCCATTCTATTATCTTTTCGTTTAATTAGTTTAGTTCCTGTTAAACACTTATCGTGTCTATCAACACCATCTGTTTAGAGTGTTGCTCATATTTTTATTATTTCACTTATAAACTTCTACATGAATATTGATCACATTTGAAAAAAGTATTTTTTGGCTACATATATTTGAACTTATTTAATCAGTATATATAGCGATAAAAAAAAAAGAAAAAATATGTCCGTGTAATTTAAAATGTTGAAACGAGAAACGAGAAAGCTCGGAAATAGTGAAATAAAAATAATAACAGAAAATACAGAAACGTATATTGGTTGAGTGGATTCCTCTAAACTGAGCCTCAAATCCATACTGCTCGATAGCAGACACTGGTTAAAGGAAACTGGTTACCGAAAGTGACGTCAGGATTAGTCAGGAGACGTCAGTAATAGCAGAAACTGGTTACCGGAAGTGACGTAAGAAATAGTTCATCGTCAGAATCTGTAGCGGTGCCACTCATATATATATATATATATATATATATATATATATATATATATATATATATATATATATATATATAAGCAAACAGTTAATAAAATGTTAAAAAACACTTTGAAATGAGTTAAAAACATATTTAATCTGAAAAGGAAACACAAGCTTAATGGATAGTCCTATATAATTTTATAAATATTAATTCTTTAATATTTATAATACACTTTAATTTTACCATCTTGGATCATTTTGGTAAATTTAATTTTAATTATATATATATATATATATATATATATATATATATATATATATATATATGGGGGGGGGTTAAAGGAATAGAATAAGATAAATCCTTTAGGAGGAAACTCATCGGCATAATACAGAGCTTAACAAACTGTTTTGAAGCTTATATAGAAAGCAACCCATCTACACAATTAATTAAATGAGCACGTCCTTTACACTATATTCCCCTCGAAAATTTATGCAACCATATTGTCCAAATACTTTAACCCTACTATGACAGATATGCTATATACCTACATACACTGCATAATAAAAACTATACTACTCCTATATAACAGTGACCAGTATAATTCCCCCATTCAGCCTCAATATTTTATTTCATTCCTAATGTAACTATCGCTAGTCCTAGTATCCCTATTATGTTACTAGCAACTTCTTTTCTCTTCTGATGAGAAGCATTGGGCTTCAAAATACTAATGTATCCGAAAATTTATATATATGAACACCTAACGGGTTATTAAGATCAGCTGCTGAACAAATATTATATGGTCACGCTATTATATAGCTAATGTTTAGATTAGTAATATTAGTATTTTATACTTAAATAAATATCACCTATATATTTTTATCTGGATTTATTATTACGACCTGAAAAATGCCTATGCGTATACTCTAAATCAAGACGAAATCCTCCATAATAATTGGACGCCATCGTTGTTTCAATGTCTTACTATTTATATGCAAACAAAAAGCAGACGACAACTGACATGGTATAAATAGTTCTCATTTACCTAATACCACTATAACCTTTTGGAATAAATGGATAAATGTATGATGGTTATATAGCCTTATATTTTCATTTTCTTTCTCTTTCTCTCTTTCTTTCTCTCTCTCTTTCTCTCTCTCTCTCTCTATCTGTGTGTGTATATATATATATATATATATATATATATATATATATATATACACACTATATGACTATCCGTTCCAGACAGAGTATAAGTAATAAAGTTATATTAATTTGAAGTTTTAAATGTTGTTTAAATTCAATTGATCCATCGAGAAACGGCGTGTCAACGTGATTATGCCGTATTCTGGAGTTAATTATCGAAAAGATTGTCTTAATGTAATATGCAAATGATGTTACTTGCTGACTGTAGATTTCGTTTGAATAAATATAATATAAAATAAAAATATTAAATACAAAAGTTACATCGTTTTTCATGCTTCTAAAAACCCTCATAACCTTTAAATATATACCCTATGTGATTATCCGTTCCAGCAAGAGTATAAGTAATAAAGATATATTAATTTGAAATTTTAAATGTTTCTTATATACTGCTAGAGGTAGCGTTAAACCGATATTTGTTTGATAATAAATAATAAAATTCAATATCAGCAGCAGGGCATTCATTATGATAAATCGTTAAAAAAGAAAAATAGAAATGTATTATAGTATACACAGCTTTATAACTAAATACTAAAAACTACACACAGAAAAAAAAAACTTTCTTAATCTCATCGAAAACATTTTACCATAGTAAACCTTGACGATTTATTCTTGGGATTCAACGCAGAAGCCTCTATGTTGTGTACTTGTTATGGTATACTTCCTTATCGTACTATTACTGGTGTTTCTTCGGTGGCTGAGTTCTGACCTCGCATTAAAGAGCTTCAGATTTCCAATCCCGAATTGTGATTGGTTCAACTAATGAGTTGAAATGAGGGCGAAACTCGAGTCAGGACTTCCGGTTTGTTGGATTTCATTACACTGGTGAACTATGACGTTGCTTGACTGTGGAAATAATTATATCATCTCTCATATTCTGAAAATTGTAATATATATATATATATATATGTGTGTGTGTGTATATATATATATGCGTTTGTGTGCGTGTGTGTATGTGTGTGTCTGTGTGTGGGGTATACATATATAAACACAAATACATTTATATATATGAACACCTAACGGTTCACTAAGATCAGTTGTTTAACAAATATTTATATGGTCACGCTATTATATAGCTAATGTTTAGATTAGTAACATTAGTATTTTATACTTAAATAAATATCACCTATATATTTTTATCTGGATTTATTATTACGACTTGAAAAATGCCTACGCGCATGCTCTAAATCAAGGCGAAATTCTACATGATAATTGGACACCATCGTTGTTTCAATGTCTTTCTATTTATATGCAAACAAAAAGCAGACGACAACTGATTTCATCCAAATTAAATTAATGACAAATATTTCGCTACGAAAGTCATTAGCAATAATTAGCGATAATTTGTAAATTAATAATTAGCAAATTCAACCATACAAAATTCATAGATTGCAAAATAATTATTTTTATAAAGACAAATATATTTTTTTATGAAAAATGCAGTTAGGAATCTTCCCAGTGTGTGTTGTAATGGATGGTTAAATAAAAAAATATAATTAAAAATAAAAATGTTTAGTCGTAAAAAATAATGGAATTCAGTCATTACTTTAATTGTTTTGGGGTTTTTTTCTATAAAAATGGACATGTTATCCATTAAGGAAATGATAATGATAATTATCAAACTAATTTGGTAAATTATTAAGTAACATGAATTTGACACTAGACGGATGAATGTTTAGCGAAAAAATAAAGGGATAAATGAAATACAAAAATGGTCATCATATGAAGAAAAGAAGAAAAGTGTGGAAAGAAAAACAAATGAAGAAATAAACTAAAGAAAGGAGATTCAAATAAAGTAAGTCAGGGTGAAATAAAGAAATAAAGAAAGAATGGAAGAAATGTATAAAGAGAAATTAATGGCTAAAATAAAGAATGGACGAAAGAAATACAAGAAAGAATGAAATAGAGAAGAAAATAAACAACCAATACATGGAAACATGAGTAAACGTGAATGAATGAAATAAAAAAAAGAAAGGGAGGAGGAAATTAATATGAAAAGAATTTAATGAATTAATTAACGGAGGAAAACACAAAAATGTGAATAAGAGGAAAAACGAAGAAAAAAATACAAAAAAAATAAATAAATATAAAAATAAAGTAATGATGACGCAGGATGTATGAATGACTGGATAAAAGAAAAAAGTAGTGAATAAGATGGAAACGAAAGAAGTGATCATAATAGGAAAAACAGAAAATAAACTAATAATAGAAAAACAAAAAAGAGACTACTAGTAGAAAAATAGAAAAGAAGCTAATAATAGAAAAATAGAAAATAAACTAATAATAGAAAAACACAAAAGAGACTAATAATAGAAAAATAGAAAAGAAACGAATAATAGAAAAATAGAAAATAAACTAATAATAGAAAAATAGAAAATAAACTAATAATAGAAAAACACAAAATAAACTAATAATAGAAAAATAGAAAAGAAACTAATAATAGAAAAATAGAAAAGAAACTAATAATAGAAAAATAGAAAAGAAACGAATAATAGAAAAATAGAAAATAAACTAATAATAGAAAAATAGAAAATAAACTAATAATAGAAAAACACAAAATAAACTAATAATAGAAAAATAGAAAAGAAACGAATAATAGAAAAATAGAAAAGAAACTAATAATAGAAAAATAGAAAATAAACTAATAATAGAAAAATAGAAAAGAAACTAATAATAGAAAAATAGAAAAGAAACGAATAATAGAAAAATAGAAAAGAAACTAATAATAGAAAAATAGAAAATAAACTAATAATAGAAAAACACAAAAGAGACTAATAATAGAAAAACACAAAATAAACTAATAATAGAAAAATAGAAAAGAAACTAATAATAGAAAAATAGAAAAGAAACTAATAATAGAAAAATAGAAAAGAAACTAATAATAGAAAAATAGAAAATAAACTAATAATAGAAAAATAGAAAAGAAACTAATAATAGAAAAACACAAAATAAACTAATAATAGAAAAATAGAAAAGAAACTAATAATAGAAAAATAGAAAAGAAACTAATAATAGAAAAATAGAAAATAAACTAATAATAGAAAAACACAAAAGAGACAAATAATAGAAAAATAGAAAATAAACTAATAATAGAAAAATACAAAAGAGACTAATAATAGAAAAATAGAAAAGAAACTAATAATAGAAAAATAGAAAAGAAACGAATAATAGAAAAATAGAAAATAAACTAATAATAGAAAAACACAAAAGAGACAAATAATAGAAAAATAGAAAAGAAACTAATAATAGAAAAATAGAAAAGAAAAAAATAATATAAAAATAGAAAATAAATTAATAATAGAAAAATAGGAAAGAAACGAATAATAGAAAAATAGAAAAGAGACTAATAATAGAAAAACAGAAAATAAATTAATAATAGAAAAAGAGAAAAGAAACTAATAATAAAAAAAGAAAAGAAACTAATCATAGAAAAATAGAAAAGAAACTAATAATAAAAATAGAAAAGAAACTAATAATAAAAAATAGAAAAGAGACTAATAATAGAAAAATAGAAAAGAAACTAATAATAGAAAGACACAAAAGAGACTAATAATAGAAAAACAGAAAATAAATTAATAATAGAAAAAGAGAAAAGAAATTATTAATAAAAATAGAAAAGAAACTAATAATAGAAAAACACAAAAGAGACTAATAATAGAAAAACAGAAAACAAATTAATAATAGAAAAAGAGAAAAGAAACTAATAATAAAAAAATAGAAAAGAAACTAATAATAGAAAAACACAAAAGAGACTAATAATAGAAAAACAGAAAATAAATTAATAATAGAAAAAGAGAAAAGAAACTAATAATAAAAAAATAGAAAAGAAACTAAGAATAGAAAAACACAAAAGAGACTAATAATAGAAAAACAGAAAAGAAACTAATAATAAAAAAATAGAAAAGAAACTAATAATAGAAAAACAGAAAATAAATTA
The DNA here is from genome assembly GCF_053919585.1 of Euprymna scolopes. Taxonomy (NCBI): domain Eukaryota; kingdom Metazoa; phylum Mollusca; class Cephalopoda; order Sepiida; family Sepiolidae; genus Euprymna; species Euprymna scolopes. The sequence continues at coordinate 21,284,935 of NC_136514.1, read as the reverse complement.
ATAATAGAAAAAGAGAAAAGAAACTAATAATAAAAAATAGAAAATAAACTAATAATATAAAAACACGAAAGAGACTAATAATAGAAAAACAGAAAACAAATTAATAATAGAAATAATAGAAAAGAAACTAAGAATAGAAAAACACAAAAGGGGCTAATAATAAAAAACAGAAAATAAACTAATAATAGAAAAAGAGAAAAGAAACTAGTAATAAAAAAATAGAAAAGAAACTAAGAATAGAAAAACACAAAAGAGACTAATAATAGAAAAACAGAAAATAAATTAATAATAGAAAAAGAGAAAAGAAACTAGTAATAAAAAAATAGAAAAGAAACTAATAATAGAAAAACACAAAAGAAACTAATAATAGAAAAACACGAAAGAGACTAATAATAGAAAAACAGAAAATAAATTAATAAAAGAAAAACACAAAAGAAACTAATAATAGAAAAACACAAAAGAAACTAATAATAGAAAAACACGAAAGAGACTAATAATAGAAAAACAGAAAATAAATTAATAAAAGAAAAACACAAAAGAAACTAATAATAGAAAAACACAAAAGAAACTAATAATAGAAAAATAGAAAATAAATTAATAATAGAAAAGAGAAAAGAAACTAATAAGAAAAAGGGAAAGAATCTAATAATAGAAAAAATAAACAAATGAATTTCAGAAAGAAAACAAAAAAAACGAAAAAATGAAAACAGTGAATGAAGAATTTCAGGATAGGATATTAATTTCGAATTACGGTTTACTAATACCTTTAATTTAAGTATTTATAGAATAATATATATATATATATATATACATATATATATATATATATATATATACATGTGGCAAAAATTCGCACTTTTATTATTTTCAACAACTTCAAATTTAAGCTAAATTTAATGTAACTATTTAAACAAACTATACCTTATTTGATTCGCCTTTTATTCCTCTATAATTTTACCTGTTCATATTTGACTGGTAATTGAAATATGCTCACGTCAATTAAAAAAAATAACTTTAAATTGAAGAGGCAAAAAGAAAGTCCACACAATGGAAAATTGTTATTTAAATGTTACTTTAGAACATTAATGCAACACAAATACAACAGAAATACAATGATCTAGTTAATATTTAGTAGCATAGCCCTTCTGCAATTTGAGAGCTTGCAATCTAATTCCTTGAGTTAGAGCGCAGCAATACTCCAGGGAAAGGGCATCCTACTTCTCTTTAATTTTTGTCCAAAATTCTTCCAAATCTGAAATTTTATCATTGCGTAGCTGTTGCTTGATGTAATACTATACGTTTTCGATAGGATTGAGGTCTGAAGATTGTGCAGGTCAATCCAAACAAGGAATATCATGCTCTTCCAGGAACCTCTTGACATTGCCAGCTGTGTGAATGGGGGCATTATCCTGCATGCAGATGGGATTATCATTCAAATTCCAACCAAAGTAGGGTAGGAAATGCTCAGTCAACGTATTAATGTACTTGGTCGAATTAATTCGACCTTGCAAGCGTACTAAAGGCCCTTGATCATTGTACTATTAATGCCCCACACCAAAACGGAACATACACCACCATTGCAGCGTTGAAACTGAGCACCTAGGATTAAATTCTTCGTCTTTCCTCCAACGGACGTACTGCCTTCCATCACTGCCTAGCCTATTGGCCTTGCTTTCGTCGCTAAAAATCACTTTTGACCAATATGAAGAGTCGTGATTTTCTTTGTATCTGACGAAGTCAAGACAGCGCTTTTTGTTCTTTACAGAAATCATTGGCTTGCGTCTTGCAACAAATCCTCGCAAATTTAATCAACGTATTAATGTACTTGGTCGAATTAATTCGACCTTGCAAATTTTATCCCTTAATATGTTCTTGACAGTAGAAAGAGAGCAGTTTTAACAAAATTGCACTATTGTTGGGTTTGGGAAGCCGTTTCAAATCTGTTTCTTAGGCTGCGGATCTTGGTAGCATTGTCTTCCCTGTTAGAATTAAGCCCAGTACGACCAGATTTGGGGGAATCACGAACACTGCCGGTGTTTTGGTGCTTTTGCACAGTCTTTCGTACCGTTTTCTCATCACATTTCAATCTGCTGCCGATTTCTCGATTGTATAAACCAGAAAAGTGGAGATTAATGAACTCCTGAGGATCACTAAGAGAAAGTCGTGGAATATGGACTAAATGTTAAGTTGTATAACCTGGAACAGCAACAATAACGATTAGAGATGCTGTTGCCTATTGGTGGATATTTAAGCTGATGTAGGGGCGATAATTTAAACTGGTTTTAAGCGAATTTGTTGCTGCGGACTTTCTTTTTGCCTCCTCAATTTGAAGTTATTTTTTAAAAATTGACGTGAACACTAGAATATTTAAATTAAAAGTCAAATATGAACAAGGAAAATTATAGAGGAATAAAAAGGGAATTAATTGAGGTATATGTTGTTTAAACAGTTACATCACATTTAGCTCAAATTTACAGTTTTTGAAAAAAATTACAAGTGCGGACTTTCTTTTTGCCGACATTGTATATATATATATATATATATATATATATATATATATATATATATATGATAGAATATGAGAGTGGCATTCTTTTTATGTATCCTCGTTTTCCAAAATCAACGTGATATCTTGCTTATTCCATACGTTACTATATTTTAAAAAAAAGCCAAATATAGTTTAAAGTATAAAATGTTCCAAAAGTTTGCGAAATCTGGCTTTAAAAAGACCAAGATTATAAGAGTGTTCCTCTTTTAATGAAGACTCGTTGCTAATATCATCATAATAATATATAATCATTATTTTATTTGTGTATAAGAACGGAATTCGTAATTATTTAGACATGCAGTGGTTTTTCATCGAAAAAAGAAATCAATAAAAGTTACGTATAAATAGAACATTCAAAAGAAACAAAACAAACAAACAAAAATGATAAACATTTTCTGGAATGGAGGAGAAAATTAAAAATTGCTTAAATAAAATAAAATGCGCATCAAGTGCGCTTGAAAGCCAAATCACAACATAACATTACGAAAATAAACTAATATTTTACTTGTTTTAAATTTATCACAAATATATTTCAGAGGTATACTCCATCTTCAGTGTGTTGTTTTGTTTCTTTTCTTTCTTTTCTTCTTCCTTCCGATGCTGTAAGGTTGGAGAAAGAAGTCTGTTTGTAAAGAGCCGCTAATATTACGTTGTGATTTGGCTTTCAAGCGCACTTGATGCGTATTTCATTTTATTTAAATTAAAACAACGTTTCTACATGAACTTCCATCCTTGACATTATTTTCGCGTTGCCTACGCACAGTTCAAACATTTCAAAATACAACCGCTATATACAACGCGCGGCTCTTTACAACCAGACTTCTTTCTCCAACTTTGCTACATACAGTGGAAAAAAGAAAGGAAAAAAAAAGAAACAAAACAACACACTGAAGATGGAGTATACCTCTGAAATATAGTTGCAATAAATTTCAAACAAGTAAAATATCTGTTTATTTTCCTAACATTACGTTGTGATTTGGCTTTACAGGCGCACTTGATGCGTATTTTTATTTATTCAAATTAAAACAACGTTTCTATATGACGTTTCTATGTTGACGTTACAGTTTGTTTTTTACAATATGAGTGTATTGTTTCTTACAATATGATTTTATTGTTTCTTACAATATGATTTTATTGGTTGTTTTGAACAATATTATTTTCTGGGTTTTTATTAGTAATAATTAATTCATCTTATTTAGTTCAGTTCTATATTAAAGAATGCAACGGACACTATTTCTAGAAAAAGTGTTAATAAATTCGTGTTTTTGGTCTTTCTGTCCAAAAATACACATTTTTGCTTTATCCCAACAAATATCAGCTTATCAAAACATGTTTGTTAATATTTCTTATTTCGTGGAATTTCCACATGCCTTGTTAATTTGCATATGGCTCTCGTCTTAGGGAGGCCTCAAGTTTTGACAGGCTTCTGGGCTTGACCTTTACTCCTGATATTAAATGGAATACGTACATCAAATATGTTGCCAAGGCCGCTGGAAAAATGGTGGGATCCTTCTATCGATCCAGTAGATATCTCACTGCTGATGCAATTCTCTATCTATATAAGAGCCAGATACGTCCAAGGGTGGAATACTGTTGCCACATATGGGCAGGAGCTGCTAGAAAAGACTTGTCCTGCCTTGATAGGGTTCAAAATAGACTTCGTGTCCTCGTAGGAGATGTCCTTTTCTCTTCGCTGCAACCACTATCTCACAGAAGATATGTTGCGAGTTTGTCTCTGCTTTATCGCTATTTTCATGGAAAGTGTTCGACTGAGCTTCAATCTATGGTCTCCCCTCGCCAAACTTTCACAAGAAACACTAGACTAGCTGAAAACATTATCAATAATTTTCCCCACTCTTTATCTGTGTCTAAACCTAAACGTAGATTCCATGATCAAAGCTTCTTTCTTAGAACTGCACGCATGTGGAATTGTCTTCCGTTTTTCTGCTTTCCAACTGTCTATAATATGGTTGTCTTCAAGTCCAACGTGAACAAGTTTCTGATGAGCCGTTCCACTTGAGTTAACAAATTTACCGAACTTCCATTACTATCGATTACTATATTGTCCTTTTGACTACTCTACACTCTTTAACCCTTATCCTTGAGTGGCCTATCGGCCTTGATAAGTGGTGACGCCTATGTAAAAAAAAAAGATACGAGATTGATGGCAATGTGCAAAAAACACGTTTGACATTTAGCAAGTAGGAATATCTCACCGAGATAGTATAAACAACCTTAAGTTTCTGATGTACTACGTTTGAAATATTTGAAAATATTTTTAAAAACGGTGATATTTCTGAGAGATCGCGAAGTTTAAAAGTTTGATAGCAAAACACCTCCATGTTGAATAATGACGCCGGACATTTTCAGGTTTTCGGTAAATAACGAGATTTCTTCTCCTTTGCCTGTGATGTCAATCTTGGCCGAACAAAGGACTTGAAGTTATATACAAACAAATGCTTTTGTTGGTCAGAAGGGCAAACGAGAGAAACGCCGACCAGGGCGTGTGTACACATTCTTTCGTTTTCGCACGCCGCCACCTCCACTTCTCTCTCTCCCTCTCCGTCACATGTCATCGGCAACGAGTTGATTGTAAAAAAGAAACGTCATTATTTGAGAAACCGAAATGGTTATTTGTCATTAGAGACACGGCATGTTTTCAACGAGCGATGTGTGATTAAAGTAAACAGAAAAACTGACAAATACAAGAGTACACATTCGCACGAACAAAAAACACTCCAAACGAAATTATACATACATTTTCTAAGCTTACTCATAACATCCAGAGAGTACCATACTCTTTACACAATCCTCTATTTGCATGAATGCCAAAAACATCCCGGGATGTACTGTTAAAATATATATGCAGCTCAGTGCATACTTTCCGTCTTGACAAAGTACAAAACCGACTTCAAAATCCAGATGTCTTCTTCACTCTACAGCCTATTTCTCTTTCGGTCTTTTTGTCTTTTTCGTCTTTCTCTAATCTATGGTTATTTTAATGACAGATATTATTCAATCTACAATCCCTCCGCTGTAAGATTTGCGCAACAAAAAAAACCCACCTTGATACAACTACTGTCAAACAATTTCCTTTCTCTTTTGCATAAAACTACGTGGAACATTTATGATAAAAGTGTCCTTATTAAAACTATGCGTCAGTTAAAAAACACTTCTACGAGTCTACTTCCCAGAAGATAACAGTATTGCTGGTTAAAAGCCCAATATAAACAAATTATTGTTGAGAAGAACTCTAAAATATTTATTTCATACTATATTACAATGACCCTCCAATTCTTCATTGTACACTTGTAAAATTAATCTAATCCGTATTCTCAAGTAGCCTTTCGGCCATTATAAGCAGTGATTCTTTTGTAAAAAAGAAAAAAAAACATTATTAAGCGTGAGTGACAAATTCATAGGCGAAATATGAGAACACAGGGTGGAACGATAAAAATGTCGCCCTAAAGAAACAACACTACGGATTTATTTTATTTATTTGGGGGGGTCAATTCAGGAAACTTAATTATATAGCACAGCTGACATCTATTCAATGTAGCCGCCTTCAGCTTCAATCACTGCATCGCTACGGCACCGGAACAGGAAGTATGCCTTTTCCACAAGATGTCAGGCTGGCTTTGTAGTTGTAGGAAGTCATGGTGGTTGTGTTCTCGACTAATTACCAAATGAAGTAGTCCAGCGGGTTCTGGTCGCGGGAGGAAGGAGACCAGTTAGAAAAAGGTATAAATTCGTAGCACTCTTGCTGAAGTCAAGACTGGGTCTCTTTGGACCTGTGGGCGTCGCCGAGCTATGCTATCATACCCAGCGTATGGCAGCGTCTACCTGATTGCATCAGAAGATAGCCACACTCTTCAGAACATTCAGATACACTTTGGTGTTGACTTTGAAGCCGCCGCAATATAAGATGACATGATGTGTCCTCACTTGAAATCACACCAAAGACCATAACCGTGGCGGGAAACTTTCGTCATTGTTATTCGTGCCAATCCAGCGATGCATATTTAGGGTGCTTGCAATGGTCCTGCTTTCCAAATTTGGATGATCGATCTCTTCGGTCTCGCTCGTTTGAACATTGTGTCACTTGCAGACATCATAGAAGACTCTATACTTCTTGGGATTTGTAAGCAACTGGCCAACTAGTGGATGGCTATCAACAACAAAAAAAGAAAACCGGTTTTTATCATGTCTTTTTTTTCTGGGGCGACAAGTTTATTGTTCTAGCCTGTACTTTTGTGCTAATGTAAAATAAAAATATAAACATGTGAAGTTCCGCTGACAGAAATTAAAAGACACAGATGAGATTGTTTCCACTGATTCAGAGCTATTCACTGTTTAATTGGATATAACTAACGCAACGCTAGTGTTTTTAGCAATAAAAAAATATAATTGTATGTTTTCTTTTTCTAACCTAAAAGAGTTCTGTCCACACAATAGAATTGTGTTCAGTTATTGTTGTGGCAACTATTTTATCTGCCTGAAAAGAAACTGAAACATTTCTTTTAAACAACTATTGTCGCTGACGCTTCACTAATGACAACAGCTTAAAACAATGAAAACATTAAAAGAAAGAGAAAGACGTCACTACTTATTGAGCCAACTGCACAATATTACATATAATAATATGACATAACTACGTTGACACACTGTGTCCCTCATGAAATCGCCAAGGTTAAGCAACAGGGAGCTTTATTAGTACCAGATGGGTGACCATATGAGACTAATATGAGTTGATCCTTGCCAGTACTAGATGGAGGGACTATTTAAAAAGGCGAGACGCTGTATGTGCCGCGAGGTAAAATACCAGGTTTGGAAATTGGCGCGAGCTATCCTTCTCTTGAGGGTAGATGGGCTTCTCTTAAGCACTGGTAGGCAACCAATCTAATGATGGCGCCACAGTAAAAAGAAATGCCCTTTATATAGCCCTGTCGAAGCTTCATGTATTCAGCTACGGACAAGATTTGAATTACATTACAAACTCGTGTAGTGAGTTCAATCTCAGCTGCGGTCGCATGTTAATTTTTTATGCGCTAGAACATCAACGCATCTCTTCAATAATCTCAAGGCTTTTAGAGTTTTTCCGCAGTTCGTCGTATATTGACTGAATCGATTCTGACAGCGTTATATCAAAAAGAGTAGTATGATCGTCGGCTGACTGTTTGACAGTTTGATTCCCTTCAGGATAGGACATTAGTAATGCGTCTGTGTCAGCTTACTTTAGAGCCCTCTCTACTTATTTATATAAACTGTTATGAGTGGTCAAACATTCCAACCAGATTACGCTTTCACGCACTGTATTTTCTAGTTCCTCATTGGGGTTCGCTTGACCCTCCAGCTTCCCACGATCGTGTTGTGTTCTGTTTATTTTTTAATTCAGTCAATCTCAATACATTACAAAAAAAATTAAATATAGATTTAAATATAGTTGTTTTTCAATTATTGTGTATACCGCAGCGACCCGTACCACATGTTTGAGAATCAAGTTTCACCATTCATCACGATTGCGGAACTAGTTGCTGACTGTTTTGTTTTGTGTTTGAGCAGATTGGACTGAATTATTTGTTAAGGGTCAAGCTCGAAATGTATATGGTCCATCAAAACCTATATTCGTTTACTCTTCTACGCTGATGGGAGCCATATATCTCGTTGTTAAGAATCATCTTCCGTGAGGATGAACTCTTCTCTTTGTCTAACAATTGGGTTGTCATATTGGTTATAAAACTAACATTCCATAAAAAAGGGTGGTTGGTGCTCAATGTTTACTTTTTTAGATACTCCCTATGTGCTTATTAACAGACTGTTTATATTGATGGATTAATCTCATGAGTAACGATGCGCGGGCGATTGTTCACCGTATTTTACGCACCACATTGTTTTTTAAATGAATAAGGGTCGGTCGATGATGACATGAATGCACCATTTCGGAAAGTTACTCCACCTTTTCTAGTACTCGCTGAAATATCTGACATTTATAAATTCTTTACTTGAATTACTTTTTGTTTAAATATCATAGTAAGTTTTACTGCGACTATTAGTCCAATCAAACATGTGTGTAAAATTGACAAATGTGTTACAGAAAGGTAATCAAATCGATATGTGAATACAAGTGCATTTAATTGACGAATGTGTAAAACAAGGTACATCTCTGTCTCCTTTTTATTCTGTCTCTATTTATTCGCCCGTCTAACTGTCTTTCTATCTCTCCATTTATCAATGTATGTACCTTCCTTCTTACCTACAAGCCTACTTACATATCTATTTGTTTATTTACTCATCTATCTATCTATCTATCTATCTATATATATATATATATATACATATATATATAGTTCAATCTATATATATATACATATACATCTATATAACTGGCCCTGTCGGTTGGGTATTAGAATACGCCGACTGCCCCCCCTGCAGAGGGTAAAAGCCCCCCAATGGGGGTCCTGGATATGACCTTAAACTATATCCAGTGGTGAGGCCCCAGCTTGTGGGCTTTGGGGAGTGTGGAACCACCCTTTAATTACCATTGCTCCCAGGTGCACTCTGACCTGGAGTGGTAGTACCTATTAGGGTCCCAACTATGGGTTAAATAGAAACCGACGTGAAAACAACAAATATATTCTATTAAAAATATTTTTCTTCAAAATCTTTGGACTCGGCATTAAATAACCCGAAAGGGTTGATATGCCGTAAAACAAAAACCAACCAAACCAACCAATCTATATGTCTATGCCTCTCTATATTTATCTCTCTATCTATTTATCTATCTATCAATCTATCTCTCCATATATATGCATATCTTAATATATATGCATATATACATCTCTCTCTCTCTCTCTCTCTCTATATATATATATATATATATATATATATATATATATATATATATATATATATATATACTAAAAAAAGTACTCGTCGTTGACTGGGTTCAAAAACAGCATACAGAAAATGAACTCTGATTTATGAAAGTATGATAGGTTATGAAAAGGAAGGGTTGTAAATTTGGGTTGAATTTGGGATTATCAAAACCAAAGCAAAATATGATGAAAGTAAAAGTAAAATAGATAAACCCCATAATTTATTATACCATACCTGTTCACACTAAAACACTTATCACAATATTCTGTCGATCTATATTAAAAAAAAACCTTGTTAAACTTTGTGACATATTTCCATTCTATGGAGGTCAGGCGCGAACGAACACCCCATAATTTTTATTATACCATATTTTTTCAAACTGAAACATAATTATCAAAGTATACTTACGCAGATAGATATGAAAGTCGTACGCATACCACACAATGTTATTGAATCATCATTATGCCAGATCAAACGTACCCATTCCTATGTCTCGATATATCTTCTATCATAATATGTGATCAGTTTTCTATAATAGTCAACCATATAGGAGGCTATTCGTGACCAGACACACACACACACGTTCAGGTTTAAATTATATATATATATATATATATATATATATATATATATATATATATATAAGTGAAAAAATGAACATACAAGATAAGATAGAGGGATATACACCACTGTGCCCACGTTTTACCCTAAAAGATCATAAACCAGAATTCAACAATAATCCTAGCATTAGACTGATTTCTCCGTGTATTTCAGATTTGGGAAACATTAGCAAAAAAATACTAGACGAAATCCTACCTAAATTAAAAACAAAATTTACCATAACCTGTGGAAATCATCGGAAGAGATAATTGAATGGTTCGGCACACTACATCAAGGCAAAAATAGAAAATTCCTTATGTTTGATATAGATTCATATTACCCATCTATTTCCCCAAATCTCTTCGAGGAAGCACTAGAACTAGCTAGAAAACTAACAATAATAACAAATTTAGAATTAGACATTATAAAACTAGCAAGAAGAACTCTAATTAAATATGATAACAAACTATCGACCAGAAAGAACAGACACCTCAACTTTGACGTCAGAGTGGGGGCCCGGATAGTGCACAAGTAACAGTCCTTGTAGGTTTTTATATACTAAATGAACTATATAAAAATATTCCAGGACTAAGAGGAGAACTATACCGGGATGATGCATTATTCTACTTGAACTCAACAAATAGGTTATTTGAAAAAAAATAATTAAACGATTCTTCAGTAAACTAAACCTAGATATAAAAATAGACCCAAATCATAAATGTGTAAAATTCTTAGACATAACCCTGAATCTAGACAACAATTCCTAAACCCAACCAAACGCTATTCTACATAGATCACACGTCCAACCATCCGAATAGTATGGAAAAAGCACTTATACCTAGCAAACAAAAAGAATATCCAAAATATCACAAAATGAAGAATTATTCAATAAAAACAAAGAATATTACAACCAAGCCTTAGCTAGAGCAGGATATAAAGAACAAATTAAATTTGTTAAGGAAACTCAAAACAATAACATAGCTACAGAAAGAACAATAAACAATGCAAATGTAATATCTTACAACATGTCGATGGGGAAATATAAAAAAGGAAAAAAAAGGAAAAAAATGCAAAAATAAAACATACGATAAACACGAAAAAGAAAAATGAAAAGATAGACCATAATAAAACTGAAAGTGAAGTTAAAAAGAAAAATAGAAGGAAGCCCCAGACGTTGTTCAATCCACTGTTCAGCCACTATATAAAAAATAACATCCCAAGGGAATTTTACCAAATTATAGACAAAAATTTCCCGCAAGATAGTAAACTAAGTAAGATAATTAATAAAAACACCGTTAAGCTACTCTTATCAACGTCTTCAAACTTAACAAATACCATAATTGGTTCAAATAACACAAAATTAAACAAATTTTTGAACAACAGAGATAGGATAGAAAGTGAATCTAACAATGTAAAAGAATGTAACTGCCGGGACCCTTATGAATGTCCAATGGGGAGGAACTGTTTAACTTCAACCGTAGTACAAAAATGTGAAGTTATAACAAATAATGAAACTAAAGTATATCTGGAGAGCATCGGAACTTGCTTTAATGACAGATATCGTAATCACCTAGCATCGTTTACAAATGAAACTGAGAAAGAAAAGAACACCACAAATAACGAAAACAACAACAATGTAAAAAAATGGAAATATTAGTAAAAAGAATAATAACAATAGTGACAACTACAACTACTATAACGAAAATAGAAACAGAACCAATAGTAATAACGAAAAAAACCGAAAAAAACAAAGAAAAACTCAACCACTTCAGTAGTATGGATAAAGGAATTAAAGGAAAATAAAACTGAATATAAATGAAGACGGTCAATAATTGGCAAGGGGAAAATATTATTAAAAAGATGCAAACTATGTATATTAGAATCTTACCATATACTAATATCAAAAGAAAAATTATTAAACCAGCGACTAGATGTAATCCACGGGTGTTTGCAGAGAAACAGATATTTAATTTCACGCACTAGGCAGATTAGGAAAAAAATTCAAGGGAGGTAATCCCAGATATATAAAATAATGATATCACGAGAATGACCTCCCCTGCATCGGGTAATATAATACGAATTCAAGCACCAAGCAAATAAAAACAATATTAAAATAAACACGCATAAATATAGGAATAAAATTATATTAAATTATATGATAATTGGAAAAAAATCAAATAGGAAAAAAGGGAAAATTAAAACAAAAATAAATAATTAATAAATAAAAACACGAAAGTACGGGTTAAAACGGAAAACTATCTTGACAGGTGAGGAAGCATGGCTTTGGAAATCCTTTTACCCGAATACGATGCCCAGCATGTTATATATATATATATATATATATATATATATATATATATATATATATATATATATATATATATATATATAATAGTACAGAAGTACAGAAATACATTTAAACCGACGGTACCAATGTTTTTCTGAACTTCTGTACAATTAAATAGATAAATAAATATTAAGCTGTTATATCGAAAAAGTTTTTCTTTCCCCAAAAAACGTAAACAAATACACACACACGCACACACATATATATATATATATGAATATATATATATATATATGTGTGTGTGTTTATGTGTGTGTGTGTGCGTGTGCACCCGGCTTTGCACACGGAATATATTTCCATCTCTGGCCCCCCATAGATGACGTCATATTCTATCGTGTCATGCATGACATCAAACATATATATATATATATATATATATATATATATATATATATATATATATTCTCTGACGTCATTGTAAACAAACAATACGACAGGTACACGGGCTTATCATAATTGAGATATACCTACACACATATAATGGATATACATACACACACGATATATATATATATGTGTGTGTGTGTGTGTGTGTGTGTGTGTGTGTGTGTGTGTGTGTGTGTGTGTGTGTGTGTTAATATATTTTGATGTGTCAACTTTTGTAATTATACTTCTCTTTTTTGGTTTACTAATCTAGACGTACATTCCCCAGACATTGAATTTAGATTTGTTTTGTGTTGTTTCGGTCTCATTGTTTATAAAAGTATTTTAATGTCAGAATTGTTATTTTTAATTTAAATATATATCAGTCAAATGTCAGTGCATATCCCTTGAGTAGACTAACAGAATGTACAATTCAGATGCGTTCGAACAGCGACGATATTTTACAAGCTTTGCTGCTTGCTTGCGTCTAGATTTTATTACATTCGTTGTTATTATTCAAGGTTTATATTATTTCTTTATTACATAGAGGTCATCGCCTTAAGTAACTTCGATCGATTTTCATGAATATTGCTCGGGACAAAGTATAAAACCACTTAATATAAGGGGTAACGAGAACGAAACATGATCAGCACAAGAACAAAATATGCGTATTTACCCCAACATTGAAAAGAATTCAAGCCTGTAAGTAGGAGGGAAACAGTAAGCAGAGAGAGAATTCCACAACGTTGCAGTTCTTGAAAAGGCGCTGTTTGAAGCAAGCTATTTAACATTTATTATCAAAACAGCAAATTGATGACGACCATTATATGAACGAATCAAAAGAGATGAACTAAAAGAAATAGGAAAAGATCAGACAACTTTGAAGGACAATTTACTATAACAGTATTTGTGAAAAAAAATGTGACTAGCAAAACAAAAAAAAATCTTCTTTTCTTTTTCTCTCTTAGTTTCCCCTCTCTGTCCTGCTCTAAGCAAGTCTGACGATCAAGTCCACAAACTCCAAAATCCCATCATGACAAGTTTCAAGAAAAAATACACGATTAAACCCGGATCTCCAACTTTCAACGCAGACCCCCACTACCACGTCTCCTTCTCCAACATCGGGGGTCTACGTTCTAACCTTCCAGAGGTTGAAACCCAATTACAGGAGACTAAACCTGACCTTTTATTCTTAAGCGAAACTGGAATTGGACAGGCTATTTCACTAGATCAGTTCATAATTAAAGGATACTCTAACTTAACTTCTAAATCTGACCCCCAAGATCGCCATGGGGATGGAATATGTGCCTATATTTAAGATAGCTTTCCATGTGGTAGAGATATCTCCAGATAAGATCCTAACTTACCCTATATGTGCTTCCGGGTTGCACTATCTCACAGCACTGCATTTATATTTACTCTCTATCGCCCCCACAACAGCGGAGTTACTATATTTAAAAGCATATCTGAGAAAATTTACCAAGCCCTATCTGCTTATCCTTCAGCTAACATTCACGTATGTGGAGACTTCAATGTTCACAACGTCGAATGGTTGACCCACTCAAATAAGACCGATGATGAGGGGAGGTTCTGTCATGATTTCTCAATTGCTTATGACCTCACTCAGATTGTTCACGAACCCACCCGTGTGCCCGACAATGACGGCCAGCATGCGAGTCTACTAGAACTTTTTCTTACAACTTACAATGAACTATGTTCAGTTTTTTTTCTGTCTCCTCTTGGATCTTCCGACTACTCTGTTGTATCAATTAAGATAAAAATGAAATATAATAAGTACCCACACGTACCTCTCCATCGTACAGTATATCTATACACTATGGCTGACTGGGATAGCTCCCGTACATTTATATCGGATCTACCTCTGTGTTCCATGTTTAAAAAGGATGTATCTTCTATAGTATCAGACCTGACCGAATGGTTAATTGTAGGTATAGACCGTTTCATACCCTTAAAAAGTTCCAGCAAAAACCTAACAGCCGGTCGTGGTTCTCTCCAGAATGTGCTCCTGCCATTGAGCACAGAAATCACTTTTTCCACTGCTTCAAACGTAATAGATGTATGGAAACTTAAGCCGCTTTCAGAACTGCCAGCAACCATTGTAAGAAAGCAATATAGAACGCAAGTGAGTTGTATGCTCAGTCCGTCCAGTCCAAAGTAGCTGAGCAGCGGCTTGGTTCCCACCAGTTTTGGCAAATAGCAAACATAATCCTGAACAGAAGCGTGTGTTCTATCCCAACTATCATCAATGGACCTGATGTAATCTCATCAGCATCAGACAAAGCCAAGCTCTTTACAAAAAACTTTGCAGCAAATTCTACCCTTTGCGACCAAGGCAGCCAACCCCCAATATTTCCTCCTGTATCAGAAAACACGCTATGTGATATACATATATCTGTACGTGATGTTGCCAAGCTAATCAAAAACCTTTATTCCGGTAAAGCAACTGGCCCTGACGGTATTCCAATTATAGTACTCAAAAAACTTCAACCAGAACTAGCGCCCATACGTGAAAAAACTGTTTAAGCGTTGTCTTAAGGAGAATTGCTTCCCATCACCCTGGAAAATCTCATCAGTATGCCCTGCATTTAAGAATTAAGGTGATCGCTCATCCCCTTCTCAGTACAGGCCAATTAGACTTCTGTGCGTCATGAGTAAGTTGCTGGAATCTGTGTTAAATAGAGAAGTAATCAACCATCTCAGCAAAAATAACCTTCTTAGTGACACACAATATGTTTTCCGTTCTGCTAGATCTACAGCAGATGTGCTTACAGTTATATCTCAAAGGATTAGCGAATCTCTCGACGGAGGCAACCTTTCTAGGGCAATTGCTCTTGAAATATATAAGGCCTTTGATAAGGTATACATGAAGGTTTACTTCACAAGATCTCTAGCTATGGTATAGCTGGAAATGTATTTTCAATTATTAAATTATTTCTTTCTGACAGGTTCATAAGAGTAGTAGTTGATGGGCAAAAATCACAGCTCTAGGTATTAATGCTGGAGTCCCTCAGGGGTCCATCCTGAGCCCAACTCTTTTCCTGATCTACATTAATGATCTTCCAAATCACATCCTTACATCATGTGTAGACATTTATACTGATGACACTACCATCTATGGTAGCACATATAAGTCAGTAAACGACCAAGTTCTCTCCGATTCTCTATCATCTGATCTTGAGCACGTGGTACAATGGGGAAAGGTGTGTCTGGTTACTTTTAATGCATCTAAAACCAAGCTCCTCCCTTTACATCTGATATCAGTTGAATGGCTCTCGCCTTGAGGAGGCCTCAAGTTTTGACATGCTTCTGGGCTTGACCATTGCTGCTGATATTAAATGGAACACGTACATCAAATATGTTGCCAGGGCCGCTGGAAAAATGGTGGGATACTCCTATCGATCCAGTAGATATCTCACTGCTGATGCAATTCTCTATCTATATAAGAGCCAGGTACGTCCAAGGATGGAATACTGTTGCCACATCTGGGCAGGAGCTGCTAGAAAGGGCTTGTCCTGCCTTGATAGAGTTCAAAATAGACTTCGTAGTCTCGTAGGGGATATCCTTTTCTCTTCCCTGCAACCTCTATCTCACAGAAGAGATGTTGCGAGTTTGTCTCTGCTTTATCGTTATTTTCATGGAAAGTGTTCGACGGAGCTTCAGTCGATGGTCCCCCTCACCAAACTTTCACAAGAAACACTCGTCTAGCTGAAAACTATCAATAATTCCCCCCACTCGTTATCTGTGCCTAAATCTAAACGTAGATTCCATGAACAAAGCTTCTTTCTTAGAACTGCACGCTTATGAAATTGTCTTCCGTTTTTCTGTTTCCAGCTGACTACAATATGGTTGTCTTCAAGTCTAACGTAAACAAGTTATTGATGAGCCGTCCCACTTATTAACAAATTTACCGAATTTCCATAACTAACGATTACTATACTATCCAGTTTCTACTGTGCACTCTTTAATCCTTATCCTTGAGTCGCCTCTTGGCCGTGATAACTGGTGATGCCTATGTAAAAAAAGCAACATCAGGTATGTGAGAGAGGGCTTGCAATAAAAAAGAAATGGCGGAGCTAATCAAATTAAACTTTATCAAGGACCTTTTTAGGACAGATATTCACCAAATATAAGAGTACTCCATACATGTGATATGTAATCTATCCTGGGTTACGCCGGCTTGTTAAAAATAGTGATTTTTCTGTGATGGTTGTTTAATACAATAACAGTTCAAGGGATTAGATTGATGTATGTCAAACTCTTTAGTTGAGGGCGACGATAGTACCTGAAATAGGTCATTTGTTTCCATTGAAAGAAAACGTGGAAAGAAAGAAAAAAGAGGGCATGAAAGAAAGAGAAGATATATTTTCTATCACATGCAAGTCGGTCTGGTTTCCAATTTTGGGCGGAACACAGGCGTCGACATGGGCCCAAAAATGCACCAGAAAAAAAACGCAAAAATGCTTCAGTCAATGTAAGGAGTTCCCCAATTCACTCATAGTTGAACAAAAGTGATATATGCCAGAAAATCGGCGTCGTGTTTTCGTTTTACATGTTTTTTTTTTACAGCTCATCGACCAAGGATGGAAAGAATCAATCCCCGAAGACTAAGACAACAGAAAGAAGGTGAACTTTACTGCGTATGTATGCACACATACTAGACGTATCACGATTGCATACACAGATAAAGACAAAGAGACACACTTAATGAGATATACATGTAGCAGACAAAAATGCCCCTCCAAAATCATACATGTTTGTTTGGTGTTGCGATGACAATTTTCGTGACCTCATGCCACGAAGACATCTGGATATGCGCAAAGCTAAATGAAAAAAAAAACAGGAAAAAACAACGTCAATGGGTCCACAGAACTATTAGGAAAAAAACAGTTAAGACTATACATAACTTAAGATCCTTAAAAGGTGCTCGACTGTGTGTATACACTTATGTATAGAATGAAATGTAAAGGTGCAAGCAAGTCCAATAGCCATATCCACGAGACGACAGTAAAAGGCCATTAGAACACACAAACACGACAGAATGGTTACACATAGATTCTTTAGGTCAAAGAACATATCACGAATTAGTTGTATAAGTACAAAAATACAGACACCCAACATGCTTAGGTTGACCATGAGTCTAAATAGAAAGCCATCGTTAAAGAAATGTCAAACTCGCAATGAAACATAGAAAAAAGAGAATAAAAATCGCTACAAAATTAATAAAATAGAAAAACTAATACATAACAAAGAAATACGGATGACTTCAATAATGGAAAGTGAAAAGGCTTCTTTTTATGAAAATAAGCACTGTGTTTGCAGTAAGAATGAAAAAAGAAACGTACATAGAACTAAGACACACACACACACAGACATTGAAATTGGTGCACGCAGCGCATGGAGTGAAAAATATGGGATAAAAAAATTGTCGTCCCAAGTTTTGTGTTAAATTGGGTTGGATTTCGATTGTACGTTGTGTTTAGAACAACGAAAAGAAAAAAGTCAAAATAATTACTAATGCGTTCTAGTTTACAGACGAAAAGTAAAAGATGGGCTCATTTGCCGTAAAATACGGTATAGAGATACACATTTAGTTTCTAATAGGACAAGAAATGAAAAAATAGAGAGAAGAAAGGGTATGCATGGTTTGTTTTTGAATTGTTCGTTATGAAACGGCAACGCGCAAAAAAAGGCATTGAGAGAGAAGAAAAAAAGAAAACACTTGTTTATGGCGAATTACACGTGTTGTTGTTGTTGTTTTCAGATTACAATTTTATGTTAACTGATGGGACAATGGTTTTGTTGGACAATGGTTGAAAATTTATTAATGTACTTTGTATCGGAAAAACGTTTATGTGTGTAATTGCTTGTAACCTTTGCTATGAGGGCTTATCGCATTGTTGACTTAACGAAATCTGGAAAATTATATAGTAAATGAAGAGTGAATGAAGTGATTTTTTTATAAACCGGAATTACGCGGGAATAAAAGCGTTTTTTTTTAATGCGAGTGAGATATAAATTAGTTGGTTTGGGCTGCTAAGAACTGTGAAAAAATGTGTTTCTCAGCCCCTAGCGAATAGAACTGTTGTATTTTTTTTTACTGTTTTGCGATTTTATGCAGGTTATTGTTTATTTTTGTAGCATTTGAGGACATTACGATGATTTGTGAAACTTTGTGTGAAATCGATTTTGTTGTGCATTGAGAAATATTACTGTGACTGTAATATTGATTGCAAAATTGGATTTGGAAGGCTCGTTGCACCCTAAATCAGTTGAGTTTATTTTAAGTAAATAAAAAGAAAAATATAAATAATTATAAAGGAAAAAAAACGTAATTACGAGATGGCTAAACGAGATGCAGGGGTCAGTATGGATTAAGATTGATAGGTTGAGGTCACGTACTGTCCACAATTTATTTAATTATTTCGGAAGTTATTCGCATATTTTATGTTTTGTTTCGTGATTTTCTTCGCCCACAGATGATTGCTGGGAAATTCAGCGTTCGCATTCGCTGAGGGCCAAAAGAGGCAGGATTTCTCACATGGTGAAAAAAATGGATTTCCCATATGGTGCAAAAAAAAAAATATATTTCTCACATGGTGAATAAAATGCGGACATAAGCTGCTCTGTGCGCCTCGGTGGTTCCAAATGCGTAACTTTTAAGAATAAAGATTATTCCTCTGACATGGAGCAGACGGTTGGAAGGACCAAAGGATTGCTATTAGGTCGCGAATCATTCGAGTTACGAGAAGTGAAATAGTGTATGAAATAAAAGAATAAAAGGCCGGCATACGTAACTCGTTAATCAGTATATTGAATCCCGAAACGGGGGTGATACTATAACAAGATACCTTATGAGTATATATGTGGGTTAACCATAGGTTTGCACTCTACACTTTGGCGGAGACATAGAAAAAATCCACATAGTTCTTTGAAATGAGAGAAAGTCAATTAGTCAGAGATGTGACATTTTTCCGGATCTGTGCCGGAAACCGTGGTTTTCGAAGCTTTGGAAATTCGTGCGATTCTGTACGTAGTAGATAACATGTGTGTTTAGATAGCTGACCCTCATATATATGTAAGTAGGGTTTTGGGGTTTTTTCCAGAATTATTGTATGATTGAGATGATGGCACGTGTAAGTGATGATAGAGATTCGAGGATAGTCTAGTAACACCCGGGGAGAGGGGAGCGCAAAGAATCCAGCTGCCGAGTGAATCGTAGAGAGGTCAAGTGATTGAGTGTCTCGGTGGCTATGCTTGCAGATTTTCTTCGTCATCAACTCAAGAGTATATGAGAAGGCAGTTTTGTATAAAAAATCTGAGTTTATGACACTATGGGCGGTTTAATCTAGCTGCAGTTACCGGCAGGGTGCGATGGATCGCAGACAAAAGTAGACGGGTTCCAGCAAAGGTAAAACGCGGGCGGTGTTGATTATGGTTGTCCGAGTGGTCAGGGGGGTGGCTGATAAACAGGAATGAAATGAAAAAAAATTTACAATGCAATAGGGATTTCTGGCCTTTTCTTGATCAAGGGTGTGAAGAAAATTTTCTAGCGTGATTATGTACGTAGACATTTTTAAATATATAGAGGGGAAGAAGTAGTATGTAGTCTATCTCGGGTTACGCCTTGATGTTGAAAATTGTGATTTTGCTGTGATAGTTGGTTTGTACAAAAAGAGTTACAGAGTTTAGGTTGACGTATATTAATCTCTATAGTTGAGGCCGACGATATCACCTGAAATAGTTCATTCGATTCATGTAAAAAAAACATGGAAAGAAAGAAAAAAAAGAGAGAATTAATGAAAGACAAGAAGATCCCTTTCTATCGTATGCAAGTCAGTCTGGTTTCATATTTTGGTCGGAACAGACATGTCGAGATGAGCGCAAACCATGCGAGGGGTATCCCAGTTTACTTGTAGACGAGATAAAGTGATTTTTGCTAGATAATAAGCGCCCTGTTTTTGTCTGAGATGTGCTTTACAGCTCATCAACCAGTCAAGGGAACAATCGATACCAGGAATCCAAGATAACAGAAAAGAGGTGAAATCCATCTCATATATATGCACACACAGACCAGATGCATCACTAATGCATACATAGAAACAGACAAAGAGACACACGTAATGAGATATACACGCAGCAGACAAAAATCCCTCTCGAAAATCTAACATGTCGTTGGATAGTAGACGTGGAGAGATAAGGAATAGATTAATACTTCCGTGGATACTTGAGTAACAGCCTTGGCAAGTCTGGAAAGGCAACTTGGCAACTTGACAACTTGGAAACTTGGCAAGTGTCATCCAGTGACTGAGAAAGAAAGAGAGCATCACCTTGGGCTGCACTTGCATGTGCATAATCCTAGATGCTTCACCGGCAGCCGTGTAAGCTTGGCCAGGAAGACGTCACCAGTAGTTGAATCGAAAGGTACTGAACTGTTATCTAAGCTTCAACCTCTGTCCCATCGAATAAATATTGCATACCTCTGACTGTTTTACAAGTATTTTAATGGTGGATGCTACGACAAACTACCAGCCCTTGTACTTCCTCGACGTAAATACTCTCGACAAGCAACCATGTTCCACCCCTACACAGTATAGATCCCTAGATGTAAGACATTCTTCTAATCTAATAGTTTATTCCCCAGAACTGCTAGAGTTTGGAATTCCCTTCCAGGTTCTTGTTTCCCCAACTGTACTGACATGCAGAAGTACAAGTATAATGTGAACAGACATCTTGCTGCTCAACTCCCTTCATAATATCCCTTCAACTTATATCTCTGATAGTAGCCCCCTATATCAAAGTCGCACTGTGCCTTGTTTGGGGTGACAACGTGATAAAGCACAAACGTTTTACTTAACTACCCACCAGAACAGAATTCGATAAATGGTCAGTTTTTAATATATCAGAACTTACTAATAAAAGTGTTTGTTATTAATAACAATTCACATACGACCTGTACCCCTTAACTTACATATTCCCGACTAGTTCGACAAGCAACAAATTCCACTCCTTCACCGCTGAAATTATTAGACACCAGAAGGTTTACTACTATAATAGTTTATTTTCTCTTCGACTATTAGACTTTTGAATTCCCCTCTCTTCCTAGCTTCCCTGACTGTATATAAAAGTGTGAATGTAATGCGAACAGACATCTCGTTGCTTAACTCCCCACATAGATCCCTGTAGACATGATCCTTAATAAGAGCATCTCAGGTCAAATTGCAATACAACGTGTTTGAGGTGAAAAAGAGAAAAAAAATAAAAAATTAAAATTAAAGTTTATTTATATGCCTATATTTACATGGGGACAGAGTTTAACACAAATTTGGTTTTAATATATGGAAAATTTCGCATCCTCTGAAAAAGATACACTTGAATGGGAGAAAAATAACTCAGATAAGCAGTTCTCCTTGCTCGGTATTAGTTGGTAGATCAACATATTTTGAAAGTATAGTTGGAATTGAGTGGCTGCAAGAAAAAACGAGAAAAATAACAGATGTACTTTTTGAAAGAAAATGATTACATTAGCAGGACGCGCGGCATTGCCTATATGCATAAACATTGTATTTTAATACATACAGAAACTAAGACATGTGCATGCGAGTATTATATTTTTTAACCGTTCACTTCTTGTAAGTAAAAAAAAAGAAAAATACTTGAGCTGAGATCAAAATCAAAACCTAAAGCCGATGAGACAAGTACAATAACCATTATAACGGCGTTAAACGACCTTTAAAAGGTGATTTCAAACTATTTATTCCAAACATAAGTCATCTGTAACGCGAACTATTCATGCATGCGCATTCGTAAGACAGTTAGCAAACGGATAAAAATCTGATGACACCCATTTAGCAATTTTTCAGTTTTGACCCCTTAGCAGCATGTTTCTATAGATAAAAAAAAAATTAAAAATGTTTCCACATGTCTGAATATCCTATATATCAGATTTCAAGACTGTAGATTAAAGATTCGTTGAGTATATAGGATGAGTTTTCCCACACACATTCTCAATTTTATAGATATTTAGATTACTGATGAACTTGCTGTTCTGGTGTCCCCTCGATGTAAACACCCCGACAAAGTATACATGTTATTGAAAGACTTGCATGGCAGGCTCATCTACCCACCCACACCCTTTACCATGCAGGTCGTCAGATGCGGAAATCTTTTTACTCTAATAAAAAAAAAATTCGCTACGAGACCGTTGATAAGAAAAACTAAAGTACATCATCAAAACGAATTTTATCCGATATTATTTACGTATAGAATATATTTTCGATATATATTTTCACTGATCAGCTTCCGATATTTATCAGGGATTCTATATATCTCCCTAAATTCTTTTATGGCGAAATAATCCCTTGCTGTTCTTGTTCTATTCATGATTCGAACAGATCCTATCTGTCCTGTTTGCTGCCATCGCACAATTTTTTAGACACGTGTCGTCTCATTTCTCTTCTAATATGCGTTAATCTCTGGAAGATCTTATCCACAACGAAAGGTAAGTAATTACGTTTTAGATAGGTTTACGTATCAATGTACAGCAACCTGTTTGTCGGTAGGAGGATCGTTCGGTCCGTAAGTCTGTCACGTTTTAGAAATAACATGTTTGTTTGTCTGTCACACCTAAGTTGAAATAACAATGACTGTGTGCTTACCAGGTTTGGGTTGTCGTCGCATTTAGTGTGCCTATGCCACGAAGAAATTTCAATAGCATTTACTTTGCGTTTGCAACACGTAAGTTGCAACAGTTTTCCTCGTGTCTGTCTAGTGTAATGCCACGAAAAAGTTGCAGTGTCATTTGTTTGGGGGTACTTGTGCAGCTTTTGAACCAGACGTATCTAAGCGTCCGCTTGGCTTTGCCTGTAATCTGACGTAACGGCGATCAGCCAATCAGAATTCGCAGCAACGAGCAGACAACTTTCGAATAAATATTGGAGGGAAAATACTATATATTACATGGAAAGCATGGAGACTAATAGTACTATGAACTTATCAATGTTCGACAAAAAAACTGCAGATAGCCAAAGAAGTGAGTGTTTTGTTTTCTTTTTTTTCTTTTCTTTTTCTTTTTATTTTTTGTCAAAATAAGAAATTGATCGGATTTCTACATAACTTCATAACATGTAGCGTAAGATGCATTATTACAAAGAGTGGCTCCGTAAGCGACGAATGTGACTGGAGGTACATAAATTATTATAATACCTTCCCTGCATAAAAAAATATGTTTGCCATAAAAATGTATTAAATGAATATAAAACACAATTACAATTAGTTGTTCTTTTTTATTTATTTATTTCTACGATTATCATTTATTTCACTAGTTTTCTATTTTATACCGCTGTTAAGAGTTGATCATCGGCGATGTTTAGCAGAGTTCAACGGTTGACATCACATTCCTAGTAAAGCCGGGTGGACGCCGAGATACTTCCTGTGCAAAATCTGCACAAGCACCATCATGTGTCCACCACACATAAATTTCAATCGCATTTATCGTGCGTCTATCTCGGAGGAGTTGCAATATCATGTATAATGGGCCTGCCATTCAAGTCTTTCAATAACATGTACACCTTATGTACACTGGTATGCTAAGTATAATTTTTCAATATAATTCACCTTGCTCCGTCCCCACACATGTTAAAATAGCATTTAACAGGTGTATACGACACATAACTTAGAATAGCGAATACCGCACATCTACCAACCATGAGTTATCTAATTCAATTTGCAACTGTCACGCATAAAATGCATTCGCATCAAACGCGCGTCTACTACGCATAAGTTGCTATAACATTTACCATGTATCTGTCAATACGAATTGCAATAGCATGTACAGCACGTCCTGACCAACAGTTTACTATTCGTAATCCATAATATAATTTGCAAGTGTATTCAGCCCGCGTGCCTCGTCACAATGTAGCTTACAATGGCGTTTACCGCGCGACTTCCACGCATACGTTTACATTCCGGACACAAGTTAGAATCACAAGCTAATAACTGTGGTTGTCGTTCTATTTTCGTCTTTAATTTTGTGTGTGTGTATATATATATATATATATATATATATATATATATATATATATATATATATATATAATATAAAAGTAACTTTGTCTACCTATTCACTTCAGCTTGCTGACATATTTTTATGAAGTTTCAACACGCACAATTTCATTCATAGTTTGTAGTGGTTTCATTTTAATTTTTTTTTCTATCTGTCGATATCTTAAACAGTAGGGAATGTGGCTGGAGCGCTAAATGTTTTGGTTTCGATTCTATCTGATGACGCTCAATTCATTTTAAAAAATTTTGAAATTAGTACTATATATTAGCTACACTTATATATTCAATAGTGAATATGCTCTATTATAATAAATACGCAATCAGCATGAATTATAATGTATTTAAGTATATTTTATTACAAGGCCGGTCGTCCCTCCCTAGCTAGTCTTAAATATTCTGAAACAATTTATTTTTGAACTTTGTGGCTACTTATTTCGCTTTGTTCCTACATATAGTGTTTATAACTCATTACATTCTCTTGCATTATACGACCGTACTCGCCACATGGCAGTCAATTACGGTACACCTCTCGTTAATAAATACTTTACTGCTTCTTTCTAGTTCATAACTTGTTTTAAGGGTTTGTTATATAGTTCGCTTTATATGTATTTTAATTTCTTCTAAATTCACCGTTTCAGCACATCAACAATGCGTGGTTCATAAACGTGTTCTTACATGTGAAAGACGTCTACAGTATTTGAAACGAATGTGATGTTCAATACAATAAAATCGAGGGTTCCTTTTTATTTATTTATTTATTTATTTTGTTCGCGTGTCCGTTTCCTGAGTCGCCTGCTCCTCGGCTCTGGAAACAAACGTTTCTCAACACAAATGATATATGGAAGTCTCTATTGTTATTTATTCATCTTCTCTTTTTTTTTTTTTTTTTTTTGACAAATGAGGTATCATTTAGTCATTGATCGAACCTGCGTCGCCAACTGACAACTTAAAGAGAAGAGGTCTTATTATTTTGCCAAGATCTTCATCTCAATGTGGCTCTTCTCGCCGCCTCCTCGTGAAATCAGTTCGTCAGTCTCTGATATCCAGAGAGCGGCTTTCCGAACCGCTGTCTTTGCCATTCAAAATCCAAATCCTTGTTCTCATTATAATCGCGTTTCATGAACGATTATGTGAAGTTGCAATACGACAGCATCGCCCAATGTCAACGTGTGCTCTGCAATATTCAAACCATCTCTCTGTTTTGTTGTTATACATTAGATAAACAAAAACAAAAAACCCACATCCATACTCGCAACAGACCAGTTTAAACTTTTAATCTAAAACAATAACATCGATTCTCAATTACGTATATTCCACTGGTCGCAAATGAAATTCTATCTACGTAGATCCATTATCTACAAAATGCTAATAACCATATTTCTTTTTAAAGAGGTGTTGTATATGCTGCAAGATCAAAGGTATACAATTTTTCATCGTATACTTTGTAATATATTTTTTTTTGTGTGTACATAAATGAGATAATTAAGTGTATATATATATATATATGTGTGTGTGTGTGTGTTACTTTTCTCCGCCGTAAATAAGGCATATTGCCACTGAAGCTCAACAGGCAACAGTGAACAAGGTAAGTCAATTTTATTGAGTTTGTTTGCGTTTATGGACACGATTTTGTGCATTGTCTATATTTAAATAACAATAGAAAAATGCGAGCATGAAAAGTAATATGGTTAAGCTTAAACATGGAAAAGTAAAGAACTAGTTATTAAAACTGGAGAAGAAAAAGACAAGATATTCTAGTAAAATATCTAATAAATTGATAACTTAAAATATTCTAGTATTAAAAACTGATTATATAATGTTATGAATTTAATTTTTAAAAAAAATCTTAATGCTTCACAGTGAATGAAGCATAAACAAAATGACTAAGTTCAGCTTTGTCCCCACCCCACCCCACATTTAGATCCAAAAGTCCCCAGGTGACGTCAAATCCTAGTGAAAATGAACAAACGGTGCAATTTTAGGCCTTAACATATGTAAATTTGAGTTCTGGACATTGCAAAAAAAAAAAAAGAAATGACTAAGTCCATCATTCTTCCCCCATATTTAGCCTTAAAAGTCCCTAAGGCCTTAACATATTTAAATTTGAGTTCAGAACCATGCAAAACTGCTAAATAGACATACACACAAAATTTTGGACAAATATAGTAAAATTATCTAAAAAATGGAGTGTTTTTATTAGCCCTAAAGGAGCCTTTGAGGCACACCCAAGAGTTATCGTGAAGAATAGACAAACAAAATTATAGAGAAATTAGCTAGTTACAACTTTTCATAAAGGTTTATAAAAATCCAAGGCATCAAGTTTTTTTAATAAGCACAAATGTGTCAATTTTAGCCTTTTTAACTCGAAAGGCACCCCTAGGGCGTGCAACCGTAGTTTTCCCGGAAAATCCGTTCTTTACTTTTTCACTCATGTCATGTTTAATGTTTGTGTAAAATTTCCAAAAATTCCAAGACGTAGTTATTGAGAAATGTGCAGACAGGCGAACCGACGGGGGTGAATTTACAGGTTCACCGTTCTTTTGTCGAGGGACCAATAACCATTTTATAGTTAAGTATTTGTGGATTTATAAATAATCGGAATCGGTTATTGCATCGAAATCCGAAATTTATTACGGAATCGATAATAGTATCGGAATCGGGGAATAGTCCCATCCGTAATATATAAATATATATATGTGTGTGTGTGTGTGTGTGTGTGTGTGTGTGTGTGTGTGTGTGTGTGACAAGATTCAAGTGTCTGTCCGATATCAAACTTGACATATCACATTCCTAGTGACCCAGAGGCTAAGACGCCGGCCTTAAATTGTCACCACTTTAGTTGGAAGTTGACTATTGTCTAAGCCCCTACGCACTTGTTGAAAACTCTTTTTTTATCCCGTCCCTCGTTGTCCGCAAGCAAAGCCGAGTAAACTAACAAAAGAAGACAACGGAAACTCTTTATCGGCTGTTTTTATAATTAATGACTGATGTCGTGTATCCGCTCTCTCCCCGGGGACTCCTTTCCGACAAACCAATAAGAAATGATAGAATACCTACTTGTAAATCATTTATATCAATACAAAGCACCTAGCTCTGACAATATCTGCGTGATATTTACAGACGGTTTTCAAACAATCTACTAAGTTATCGTCCCTTGGTGGTACAAACACGGTAATAAATAAGCTAATACATTTAAAGATAAATAGATTGATGGATATAACGACAGACATTACAGTGGATATAAGTAATTATATAAGTAACAAGAAGAATGACCCGACGTTGCTCGGAGTTCATTAAGAATCAACAAGAAATCTACTGTTGATTTTATACTCCGAGAAATTCTACATGTGCGGTGATAAAATATCTCAAATACACTTCAAATATAAATTTATTGTATACAAATAAAAATATAAAAATATATATTTATATGTAATGTATATGCATATTTATATATAGTATATATATAACCCTTTCTCCCTCGCAGGGGTCGCGCGCGCACAGTGAAAACGACGCGCACTAACCCTAAGGACGGTTGGCTATATTTTCGCTCCTTCGAGCCTAGGACCCCGCACAAGCATCCGTCTCTCTCCCTCTGCTACTGAGTCTCTCCGAATTGGACGTTGGTATCTGGCCGTCTAGTGTTGTAACGCCCAATCGGGAATTCTTGGTAATTTCTGTCGTGATCGTCTTCTCGTCGGTGGCCGTCTCTCTCTGTCTGCGACGGCTGGAAAGTCAAGTTTGGTCATGCTGAAATTGAAGGGCAGTCTTCACTAGTATAAATGGAAACAATCAACAAGGATGAGGATAGTTTAGGCTGTTCATTTAGTGATTCGGTATACATTAAGGCTCGGCTCGTCACTTATACTTTCGTCAGGCTTGGAATGCAACCCCCACAGTGTATTTAAACAAAAACTCTAAGTGGCGGTCTTGTTAGTTCTCTTCGTCTCAATTAGAAGAGGCTGGCGGCACGCGTGGCTTCCCAACTTCCCTGTTCGATAGACTGCCCGATTCTCTTCTTTCGTCTATCTCCGCAGTAGTTTTATTAAACGTCATGCTCCCTTCCTTCCGTAGTCGGCCCAACCTCTCTATTCGACGGGTAATCATAATTCTTTCTCTCTCTCTCTCTCTCTCTCTCTCTCTCTCTCTCTCTCTCTGCCTTCCCAACCGACCCCCTTTCGATTCAATTCCGAGAATTAGTAATCTATCTAGACATTTAACCAATTTGTCCCCTTGAAATTAGAATGACTAATTCAATTGTTTTCGGGGATTGTTCGTTCTCTCTCGTCACCCCCAACTTGTTGGCTTAAGTGAATCATGTTATCATTTACACTCGTGGTCGCCTTACTCGTCGACCCTCCCCTGACCTCCTTGCGTTTCCCTCGCTAACCAGGCATCTGGCTTATCTTTCCTGACCCTTTTGAACTCCAAATAATTTACTTGTCACCCGATGACAATTCGTTGGTTTCTCACGAGATGGGACTGAGACCTCTCGCCCAGCTCCATCCCACTCACCATCAACCAAGGAAGCAAGGTTATCCGGTGTCGCCTGGCTTCGTTACATTCGACCCCCCGTTTTTCGTGTCATTGTCATCAATTACACGCACGTCCCCTGCCTCTAGCTTCTGCTCCGAACCAGTGTGGGTCGTATATGTACTTATGTATGTAGGTAGGCGTGTGGGTTGGATTCCATTCCCCCGTTTCTTTTTTTCACAGTTGAGAACCCGACGAGGAGGAAAAATCTTTCTTCTCTTTCAGCATGTAAAAGAAGATAATTAATAAAATAGGACGAACCAAACAAAATAAAATAGAAAGAGAAAAAAATGTTCTTGGATTAACGGTCCATCTGATATGCATAAAATTGTTCGTCTCGAAAATTTTGCAAATTTCTTTTTCATCTCATTTCGTCTGCATTTTTGTTCAAAACAATTAAAAAACAAAGAGCTCATAGCGACTCAACAGTTAGCATGCAATTGATAAGGTAGGGTCGTTGAGTCCATTTTCCCTTCCTCTTCACAAGTGTCATAAGGACAACATTGATAAGTTCAATTCATAGATTCCTTCCCTTCTTTGTCTCGCGAAATCGTTCTTTAATCCGAAGCATGCAAGCAAAAAAAAAATATAACAACCAAAACAAAAAAAATCATTTTTTCCTTGAATTACTCAATAGTTAGCGTGCGGTAAAGGAAGGATCTTCTCCTCTTTTTTTTCAGTGAGGTACCCAAAATCCAATAAAGAAAAGAGAAAAAAAACACACACACACAAGGAATCCTTCGGTGGTCCCCTCTCCCTCTCTTCACATAAGAGGCCATGTACAGTTTATGTCACAAAATCACCTGGGGATATAGATTTCCCTGTTTCTCTTACTTCCTTTCCGTCTTGGGTCGCTGGACGATTTTCGAGGGTCTCCCTGCCGGCTTGGGTTCCTCCTCAACGCGGATCTGGTTTACCAGGTCCTCGACTTGATTCTCTGATAGCCGCAACTCAGGCTCTTCTTCCACGCCCCGAGAAAGGGCGCTCATTGGTATCCCCGCTCCGCTCTGGAGCGTTGTCGTCGGCGGGTTACCATCACGTAATCTCCTCCATCTTCCCCATAGATACCTTACCAAAACGGCTAAAACTATCACTACCATTAGAATACTCATGATCGGCCAAGCTATTTTTCCAACCACTTCTGGCCTCCCCCCTGACTCTTCCCTACCGACACGGCTTAATTTAAACCTCAATTTCTCTAGACTGATTTTTTCGATCGGTCCCAACACTTCGGGCATCTTCTGTAAGGTTATATTGGGGAATTCCCTTATTATTGGTTCCCATAGCTCCACCCAACCGCTGGAGTTGGTTTCTATTAGCTTCTTAAGGGACCCCCTATCTTCGAATCTCTCTTCCGCCTGATAGTACGGGGTCAAGGAAATCGAAGCCCCGTGCGTGGCACAACCCATGGGTAGCTCTATAACAGACAATGGCGCAGCGACTCTCACTGTTCTCGGGGGCTTCCCGTCACAAACTCGGGTTAACTCTATTCCCTCTTGGGTTACCCCCGCCCAAATCCCGTCGAACACCCCCACTGCGGAAGGTAATGTCACCTTCGTTAAGATTTCTACCTCGCAGCTCTCTTTGATCCCCGGTTCGTTTTTTTCTAAACAGCTCTAGTACGCACAACCGGTATCGACTCACTACATAAATGGGGCTGGTAGACCCACACGTCCAAAGGCGTCAGCCCTGCATCGGCCGGCTTCCTCACCGGTCAGCAACATGAATCTTGTTCTCGCCATGTTTAACGCGATAAAGTCCGTTTCCATCTTATATCTAGCCACTGCCCCTAGCTTCTGGTCCGCTCTGGGGTAGGGCATGGCTAGGTTCATGACTTGGTATATCTCGAAAGTACTGTCGTGGTCCAACAAGGGGATCGACACTAGTACAACGAGTCTATCCTCTTCCAACAGTGTAACGCAGTCCATGGCATTATAGTATCTCCATAACCGCTCGGTGGGGTCTACCGGGAGTCTCAAGTGGGAGGGCAACTTCGACTGTATCTCCAACAGCACTTCTCTTAACCTCCCTGGAGCCACTATACTCGGCGACAAATGTCCCAAGGACAACATATCCAGCTGCGCCCGCACGTGTTCCAATTGTATCATTACCTGTCGCCCTGTTTGATGGACCCTGTTCGTTATGGCCAACAATTGCAGGTACCTCTGCACAAAACCATCCAACTCTCGTAATTCCGTGGATATCAGCTGGGTTATATTCGCTACCTCTTCCTTGAATCCTCGAATCTGGGAAAACAGCCTCCCTATGCTGGCCCTGTTCTTGGCCAGTTCTAACCTGGTAACATTTAGGATCGATACGCTCTCTTCGGCTACGTGTGCCAACACCCCCTGGTCCTTCTCGACCTGTTCCAATCTCCTCCGAATGATCCTTACATCACTCTCGGATACCGTCCCAAACAATACGTGGAGGGCCTTTCCCACTATCGGCAGCACCGATCTCTTCGGTTTCGTTCGGAGCAACTCTACCTCCTTTAGGTAGGACCTCATATCCTCCCACTGAGCCTCCATTACGATGGTCTCCCTCTTCAGGGAGGCCAGTAACTGCACGTACTTGCTACGACCCCTATATTCTTGGATTATTTGGCTCTCGATCTTGGCCAATTTGGCCGCTTGTTCACTCAACCGCTCGATCACCACTCTATACATTTAAAATCACTCTGGTTGTTAAATTCCTTCCAACCCGTTCCAATCATTCTGTCCTTACTCGACAGTTTAAATGCTTTAAAATCACTCTGACTGTTAAACTCTTTCCAACCTGTTCCAATCATTTTGTCCCTACTCGACAGTTTAAAGGCTTTAAAATCACTCTCAACATCAGACTATTCTCGCTTCCTCAGCACACCCGAGAGTCGCGAACGCCACGCCCTCCAGGCCCCTCACATGCACGGGGGCCCTTCCGCACACATGATGGCCCGGCGGTGCGCCGCCGCTTCCCCAAGGTGGCTAATCAACAGAAAAAAATAATAACTATAGCTTTCCTTCTCTTCACTACCATTCTTCTTCCTTCTATTCTGGTCCCCCGGGGTGGTCTACTCCTCTTAGCCTTAACTTCAGGGGCAATTCCTTCTCGACCCCCAATGTTTCCTTCTCCCTTTCCCACTTCTCCCGGAGCCGAGCAAGAGGGACTTCATCCTCTTCTTCCCACTCGCTCGGTGCATCCTCCGGGCTTAATCCCTGATTCTCACCGATCCGACCTCCTCTGTCCGTGGGAGCCGTCTTAGCTCCCTCCCTCGAGGAGGTCGTCGCCTCCTTTACAAGCCTGTCACCAGCTGGAGGAGGGAACTGACATCCCGCTCCTCCCCACTCTGATTCACTATCGGATTCCACTCCCTCTGGGTCTAGGAGAGTGGTCCGTCTCATCTTCCTCCTCTTCGCTCTTATGGGCTCTGGCTCTTCCCATCCTTCCACTTCTGCCAGCTTTAGATCATTGACATGCACTCGTTTCGTTTTCCCCGCCACCTGGTCCCAGATGACAAAGGATACCGGTCCCGTCTGCTGTACGATCCGGTAAAAGGGGGCCCATCTCTGGTCTAACTTCCCTTCTCTTAGGGGCAACCTGTAGTATACCGGGTCCCCCACTTGTAAGCCAACTTCCTTCCTTCCCTTATTTACTCGTTCATTCCTTTTTTGCTGGGCCCTCCCTTCCTTCCTGGGGATCTCCTCTAACCGTACCCTTTCTGTCCTCTTCACTGGGCGGCAATATGCTAAATCTTCTCCCTTAGCTATTCGGATCGTCGTTCCCGATGTGTTGAGCATCAACACCGGTATCGTCCCCGACGCTTGGACAACCGATTCGCTCACCGTCACTCCCTCTTCATTATCCATGTATTTCTCTACGGGCGATATCTGGACTAATCCCCTTTTTATTTCCTTCCCCGTTTCAATCCTACCGGCGCAAGACATCGCCATCCTGGGCGAAATCCTCATGTCGGCGCTCGCCAAAATGGGCAACTCGTCGTGTTCTTCGCCTCCCAAGGGAATTTCCGTTTCACCTATCGTCAGTACAGCAGGGTCGAAACTGAGTCTGGCTCCCTTGGCTCGGAGCCAATCCTCCCCCAAGATCAATTCGCTGCTCAGCCCGTGCGTTACATACAAGGGAAACTCGTCCTCTCCCCCTGCTACTCGTAAGGGCAACCATGCCACTCCGTCCACCCGCAGTTCGCTCCCATCTGCCTGGCTGATCGCTATGTCCGACGGTTCTAGTCTGCCCCTTCTCGCTAGTCCTTGATATGTTTCTTTCCCCAACAGTGAGATTGATGCCCCAGTATCTATCAGTGCCTTCACTCGCACACCTCCCACAATCGCTCCGCATGTGAGTTCCTTTTTTTCAGTGAGCAGGGAGAACACCTGGGCTCTCCCTCTCTCTATTTGTGGGGTCCTTATTCTGTATCCCGCTACCGAGGACATGGGGGCGGGCAGCAACAAACCCCCTTGTGACCCATCCGTCCTCGGATCGCCGTGGTGCTCCCGACGGTCCCTAACAGTTGTCTCCCTGGGTGGGCGCAGGCCGCCCCGGCGCCGCCTCCCAGAGGGCGACCCCTTCCTTAGGTGGCCCTCCCCTCCACATTGCCAACATTGACGCTGCCGGCAATTGGCGGAGAAGTGGTTCTTCTCCCCACACGTCCAACACGCTACTGATTTCGACTTTACTGGGGCCACCCTGCCAGTTACCTTCGGCGGGGCGGCCCTCTGGCGTTTCCCTGGTTCCTTCCCTCATATCTGGGTGGTACGCGATGATTGGGTGTAGTGACCGCCAACCTCCTGTCTCCAGCTACTCTGCACCCCCTGTTTTCGTGTCCGAACTGCCCACATTTGTCGCAGTTCGGTCCAACCGGATCAGGTGGTCTCCCCCATCTCGTGGGACACTCCGCCGCCCGATGCCTTTCACTCTAGCAGGTCCAACAAATCAGTCCGTATCTGCCGGGAGTGGGTTTATAAAACCCATGCGCGAGGTGCCATTCTTTTCTGTTTGGATCGGCCTCCGCCTCCCAGTCTTCTTCCCCTTCTTTCCACCCGGGCTTCCCTTTCTTCTGGGGTTTCCTAGTGTTTTCGCCCCTCTCTATTCTCTCTCCAAGCCTTACACTTGCCCACGCTAATTCCTTAGCTCCCGCTAGGGACAGTGGCTGGCCCCTGAAAATATCTCTCCTGGTCTCCTTGTCACTCAGACCCTCCACAAACGCATCAATCAGTATCGTCTGTATGGCATCACTGCCTCTCGTCCTCTCATCCGGGAACGCCAACACCGCCAGCCTCTCTATTCGTTCTGCCAGTTCGTCGATGCCGTCCTTGTCCGACATTTTCAGTCGTGTTAACTTTCGCACCGCCTGAATTGCCGTTCGCTCACTGGCATATTGTTTCACCAGTGCCCCGCACAACTCGGACCAAGTGACGGTTTGATTGTCGGCGTATATTGTCCCAATGAATTTTGAGACCGGTCCCGCAGCATTGTCCAAAGCCAGCAGGAACATCTCGTAATCCACTAGTCCGTATATCACCCTCATCTTTTCTATTATCGCAAGCCACTCCTGCAGTCCGGCGGGTTCACCCGCATAGGACGGAATCCTTATCCCCCCTATGGACTTATCCATCTTCTTTACTCTCCCAAGGGGCCCTTCGCCTATGGTACTACCGCCCTCTAGCTCATTTATATTTCCTTCGTCTGAGGTGGTCATTATAGTAATGCTTCTCTTCGTTCACTCTTCTTCAATTCTCCAATTCCCTTCTTCTTCCCCACAACCTATCGCAAGTAATATCCCCACTTAGAACCACAACCCACCGACAACAAGCACCTGTAAAAAAAACGAGCGAAGCAATAAGGAACCAAAAGAAAATCTTTTTCCTACCTCTTTTTGCTGTTCTCGTCCTTCTGTTTCTCTTTTTCTGCACTTCTGCAATTGACGGGCTGGCTTTTGACCGCACGGTCTTAGCTAAGCCCTAAAAGTTCTGTTTAGTTTACTTTTCTTTTTCTTTGATCTCTTCTGATCTTCCCTCCGTCTCGGTGATCATTTATTGGATAGATCTGGATGCTGTTTTTCGTGACAACCAGTGTTGCCTCCTGGCTTCACGGCACCATTAATATAACCCTTTCTCCCTCGCAGGGGTCGGCGCGCACGGTGAAAAACGACGCGCACTAACCTTAAGGACGGTTGGCTATATTTTCGCTCCTTCGAGCCTCGAACCCCGCACAAGTATCCGTCTCTCTCCCTCTGCTACTGAGTCTCTCCGAATTGGACGTTGGTATCTGGCCCTCTTGTGTTGTAACGCCCAATCGGGAATTCTTGGTAATTTCTGTCGTGATCATCTTCTCGTCGGTGGCCGTCTCTCTCTGTCTGCGACGGCTGGAAAGTCAAGTTTGGTTATGCTGAAATCGAAGGGCAGTCTTCACAAGTATAAATGGAAACAATCAACAACGATGAGGATAGTTTTAGGCTGTTCATTTAGTGATTCGATATACATTAAGGCTCGGCTCGTCACTTATACTTTCGTCAGGCTTGGAATGCAACCCCTACAGTGTATTTAAACAGAAACTCTAAGTGGCGGTCTTGTTAGTCCTCTTCGTCTCAATTAGAAGAGGCTGGCGGCAAGCGTGGCTTCCCAACTTCTCTGTTCGGCAGACTGCCCGATTCTCTTCTTTCGTCTATCTCCGCAGTAGTTTTATTAAACGTCATGCTCCCTTCCTTCCGTACTCGGCCCAACCTCTCTATTCGACGGGTAATCATAATTATTTCTCTCTCTCTCTCTATCTATCTCTCTCTCTCTCTCTCTCTGCCTTCCTAACCGACCCCCTTTCGATTCAATTCCGAGAATTAGTAATCTATCTAGGCATTTAACCAATTTGTCCCCTTGAAATTAGAATGACTAATTCAATTGTTTTCGGGGATTGTTCGTTCTCTCTCGTCACCCCCAACTTGTTGGCTTAAGTGAATCATGTTATCATTTACACTCGTGGTCGACTTACTCGTCGACCCTCCCCTGACCTCCTTGCGTTTCCCTCGCTAACCAGGCATCTGGCTTATCTTTCCTGGCCCTTTTGAACTCCAAATAATTTATTTGTCACCCGATGACAATTCGTTGGTTTCTCACGAGATGGGACTGAGACCTCTCGCCCAGCTCCATCCCACTCACCATCAACCAAGGAAGCAAGGTTATCCGGTGTCGCCCGGCTTCGTTACATATATAATGTTATATTTATATTTATATATATATATATATATATATATTATATTATGTATATGCATATTTATATATATTATAACATGTATAAAAATGTTCACTTTGATCATAATTTGTCTGTACTTTTTTAATTGAAATTTTTTGATTATCGATTTTCGACACTTATCGGATGTTTTTCGGTATAAATCCTATATAAGAACACTCACAGGAAAGTAAAATACTTTTTGGTAACATTTATAAAAACTAGGTACAGCAGATTTTGAGTTGATAGGGAACGTACTTACACACGCAGATAAAGTGCATTTTGTATATAAGTAGAGATATTTAACATTCGGGCAACAACCGCCAACAACAACGGACGTATTTTTCCTTTTTTCACAAATTGGACTTTATGTGGAAATACAACAACCGAAATAAAGAGAACATGCATAAAGCCAATATTTAAAAAAAGAACTAAAACGGTGAAACTTTCAGGTAATTTTAATAATTAAATAAAATATTATTCCAAAGTTATTTGGATTTCTAAATTCTAAAATCTAAAAGTTACCTTACGAACTAACGTTTCCAAAGATATATATATATATATACTATAAGCAGAGCAGCTGACAGAAACATGTTCATGAATGTGTAACAACATATTACTGCTTATGTAAAAAACAAATACGGAGTGTACCCTGCTCTGTTTCTGTATTGAGCACTCTTGCATTGACATCGTTAAATTTTATTAGTTATTTAACTACTGGAAAACACGAACCTCAGATTATATATATACCTGAAGAATCCTATAGTGGATGAAACGCAGAACATTCAGTATAGCTTAATCGCCATATATATTTTATAAATTACTAACTAGCTCTACCTACGTATTGAACACTTTTGAAGTAAATACTAAGTAAATAAGTTTACGCATAAATCTACACTTTCGTATATTAAATTTATGTGAGTAAATAGAGTAGTGTTATATATATATATATATATATATATATATATATATATATATATATATAATCTGAGGTTCGTGTTTTCCAGTAGTTTAATAACTAATAAAATATATGTGTGTGTGTGTGTTGGTAAAAATACACATTCGCAATATATTTTAGAATTTGTTTATACCAGTTCCAAAGTTCAGAAGTTCAATGCTTTTTCAAATATTACCATATCAGAGAAAATTGACCACATCCTGTCTGCTTATCCCGCGGTTAACATTCACATTTGCGGGGACTTCAATATCAGTAATGTAGAATGGCTGACCCACTCAAATAAGACTGATGATGAGGGGAGGTTCTGTCATGATTTTGCCATTGCCTATGACCTCACTCAGATTGTTATCGAGCCCGATACTACGGGTCAATACGCAAGCCTTCTAGACCTTTTTCTCTCCATTTCCCTGAGCTATGCTCATGTGCCGTTCTATCTCCTCTGGGATCCTCCGACCAGTTATATCAGTTAAGATAAAAATGAAATATAATAAGTCCACAGACGTACCTCTCCACCGTACTGTATACCGATACTCTATGGCTGACTGGGATAGCTTCGGTGCATTCATATCTTATCTACCTCTC
The DNA here is from genome assembly GCF_053919585.1 of Euprymna scolopes. Taxonomy (NCBI): domain Eukaryota; kingdom Metazoa; phylum Mollusca; class Cephalopoda; order Sepiida; family Sepiolidae; genus Euprymna; species Euprymna scolopes. Next base: position 21,246,835 of record NC_136514.1, on the reverse strand, counting down.
CATGTTTAAAAAGGATGATTCCTCTATAGTATCAGACATGACCGAATGGTTAATTGCAGACATAGACTAATTCATACCATCCAAAAACTTCCAACAAAAACCTAACAGCAAGCCAAAGTTCTCCTCTGAATGTGCTGCTGCCATCGCGCACAGAAATCACTTTTTCCATAGCTAGCAACGTAATAGATGCACTGAGACTAAAGCTGCTTTCAGGACCGCCAGCAACCACTGTAAAAGAGTAATAAAAAATGCAAGAGAGCTATATGCTCAATCCGTTAAATCCAAAGTAGTTGAGCAGCGGCTTGGTTCCCACCAGTTCTGGCAAATAGCAAATAGGATCCTGAACAAAAATGTGCGCTCTATCCCAACTATTACCAATGAACCAGAGGTCATCTCCTCAGCATCCGACAAGGCCTCACTATTTGCCAAGAACTTTGCAGCTAATTCTACTCTATGCGACGAAGGCCATCAATTCCCCATATTTCCTCCTACAACACACAACACGCTAGGTAACAGACAAATATCTGTGCGTGATGTCGCCAAGTTAATCAAGAACCTTGATTCCAGTAAAGCAAGTGGCCCTGGCGGTATTCCAATTATAATGTTAAAAAAGCTACAACCAGAACTTGCCTCAATACTTACGAAACTGTTTAAGCGTTGCCTTAAGGAGAAGTGCTTTCCAACACCCTGGAAAACCTCATCGGTATGCCATGTATTTAAGAACTCAGGTGATAAGTCATCTCCCTCTCAATACAGACCAATAAGTCTCCTGAGCGTCATGAGTAAGTTGCTGGAATCCATATTAAATAGAGAAGTAGTAAACCACCTCAGCAGAAATAACCTTCTTAGTGACATGCAATATGGTTTCCGTTCTGCTAGATCTACAGCAAACGTGCTAATAGTTATATATCATAGAATTCGCGAATATCTCGAGAAAGGCTTCCTTTCTAGGACAATTGTTCTTGACATATCAAAGGCCTTCTATAAGGTATGGCATAAAAGCCCACTTCACAAAATTTCCAGCTACGGTATAGCTGGAAACGTGTTCTCTATCATTAAATAATTTCTCTCTGATAGGCTCATAAGAATAGTGCTTGATTGGCAGAAATCAGAGGCCCACAGTATTAATGCTGCAGTCCCTCAGGGGTTCATCCTGGGCCGAACTCTCTTCTTGATCTACATCAATGATCTCTCAAAACACATACTAAAATCATTCGTTGACATCTATGCTGATGACACGACTATCTATGGCAACACATCAAAGGCCGTAAATGACAAGGTTCTCTCTGATTCTCTCTCCTCAGATCTTGAGCGCGTGGTATAGTGGTGGAAGAGGTGGCTGGTTACTTTTAATGCATCTAAGACAAAGCTCCTATCAATACATCATAAACTCTCTGATCCCCATCTGGCATTGATTGAAATGACTGGCTCTCGTTTAGGGGAGGCACCATGTTTTGATAAGCTTCTGGGTTTGACCTTTACTCCTGATCTGAAATGGAACACATACATCAAGTCTGTGGCCGAGGTCGCTAGGAAAATGGTGGGATCCTTCTACCGCTCCAGAAGATATCTCACTAATGATGCTATTCTCTATCTATATAAAAGCCAAGTACGTCCAAGGATGGAGTACTGCTGTCACATCTGGACAGGAGCTGCTAAAAACAGCCTATCCTGCCTTTACAGAGTACAAAATAGACTTCGTGGCTTGGTGGGGGATTCTCTTTCTCTTCCCTGCAGCCTCTCTCTCACAGAAGAAACGTTGTAAGCCTGTCCTTGTTTTATCGTTATTTCCATGGCAAGTGCTCGTCTGAGCTCCATTCTCTAGTCCCCCCTCGCCAATCTTTCACACTAGCTGAAACCACTGTCAATAATTTCCCCCACTCTTTATCCGTGCCTAAATTAAAACGTAGATTCCATGAACAAAGATTCTTTCTTAGAACTGCACCCCTGTGGAACTTTCTGTCGCTTGCCTGCCCTTCCCCGACTTCAACTTGGATGTCTTCAAGTCCAACACAAACAAATTCCTGATGAACCGCCCCCTTAAGTAATGACACCTTATCAAATCTCCAATACTATTACTGCGATACTATATTATTGATTACTGTACACACATTAACCCTCATCCCCGAGTGGCTTCTGGGCCTTGATAAGTGGTGACCACCATGTAAAAAAATTATATATAAATGAATAAATGTTTAACTACATTCAAGGTTCTAAGGTTTTATTCAATCTTACCATTAAGTTTTTCCGTATATTAAAATATCTGTACATTTAAAAGGGCCTGTTTTGTAACGCAGAAACAATCATTATTTACATGACTGAATATTTTTCACTCGTGTATACTTATGAGAAGAATTAGAATTTTTACTTTTTATGAAAAAGACGTGGGCATACACTGTCGGAAAAATAATCTATATACCATCGGATATTTGGTTAAGCAGCATTCTTAGTTTTCAGAGTAAAGCTATTAAAATCTAAGTTCACATAAGGGTAAAATAATGTTTCCAAATGGTTTAATCTACAAGAAAATATTACGTAATAATTTTATACTATTTTAACAAAGGTTCATTGTTAAAAGTATGTAAACCAGGTTACATCTGCAATGAGTTTATTTAGGTTGCGAATACGAAACTAACTTATTACTTTTTGAAACTGCATCTCATATTTTATTGGCGGCGATCTTAGTTATATCAAAGACGCTATTGCATAATTCAATTTTCATATATACGTAAATTGTTGATTCATAGTTATTTTGGGGATATTTTTTGAACGATGTTACTAATTTGAAACTAAGTTTTTCTAATTTAATCTTGCTTGCCTGTGCGATGAGAGAGTTACCTGCCCTTTGGTTTTTGCATATAAATGCAAAAAATAAAAGCCTGATCACTCGTCCAAACACTAATACATCAATACATACATACATATATATATGTGTGTGTGTGTGTGTGTGTGTGTGTATGTATATATAAGATGTATGTACTATCTGTATATATTATATATAAGAGGGGTTAAATGTAAAGTAGAAAGATCTAATAAAATAATGCAAGTATATTTATAACAGTATAGGTGCTCAATGTTTTATTAGTAAAAATTCATAAAATATATTAATTTTTATAAAATAATATTAATTTATAAATATGTAGATATAGATAGAATGTATTTCAACTCATTGTATGATGAGTAAGAAACCTTTTACAATATATTAGTTATAGTTATGGTGCAACATGTTATTTAACATGGTTTAATTACGTGAGTGCAGTTATTTTTAATACGCGAATTGAGTTAATTTCTAACTGGGTTAAGATGATTTGGACGATGTAAATACGTAAGAGGGAACATTCCTCGAAAAAAATTGTGGTTAAGCTACATATTTTAGACAAAATAATTTTATTTGAAGATAATTATATTTAAAGGTGTATATAGACACGTTGTATTTATTAGTGAAATTCACAACAACTTAATATATATGAAAATTAAATAAAACGATAGGATCCCAATATAATTTAGAATGTCGCCATAAAATATGAGATACGGTTTTTAAAAAAGTAAGGGTTAGTTTCGTATCAATACTTTAAATAAACCCATCTTTGATATAACTGCAATTTACAAACTTTAGAAAATAATTATTAGTTGAAATATAATAAAAGTATTATATAATATTTTTGTAGATTCAAATTATTTGGAAACATAATTTAACTTATACGTAAACTAAGATTTGACTAGCTTTACTCTGAATACAATGATAGATACCAAACGAAATACGCTATATTAATTCTTCTATAGAATAATTTCCGACAGTGTATGGTCATGTTTATTCCATTCTAAGAATTAATAAACAAATTCTGATGAGTATACGCAAAAAAGCAATACTGACATATAAGCATTGTTTGTTTCTGCGTAACAAAACAGGTCTGTAAAATGTATTTTGATCTGCTGAAAAAGCTGAATCGTAGGATTGATTAAAAAATTGAAACTGGGGATGTAGCTATAGTTATATATATATATATATATATATATATATATATATATATATATATATATATAAGCTGAATGTCTGTGTGTGTGGTCAGGAATAAGCTGCTATATGGTTGAATATTTTTAAAAACTGCTTATATATAATAATAGATGTATCGAGACACAGGAATGGGTATGTTTGATCTGGCATAATGATGATGATTCATTAAAATTGTGTGGCCCGCGTACGCGCGTGGTCCACAAAGTATGGAAATAAAAAAATGAAAATTAAAAAAAAAAAACGTTTACAAATGTTTTTGATAAAGATATTTTAACTTAAATAGGGATGGTATAATAAAATTATGGGGTCTGCGTTCGCGCCTGATATTCAACAATGTCGACTACGGAGAGGTGTGGTTGGTAATTGCGCAACACTCGCCACAAAAATTTCTCGCGTATGCACCTTTACGGTGGGTATCCATAGTTTGTCAAGACTGAATGGAGCCTTCTCTCTCTCTCTCTCTATATATATATATATATGTGTGTGTGTGTGTGTGTAACATAAAATAAAAATTACAATTAAATTTACCAAATTAATCCAAGATGGTAAAACTAAAGTATATTATAAATATTACAGAATTAATATTTACAAAGTAATCTCAACCAGATGTAAAAGCTCGATATGTTTTATTAACTATTTGCTCTTATATATATATATATATATATATATTATATATATATATAGTAGAAGTATAATCGCCTCAGGACACGTGAAATTAAATCTGAAGCAAGAACAGTTTGATACCAATTTATGTCACATGACGAATATTAAAATCAAGTACTCAAGTATAATGATACCAAACTTCATCTATAAAATCCATTACAAGATATCGATTCTAGAAAAAATATGCAGTATTATTAAAGCATGAAAGATTATGCCCTCAAAAGGTCATTTAAAATAACCCAAAGAAACTGAAAATCGAAAATATGTATTAATTGATGTAAAATAACTATTGTAATACAACATCCGAATTTACGTTCATGTAAAGTTCTTCCAACCTATTATCTTTCACTTTATATGAAATTAAATTAAATGTAGATCATATTTGGTCCCCCATAGCACTGAAATGAATAATGATCGTCAATTTGGTCAGTCGTAAGTTTTAAACATGCAAATCTTAACATACGAATGTACATATCCCTCTCTCTGTTCATCTATCTCCCTTTTCATCTATCTGTCTCTCCCCTCTCTCTCTCTCCCTATATATATATATATATATATATATATATGTATATATATATACAGTCCTGGTCAAAAGCATAAGACCACTTAAGAAAGTAAGCGTTTACGCATATTATCGAATTACTCATGGTTGAAACCATTGATAAAAGGGAAAATTTAATGGAAAAAAAATGAAATCTGCTTCATTCGAAACCTTACCCCTGATCTAATAATTATTTAAAAAAAAAAAAAACATTTTCACCTGGTCAAAATGATAAGACCACTGATAATTTATCTAACAAAAGGCAATTATAAATTACTAAAAAGGGTATCAGTATTTAGTATCGTCTCCATTATTACGAATTACTTCAAAAATTCTTTTCGGCATGCTTGCGACTAAGTTTTTTATCAGCTGCGAAGGAATTTTATCCCATGTACTGAAAACTGAATCAGAAAGTTCCTTTATCGAATCACACTGGGTTCCATCCTTGAACACTTCTTTTACCATCCATCCCCAAACATTTTCAATGGTATTGAGGTCCAGAGAACATCCTGGATGATCTAACAATTCTATATTATTTGAAGAAAAGTATTCTCGTGCTTGTTGAGAAGTGTGTATCGCAACGTTGTCTTGCTGGAAAATCCAATTTCTTCCACACAGACGTGGACCTTCAGTCCTGATAGAAGCATTTTCAAGCATTCAAATGTACTTCAATGATGTTTGTCGGCCTTTCACTACTTTCAACTTTAGCGTCCCTGCTGACGGGAAAGCACTCCAGATCATTAAAGACCCTGCTCCACTATGCCGAGTTGAAAAAGTCTCTTTTGGACAAATTTTTATCATGTCAATAGTGTTGAAATCCATCTGGACCATCTAAATTAAACTTTTTCTCATCGGAGAAAATTACATTTTCACACTTCCCTTCATCCCATGTCTGGTATTTGGCGGCATATTAAAGTCGGTTAGTTTTTTGCTGTTCAAGAAGGCGTGGTTTCTGCAGTCGCTTTAAATGATTGAAACCCTTCATTTTCAGATGCCTTCAGACGGTCTTAGGACTACATTCTGCTGCTGTTTGGCTTTTCAATCGACTTGAGCTCATAAGGAGTTTTTTTTTAAAGCTTCTTCTGATACGGCGATCCAATGATGGGGTTATTTTTTTGTCGACCTGGACTCTTTTGGTGCCTATATTGATCTGGATTTCTTAAAAAGTTTGTGATGACCGTTTTGTTACGATTCACTTCGTTTGCAATGGATCAATGGGAGAGTCCACCCCTATTTAGCTCAAAGATCCTTCCTATCTCAAACTCTGATAATAGTTTCCCTTTTGCCATTTATAATTTAGTAAGATGTTTTTATCCACTAGTTGCTTTTAGTAACACAGAAAGCTTTTCGTATTCATTTTTTCAAAACTAGCCGATTTTATTAATGTGGTCTTATCATTTTGACCAGGTGAAAATGTTTGTTTGTTAAAAAATAATTATTAGATCAGGGTTAAGGTTTCGAATGAAGCGGATTTAATTTTTTTTTCATCATATTTTCCCTTTTGGCAATGGTTTCAACCATATATTTGATTAAAAATTCGATAATATGCGTAAACGCTTACTTTCTTAAGTGGTCTTATGATTTTGATCAGGACTGTATATATATATATATATATATATATATATATATATATATATCTGTCTCTCTCTCTCTCTCTATATATATATATATATATATATATATATATATATATGTGTGTGTGTGTGTGTGTGAATATTTATATATATACTAGCAGATCGCCCGGTGTTGCCAGGTTCTAAAATACGCATAAATATGATATATATTAATTAAGGCAGAATTCTCATTTATTATAAAGATAAATACCGTAGGTATAAAACGCAACGTTAAATTCTTTAAAAAAAAAAATTTTTAACACTAAGAAACTCATACATGTGCATAGGCGCATTATGTTTTTTGTTCTAAACAGTTCACTTCTTGTGAGTACAAAAATATACTCGAGCTGAGATTGAAACCAAAACCTTCAGACAATGTGTCAAATACGATAATCATTTAACCAGTGTGACACGAAGTTTTGAAAGTGTTTTTAAAGCACTTATTGATGACATAAGTTATCGTGAATGTGAATTATTCATTCATGCACAGTCGTGAAACAGTTGCAAACAGAAAAAAAAATCCGATGTCTTCCACGTACCAACTGTTCAATTTTGACGACTAAGCAGCCGTTTTTTTTTGGGGGGGGGGATGAACACCGATAAAAATTGTTTCACGTTTCTGAATACTCTATCTACCAAATTTTAAGTCTTTAAATAAAAATATCGTTGAGTATATAGGTTGAGAAGGTTTCTTGCTCACACACATTCTCACTTTTATAAATGTACTAGCAGGCACTCCCTGCGTTTCCCAGTCGTAAAATACGCATAAATATTATATTTCAATTAATGCATAATTCTTATTAATAATTTAATTAATTTATTATACAAAGAAAATATACTCGAGCTGCGATTGAAACCAAAACTTAAAGACAGAGAGTAACGATGGTTTTAAACTACTTATTCTTTGCATAAGTAATCTGTAATGCAAACTATTTACGCATGCGTATTCGTGAAACAGTTACCAAACGGCTAAAAATCTAAAGACTCCCACGTACCATTTTTTTTTAATTCTGACTCCTTTGTAGCCATTTCTCCAGATAATAGCGAATTAAAAACATTTCCACATGCCTGAATATCCTATATATCAAATTTCAAGTCTTTAGATCAAAAATTCGATTAGTATAGAGGTTGTGAAGTCTTCACACACACATACTCACTTTTAAAGATATATAGATGAATATATACATGGGGGGTCTGTGTGTCTGTGAATTCGTTCTGCATGAACTTCGAAACGAGCGTATATTTAAAGAAAATATATTAATGATGTACGAGATAAGAATCTTCACTGAAGGAAGAATAAACTCGAATTGCCGGAAAGGAAGTCAGCGTGATGAATAGAGGATTTAGATCTCTGTTCGCTTTCACTGATCAAAGCTCCTGTTTTGCTTTTTACGATTTGAGGGTCTCTTGGTTTTCCCCGTCGGGAATAAGAGGCGAGACGAAAGGAGTGTGGTTATTGTGAAATTCGTTGCACCGGAAGTTAAAGACTCCCTCCATTGGTCTCGCATACGATATAAAGCTCAAGGGGTATGAAGATGGAAAGTTTGGTAACTTTATTCGTTTCAAGCTTTTTTCAGCAATGGATACTACAACCAGTAACATGTTTCCCCGAAGCCAGAAAATCAATCAACGATGAAAACATAAAACAACATTTCAGAGGAAAAAAAGACTATGTGACATCGATCACATAACCTTTGCAATTGAAAGAAAAAATATTTTTTTAGATGCGTCCATTTATATTATGCCTTTATCAATGACAAATCTATTTCGTATTTAAATATTAGGCGTGACAGACGATCACATATTATAAGTGCTACTTAAGTCTTACAGACCAACTAACATTGTATTAAAAAACTTTTTTTTTAATTCTTCCAGGTATACATAATACTATAAACCAGGAGTCGGCAACCTCCTGTCTACGGGCCACATCCGACCCTCGAATGGAGTTGGTTTGACCCGCTTGGTCCGGAAATGATATAAATATAAACGAACTAAACTATAATAAAAGTTGAGAAACTGAAGATATTGTGTAAGAACTGAAATCCTTACTTACCTTTACATTTTAATGTTATTTATCAGAGTTCATCAGCTCTAATTGTTTTATTTGTAATTCGTTTACTTCTAACAAGGTATATTGTCACTGAGCCGTAAGAAGCCAGTGGGAATAAGATGCATTATAAGTGGGGAGGTGCGTAGAGATTTGTTCACATTACATTTACACTTTTACATGCGGTAGATTCAGCGAAACGGAAACATGGAGGGAGTTCCAAAGATTAGAAGTCCGAGGCAAAAAAGCAAACTCTAACGACTCAATTAATTAATATTGTTATAGTCACACCGTTTCGAGAAATGTAATTTCCGAACTTCTTCAGATGCATTTTCATCAAAAGTAAGAAATCTTCACATTTAACATGGGAATTTTATATCAAATTCAGGACACTGGACGAAATTTTAAACTTGGCTAATTTAAATACAGGGGTATCTTATTTCAGTTAATCATGGATATATGACCTAATGTTTTTTAAAGTTAATAACTCCGTTCAAATCGAGAATCATTTGAAGCCTGAACGTTTGATCTTTACTACAGGCTATTATAAACAATGATAATAATCCCTATTATGATATAAAGAGAACACGTGTGTATGTGTGTCTGTGTGTGTAAGCTCATTCCGTATGGACTCGAAAACGGCTAAGCCAATTCTTATGAAATTTGACATGAAGGTACCTATTTTACTCCCACGGTATAGCATCCATACGAGTTATAATACTATATTTAAACCACGATCAAATGAAGCGAACACTACGTGACCAAGTACAGAAATAACGCACAACGCCCATGGGATAAAATGTATTCATCATGTAATATAAGTGGGCTTTGTCCTCTCCAGGTAAGTCAAGTGACATCCTCCTGCGATGCTGACAGGCGTAATGTGGATAGGGTTGAATGTTCGTGCTGGGCGAGGGAATTAAATGATGTGTGGAAGGTGAAATGAAATTAAGACGCTGTTAATCCCCGAAGTATTACTCGCTTAATCATGTCAGGTTCAGGTGATGTGGTTCACTCCGACGCCTCGAAACTGCCCCTGCTTCGTTGATTCCCTTTCTTTGTTCGTCCATCTTCAGGAGGATGGTTTGATGTAGACTTGAGATAAAAACGGACGCGCGCGCACACACACACACATGCAGATAAATCCAACCATGCAAATGCGAAACAAATATGTGTGCACGCATACACACACACACACACACACACACACACACACACACACACATACACACATGCGAAAGGTGGCGGTGACTTAGTTGTTAACGGTACGAACTTAAAATCAGAGAGTGCCAAGTTCGAATCACGGTCATTCTACAGAAATACTTTCATTGAAGGACATTGACAATATTCCTGTGGTACCTTTCGTTAGTACCCGATATCATTCTGGAACGAATTCTTAATAGAAAGATATCGGGGAAACGAATGCCAACAACTCATCATGAAGGATTTGTAGTTGTTTATTCCAATCTGAAAGCATCTCATAAGACATTAAAAGAAATACATAGTTGATACGCATATGGGAAGATGCTTATCCTGTTATTAACGGTACCAACCAGTTGGACCAGCCTCGCCATGTTTGGATAAATCCTTTTCCGGTGTTTATGATTTTTCGGGGGGGGGCATCCTATTTTAGATTTTCTGATTTTAGGATTTAAATTACGGTAAAAATCCTGTAGTTGTTCATTCCAACCTGAAATCATAAACAAACAAAGAAACAAACAAAACACAAACAAACTGGCAAACGCAGATTAAGACCCACAATCTGAATAAGGAAGCGGAAAGAGCGATAATTTTAGTTCATACCATCGTGAATTATAAACACGGTAAAATGCTGTGTATAGTTAAAAGTTAAGAAACCATAAACAAAAACCGTCAACAATTAAAACTGTACACCAAATATAGTAGAATTTTATTATCTACAGACTTATATACTTTTAATGTGCTGAAACTGTTTTTAAGTTCTTGTTTAAAACATTGGTTGTCTTCAAATCTGTCTTTGCGGTAAACGAAAAGTATAAAGATGACTGTCTATATTTTGGTTAGTTATTGAGTTTTTTGGAAATGTAGTAAATATATTAACTTACCATTATCTCAAAGTAGGAGAAGGCTTAAGACCCGTGATTAACGTTATGATTTTTAAATATATTTTATCATATTTTCAGCATGAATCTCCATCAAATAGTTTATTGGCATCTTGCTGGCCATTTTCGTTCACAGCAGTCGATAAGCCAGTTTACGAAGACATAAGTTTTGAAATAAAATATATATTTTCAAAGAGTTTACATGCATAAAAAAGTAGATAATTAAGTTCTATTATATTTTATGTAAGCATTTGTTGTTTTTTGTTTATTATTTCTAGAAAATTTACTATTTTGCACTTTTACCATAAAATAGATGATACTAAAGTTAAATATTTTGGGGTGAGTTGTGTTCGAATATTTTTGCAAAGCTATACGAGGGTCTTTCAAAACGTTAAATATCCTTTTTTTTTTAACTCAAAAAGGTGAAGAGCTGCAAAAACGGGATTGACACCATTTAACACGGGCGACCTTTTGTGCTACAAAATTTATTTTTTACATAGTCACCACTATTGTTAATGCACTGTTCCTAGAGATGAACAATGGCTATGCACGAGCGTCCGGCGTGCGCTTCGTCATACGAGGCTCCTTCAAAAAGCAAATAATTTTTTTTCAACTCAAACAGTGGAAAAGCTACGATGACGAAGGTACTCCCATTAAAATGAATGACCAAATTGTACTCCAGTTATTTATTTTTCTACATAAGCACTACTATACTTACACTGTCAATATCTACAACAGAGAGGTGAAGTTTTTTTTACTAAAGATTGCATAAGTACAGTTATCATAACAATGAAATAATTTGTAATCCACTCCAATCCATTCGGGATGAATAAAAATTAGGAGGCATTACATTTGGAGTGTTACTCATACATCCCTCAAATATAAACACCATAGTAATGTGCATCATTAATTCTCTGTATATTTTCAAAAGTTAGTGTTTTCGACATTATATGAAACAAAAAAGGTTGCTTTGTTGTTTAAGAAAATGTACAAATACAGACAAACATTTTGGTTGCTTTGGAGTCAATAACCTCCCTTTAGAAGAATAGCTCAATATACGTAATCTGCTAAGAGATACTGGTTCAAAAATTATATGCGTGGGTTTTGGACTGAGAGCTAAAAGAGATGCTAGTGAGAAGCGGACTTTACAAGACGACGTATAAAAGTGTACGTTTAAAACCTTCCAGTAGTCATTCTTACAGCCTCTTGCTCCCCCCTCTCTTACTCATTCACCCAGACACAAAGACATACACACAAATACTCTCTCTCATTATTTGTATCGATGCATATATATATATATATATATATATATATATATATATATATATATATATATATATATATATAAGAGAAAGACAATTTAAACTTTAAAAAAGTTAAATTTTAAAATTAATTTTTTTTTTAGTTGAGACAGCGATGGAAGATAACATTTTCTGTCCATTTTATTTCTCGAATCCATTCAACTGAGGATCAAGCTTTCTCTGGACTACTGCACTATCCAAAAACATTGTCCATAATTTCAGTCGCGTTGAAAACTTTCCAACCGGACTAATTATATTCAACTGGATTTAAATTTGGATTTGATTCTTTCCGATGAATTATTTTCGCCTTTCAGCTTGAAAGAATCTTCATGCAATCTGGCATGTTATGCCCGGTTGGTTTTTATTATTTTTTATATTTTCCACATTTTCTTTTTTTTTTTACTCGTTGTTTTTTTTTTTAGGAAATATACTTCTTTGCAATTTATGATTATAATAAATTGCGGTTTCACTTAATGCCATAACCAGCTAATTCTAGCATTGCAACCAATACATTTTGCTGATTAATTTCTGTGTTCTGACGAGCATAATATCAAGAATAGAATTCTTTGAATACACACTCCGTAAATTGTTTTTGGAATATTCAGTCGAACAATAAATTTTGATTGTAAATTTCAACTTACGTTTTAATTTTCTTTCTCTTATAATAAGCTCTACTCTCTATTGTGTATTGAGCTTCTTTTTTCAGTTGAGATTAAATTATCTATATATAAATACTTGATATTTATATTAGATTGAAGTTTACCATTGCTTATATCAGGTAAATATTACATCTTTTTTATTCTATTATATATATATATATACATATATATACATATATATTATAAAACTCAAATGACCTTGTAACGATGTATGTAACCCACTTTCCGGTTTACGACATCCGGTTGCGAATGCGCGCATGACATCGTACTGAAATATTAACATTATTATTCCGAAATTATTATTTAACATGGGAAAAGAATAAAGAAATGACTGATTTAAAAAAAAGCAGACAGTATAAACAACTGTTTATTTGGATAATTTAAACGCGAAAATAAAAACCAAAAAAAAAAACAATTGGGACGCTGAAATATTTACGTTAATGTCTCAAAATTATTATTTCACATGGGAAGAGTGGGGTTTAAAATAGCTTAAACGTGATACAGAAATGGACGATGTAAAAAAACAAAAAAAAGCAGATATATCAAAATTTGAATTTAACTATAATAAGTATTATGGTACCTGTTCAGTGAATATTTACCTATAGTATGGCCAACCACTTATAATTCAGTAACTGTACAAAAGTTTTCAAAAATAATCAATTATAATAAACAGAACGACCCATAGAAATCTATCTATATTCTTTTTCATTTTAATATACTTTCATAGAAATGATTCTGTTATGTCAAAAAAAAATATTTTCTTTACGTCACAAGTGTCACGCTCACACATGAATTCCATAGCTAATATAACATACTGACCCAACGGGTCACAGGTAGTCTAATATATATATATATATATATATAGTCCTGGTCAAAATCATAAGACCACTTAAGAAAGTAAGCATTTACGCATATTATCGAATTTTTAATCAAAAAAATGGTTGAAACCATTGCCAAAAGGGAAAATATGATGGAAAAAATGCAATGTGCTTCATTCGAAACCTTAACTCTGATCTAATAATTATTTTTTAACAAACAAACATTTTCACCTGGTCAAAATGATAAGACCACTTCGAAAAAATGAATACGAGAAGCTTTCTATATTACTAAAAGCAACTTATTAGTGAATAAAAAACATATTACTAAATTATAAATGGCAAAAGGGAAACGATTATCAGAGTTTGAGAGAGGTAGGATCTTTGAGCTTAATAGGGGTGGACTCTCCCATAGATCCATTGCAAACGAAGTGTATCGTAGCAAAACGTTCATCACAATTTTTTTAAGAAGTCCAGATCAATATGGGCACAAAAAGAGTCCAATCTATATACTAAACGATACTTTTATTTAAAGACTTGAAATTTGGTTTATAGAGTATTCAGAAACGTGAAACAATTTTTAATCGTTTTTCATCCAAAAAAAAAAAACGGCTGCTAAGTCGTCAAAATTGAACAGTTGGTACGTGGAAGACATTGGATTTTTTCTGTTTGCAACTGTTTCACGACTGTGCATGAATTAATAATTCACATTCACGATAACTTATGTCATCAATAAGTGCTTTAAAAACACTTTCAAAACTTCGTGTCACACTGGTTAAATGATTATCGTATTTGACACACTGTCTGAAGGTTTTGGTTTCAATCTCAGCTCGAGTATATTTTTTGTACTCACAGGAAGTGAACTGTTTAGAAAAAAAAACATAATGCTCGTATGCACATGTATGAGTTTCTTACTCTTAAAAAAATTTTTTTTAAGAATTATACGTTGCGTTTAATACTTACGGTATTTATGTTTATAATAAATGATAATTCTGCATTAATTAATATATATCATATTTATGGGTATTTTAGAACCTGGCAACACCGGGCGATCTGCTAGTATATGTATATATATATATATATATATATATATATATATAGTCCTGGTCAAAATCATAAGACCACTTAAGAAAGTAAGCATTTACGCATATTATCGAATTTTTAATAAAAAAAATGGTGGAAACCATTGCCAAAAGGGAAAATATGATGAAAAAAATGAAATCTGCTTCATTCGAAACCTTAAACCTGGTCTAATAATCATTTTTTAAAAAACAAACATTTTCACCTGGTCAAAATGATAAGACAACTTTAATAAAATCGGCTAGTTTTGAAATAATGAATACAAAAAGCTTTCTATATTACTAAAAGCAACTTGTTAATGAATAAAAAGCATGTTACTAAATTATAAATGGCAAAAGGGAAACCATTATCAAGTTTGAGAGAGGAAGGATCTTTAAGCTTAATAGGGGTTGGCTCTCCCATAGATCCATTGCAAACGAAGTGAATCATAACAAAACGGTCATCACAAATCTTTGAAGAAATCCAGATCAATATGGGCACCAAAAGAGTCCAGGTCGACCAAAAAAATAACCCCATCACTGGATCGCCGTATCAGAAGAAGCTTTAAAAAAACTCCTTATGAGCTCAAGTCGATTGAAAAGCCAAACAGCAGCAGAATGTAATCCTAAAACCATCAGAAGGCATCTGAAAATGAAGGGTTTCAATCATTTAAAGCGACTGCAGAAACCACGTCTTCTTGAACAGTACAAAACTAACCAACTTAAATATGCCGCCAAATACCAGACTTCGGATGAAGAGAAGTGGGAAAATGTAATTTTCTCCGATGAGAAAAAGTTTAATTTAGATGGTCCAGATGGATTTCAACACTATTGACATGATAAAAATTTGTCCAAAAGAGACTTTTTCAACTCGGCATAGTGGAGGAGGGTCTTTAATGATCTGGAGTGCTTTCTCGTCAGCTGGGACGCTAAAGTTGAAAGTAGTGAAAGGCCGACAAACATCATTGAAGTACATTTGAATGCTTGAAAATGCTTCTATCAGGACTGAAGGTCCACGTCTGTGTGGAAGAAATTGGATTTTCCAGCAAGACAACGCTGCGATACACACTTCTCGACAAGCACGAGATTACTTTTGTTCAAATAATATAGAACTATTAGATCATCCAGCATGTTCTGTATACCTCACTTCCATTGAAAATCTTTGGGGATGGATGGCAAATGAAGTGTTCAAGGATGGAACCCAGTATGATTCGATAAAGGAACCTTCTGATTCAGTTTTCAGTACATGGGATAAAATTCCTTCGCAACTGATAAAAAAAACTTAGTCGCAAGCATGCCGAAGAAAATTTTTGAAGTAATTCGTAATAATGGACGCTATACTAAATACTGATACCCTTTTTAGTAATTTATAATTGCCTTTTGTTAGATAAATTATCAGTGGTCTTATCATTTTGACCAGGTGAAAATGTTTGATTTTTTAAAAATATTTATTAGATTAGGGTGAAGGTCTCGAATGAAGCAGATTTCATTTTTTTTTCCATCATATTATCCCTTTTGGCAATGGTTTCCACCATTTGTTTGATTAAAAATTCGATAATATGCGTAAACGCTTACTTTCTTAAGTGGTCTTATGCTTTTGACCAGGACTATATATATATATATATATATATATATATATATATATATATATATATATATATATATATATATATATATATATACAAACCAAAGCAACAAAGTTAGAAGATTAAATCATATTTTATATTTTCCGAATGTTATATTTTGTTTCGACATCAACTAGACAATTTTAATCTTTATATTGTTAAAAAATCTTCAAGGTTAGCATCTCATCAGTCTTATTGAAAGAAATACAAGGTTAATACGTATCTGAACAGATTTTCATCCTGTTATTTACGTTACCAAGCAGTGGGACCAGCCTAGCCATGTTTGGATAAATCATTTTTGTGATTTATGAGATTTTATGCGGGGAAGAGTATCCTATTTTCGTATTTCTGTTTTTAGGATTTAATTCACGCTAAAAATTGTTAATCCTGAGCTATCTATAATCTGGACATGATACTTACTTAATGAGATCTTATTATTATTAATTCAATTTATTATTTTTTATTTTATTTGTTTTCCAACTGCAAGTAATTCAGTAGGATTTCTTGTTTAATCGCTGTTCTGTTTTTTGTTGTTGTTTTTTTAGCTAAGGGATAAGCAACGGTCACAGGAAAGAAAGTCTAGACTATAAGGAAGGTTAGAAATCCTCTTGCTGCCCATCTTGATCAAATAGTTTATAACTAAGATAGAGCACCCTTGGGACAAACTTTGCACAAATCTTCCGTATTTTCAGTCTCTCTCGCATAATCGTGTGTACAATTCTCACACTGACATGAAACTGTGCATGATTGTCTTTATAGACACACGACGGTCCTTCACTATGATATTCTTTAATTGTCAAATAAACTCTGTTGTTGTTCCTTGTTTATTCCTTCCACATCTCTCATTATCTCTCACAGACTCCCTGCATTCCTTGAATCCCTTATGCTACTCAAAAACTAATGCTCGATTCATAAAAGTTTGTCAAAAAGCAGTCTGAAGCATTTTATACGTTTTTGTAGCATTTTCACACGTTTAAAAAATAATTTTATTGCCTACTGTTATTCTAAAGTGCCGTCATTTTTTAAAAGTTTACCAGTTGTGATAATCAAGCTTTAGTATGGTGTAATGCAATTCCTCCTGTAGTTGTTCATTCCAAGCTGAAATCATAAATATTAGTCAGTTATATCATAAGATGAATAGCAATAACATACTGAATTTTCAAGTGTCTACGACAATTTAAAATGCCTATACCAAAATGTCTAGCAACTTATTGAAGATATCTCGTATAAACAGTAATAAGTAAACAATAGCAACAATATATATATATATATATATATATATATATATATATATATTGTATTTTGTGTACAGAAAGTTGTTAGATGAGATAAGTCATTGGTACCGTTGGTTTCAAGCCCGAAAATTAGGACCGTTTTAGATATCCATATCAAGCTCTCTCTAGCCAATACTCATCTCTAATTATCGAGCTTGAAACCGACGGTACCAATGACTTATCTGATCTAAAAACTTTCTGTACACAAAATACAAAATATAAATATGCTCTTATTTTTCGGATTTTCCTTTTAATGGAGCACTCTGCTGGATTTCTTTTTTCCAAAAAACTAGTCATATATATATATATATATATATATATATATATATATATATATATATATATATATGACTTTGTAGTTTCATTAAATACTTTTATATGCTAAATCCGATCCTACATTTTGCTAATTCCTACCCTCTGATGAGAAGGAGAGTATTTCTTCGAAACTCCGCGGATTAAGGACTATCCACTTATCTTGTGCTTCTTTTTTAAAATTAAATATGTTTTTACTCTTTTTCAAGATGTCTTTTAACATGTTTTATTAATCATTTGTTCATATTATAAGCTCTATTTCCTTTTCGGTTGTATTGAGCTTTTACATCTGGTTGAGATTACTTTACTTGTAAATATTAACTCTTTAATGTTTATAATATATTTTAAGTTTACCATTTTGATTACCTTGGTAAACTTATTGTAATTTTTATTTATATATATATATATATATATATATATATATATATATATATATATATATATATATATATGGAGAGAGGGGAGGAGAGACAGACAGACAGACAGAAAGATAGACAGACAGACAGAGACAGAGAGAGAAATACATTGTAATACTAATCAGTAAATAATAGTGATATTTACAACTGGAAATAAAATAGGTTTAAGACTGCTAAAGTCTGTACTAGCACTGTTTGCAAGGACCCTTCGCGCAGAGTTTGGTGTACTTGAAAAAATCGATTGTAAAAGTGGTATTCTCCTAGTGCAATTGTCAGTATGGGCGACCGAAAATACAATTACTTCGGATCTGTATCGATGGAACCAGACTTTGCTATCTTCGTGACTTAATTAAAGTGTTTTGTTAAAAATTCCATCCAGATTTTCGAGTTCGACAAGACCGAAACGTGGTGAAAATAATACTCAAGATGAGAAATGTAGTCTGAAGAATCTAAACGATACGAACACATTTAAAGCATAAACAGATATTTGAAGTATATTTTTTTTTACTTCAGCATTACATAATATTAAATAGTTAATAAACGGTAACAAATAACCATGATAATAGTTGCGTGTTAGCGTGTAAACATAAAGTTAATAATTTTACGTACCAAATCGTGTGTTGGTTTGAAAGCTCATATGCTGCTTGCTATAACAGTGAGTTCACAAGAATGTGTTTAACAATGTCTTAGCATAAAGATGTTTGTGCAAACAGAGAAAATCTTACGTATGAGAATAACGTGTATGTGTGCAAACGCACTTGGGGTATGACGTGTTCGTCAAAGCAGCCAATATACGGATACGGTCTGCGAGGCGTTCCGCCGTCGAGGCAAAGCAGATGGAAGAGAGTGAAATTTTCTGCGCAGTCCTTTTTTATTATCACCAAACAGACATTGGGTTTGCAGTCAAACAAGTGAAAACTCGGAACCCAAAATGCTCTCTGGAGGTAAGTTTGTGATTTTGCTTGAAATGGCGGCAATGCTATAGCTGTATCTAATAACACAATCTTCGATAAATAAATGGTTTCAAAGTTTTTGCATTGTAGATATGATATAAAAAATAGGCTTTTTCTTTTAGAGGTCGCGTCTATGTTCGCGTGAAACAAATATTTCTTAAGGCATTTCAGTTAATACCAAAGATCAATTCGTAAACAAGTTCTTCTCTTTTGGGTTGAAACAAGCCTCGCGGATAATTTGGCATTGGTCGACGTAGCGTAGATTTGGCTGTCTGTATGCGATTGGGGACCAACAGATTTGAACTTTTAAGTCGACACCAAAGAAAAATATAAGAGTAAAGTTCTTAGAGTCACAACAAATGTAGGAATCAAAGAACACAGAGAATTCCTTGTAGAATAAAAAGATTTTGATAAAAAGAGACTTTTTTCTTGTACTCTCTCTAATTGTTTCCTCTTTATTTGTTTATTCGTCCGATGCATCCATTATATTTGCGCGCTTATTAATAGAAAATGTTCTCATAAAATATAAACGAGACACGTTTACCGTTGAGTACATTCTCAAAATTAGTCCACTAGAAGGTGGAATGCTTTTTATTCAGCTGACGCTGCATTGTGGCATGTTTTTATATGGCTTAGTTCAGTCGAGAATGTTCTTCCGTCTAAGGTTCTAGCTTTTCATTGTACCTTAACTTTCTGCGGATGGAGAGAAATTAAATGCTATTAGATAGTGATGCCATTCGAACGAACAATAAAATACGACTAGTTTCAATAGCCGCCTTCTTTCTTTCATCGCCTCGTTGTGAAGCATTATCTTCTGCACTTCCAAAAGTAAATTAAAGTTTTCGTAAGAATGTCTTGGCACAATATTTTTATACCATGCTGGCCCTGGCGTCATTCCTATTATAATGCTTAAAAAGCTTCAACCACGACTACTTTCCATACTTACAAAGATGTTTAAACGTCATCTTAAGGCGAATTGTTTCCCAACATCTTTGAAAAATCTTAGTATGCCCCTTAATTAAGAATTCAGGCGACCAGTCATCTCCCTCTCAATACAGACTCCTTTAAAAAATACAAATGAAAATCGTTTTCAACCAAAATTCAAATAAGCTGATGCAAACTTATAAACCCTCTATAAAAACAAGGAAATAATGATGGCTCTGAAGATATTAAACCCGTCGCACATCTAAGGATCCAAGAACGTATGCCCACTCTGCCTCTCCCCGTTTCTTTGGCTGAAGGAAGCAACAGGCAAAGAACACTTTAATTCCAAATAAGTGCACTTTCCCAGCATTTATATTTTTTGTTGCGAACAGGTTCGTTTATTGATAATTGCCTGAGCTTTCCTTACCGTGAACTGCAAGCTAAGCTGCCCAGTGTTCGTTTTCCACCATCTTGCGCATATCTATATGCGCATAAAAATAACAAGGTCAACCAACGCACACACTATGCAGCGCTGCCTTGAACACACACACACACACACACACACACACATATTCACATTAACAAATATAAAAGCTCACGCATTTCTAGCTCTTGCTCCTGATATTAACTGATCATTTGTTCCAAAACTTGAGTTTCAAAAACTTCCATAAAGAAACATTTCTACTTAAAAATGTCTTTTGTCTTTTTCTGAACTTAAAGTTATATAACTATTTTGTTATTCAATCATGTTTTCCTTGATTCTCATTATGAAAATGCTTTACGCATTATTTGGATTCATCGGACTACTGTTCTCATTTTGAGTGCCATTTTGACAACGTCTTGGTCGATGTAACCATTACGTGCATCTTGTCGAGCTCGGGAATGGTTCTGTCGAACTCGGAACTTTAGACGGAATTTCGAACTGAGCACTAATTAGGATAAGAGCATAATGCGCCGTGAAGTAATTATGCTCTTATGTCATCAGTCATGACTTGATAGAGGTTCTAAGTAATTCGCAAGTGTATGTTTCTGGGAAACAATCAATTGCTAAGCGTATCTAGTATAAAATTTTACACTATATAGGAACCGTTGATTATAAATGATAGATAATATACACAGTAATAAGTAAACAATATATGTATGTACAGTAATATATATGGTAATATATAGTAATAATATTTAATAATAAATTGTGGTATTTACAACTAGAAATAAAATTAGTTAAAGACTATGCAAATTCGGACTAGAACTGTCCGCAAGTATCCGTGGTACAGTAGTTAGATTACTTGGTAAAATCAATTGTGAATGATATTCTCCTGAAAGTTTGAAAGTTCAATTTTCAGTGTGAGCAACCGAAAAATACAATTGTGAAATACTTAAGACTTTTGACGCGTGGCTGACAGAACAAGAAAATAAGTATTCTGTTCGATAGTCCGTCCAAATTTCCGCATTCGACGGTAACATTCCCGAGTCGACAAGATACACCTGAGGAAGATCGGAGGTTACATCAACCGTAACGTGGTAAAAATGACGCTCAAGATAAGAACAGTAGCCCAATGAATTTAAATGATACGAATAACTGATCCTTATCTCAAAGATTAAGAAACGAAAACGCTGTTTATGTTAAGCGAGATACTCGTTCACATGAAATTTAAACGTTTGCGTGTTGATACAGTAAGGGAGGCAGGAAATATGGGGAGAATTCCAAAGCCTAGCAGTCCGAGAGAAGTAGCTATTAAAGTAGGTTGTTTCCCGGTATCTAAAGACATCTAGATCAAAGGATGAAATTTAGATAATTTTCTGGTCAGTCGCGAATATGTAAGTCGGGGGAGGGCACAAGTGTAACAAGTTCATCAGAGATCATTCCCTTAAAGTACTTGTGTAGTGATGCGACATTACGACGATGGGCTCTCAGGTAGCCTATTATTTGTGATGCAATCGTTGGTTGAGAATGGTCCTTTTAGTTGTTAAAATGAAGCTTAGTTTTAATAGAATTATATGTTGCCATTCATTTGCGGCTCCATTTAACTATCGACAGAAGGTCATTCTGTAGGGTTTTGCCATTGCCTTATATATATATGCATATCCGATATCCTTTCATGTCTATAATAGAGCGTGGTGTTATCAGAAAACCTACTCATATGAGACACATTTTAATCATGGTGGTCATTTATGAAAAGCAAGATTAATAAATGGCCAAAGACCAACCCCTGGGGCACACCTGCATAAATATGATATTGTGTAGACGTATCGCAGTCAATAATTTTTTCTTTTGGATCCGATTATGTTGAATAGTCGTTTATAAATACCATACGATTTCATTTTCGTGAGAAACCCTTAGTAACCCCTTACGCCCCAGTGGCAATATAAGTAAAAAGAAAAATATGCATTTGAATTCAAGCTTTCTTACTATTATTATTATTATTATTATTATTATTATTATTATTATTATTATTATTATTATTATTTATCTTTTATTATTATTATTATTATTATTATTTATCTTTTATTATTATTATTATCATATTATTATTATTTATCTTTTATTATTATTATTATTATTATCATATTATTATTATTTATCTTTTATTATTATTATTATTTATCTTTTATTTTTATTATTATTATTATTATTATTTATCTTTTATTATTATTATTATTATTATTATTATTATTATTTATCTTTTATTATTATTATTATTATTATTTATCTTTTATTATTATTATTATCATATTATTATTATTTATCTTTTATTATTATTATTATTATTATTATCATATTATTATTATTTATCTTTTATTATTATTATTATTTATCTTTTATTTTTATTATTATTATTATTATTATTTATATTTTATTATTATTATTATTATTATTATTATTATTTATCTTTTATTATTATTATTATTATTTATCTTTTATTATTATTATTATCATATTATTATTATTTATCTTTTATTATTATTATTATTATTATCATATTATTATTATTTATCTTCTATTATTATTATTATTTATCTTCTATTATTATTATTATTATTATTATTATAATATTCATATTATTATTAATCTTTATTATTATTATTATTATTATTATTTGTTTATTTATTCTTTTATTGATTTATAGAAATTTTAACACATCTTTTTGCAACAGCATTTGAAGATAAAATGTTATTATCTTTTATTTTCCTAAAATTCATATATATATATATATATATATATATATATATATATATATATATAGGTAAAGCTGAAGTCTGTGTGTGTGTCTGGTCACGAATAGGCTCTTATATGGTTGACTATTATAGAAAACTGATCGCATATAATGATAGAAGATATATCGAGACACAGGAATGGGTATGTTTGATCTGGCATAATGATGATTCATTAAAATTGTGGGGTCTGCGTACGCACCTGGTCCACAAAGTATGGAAATAAAAGACTTAAAAATAAAAAAAACGTTTACAAGTGTTTTTATATACATGGACATAAGAATACTTTGATAAGTATGTTTTAACTTAAATAGGTATGGTATAATAAAATTGTGGGGTTTGCTTTCCTACCTGGCCTCCATAGAATAGAAATAGGCACAAACTTTATTAAAGACTTTTCATATCTATCTGCGTAAGTATACTTTGATAATTATGTTTCAGTTCGAAGAAATATGGTATGATAAAATTATGGGGTGTTCCTTGGCGTCTGACCTTCATAGAATTTCTCACCTGGCCTTCATAGAATAGAAATAGGCACAAACTTTATTAAAGACTTTTCATATCTATCTGCGTAAGTATACTTTGATAATTATGTTTCAGTTTGAAGAAATATGGTATAATAAAATTATGGTGTGTTCGTTCGCGCCTGACCTCCATAGAATGGAAATATGTCACAAAGTTTAACAAGGTTTTTTAATATAGATTCACAGAATATTGTGATAAGTGTTTCAATGTGAACAGGTATGGTATAATAAATTATGGGGTTCATCTATTTTATTTTTACTTTCATCATATTTTGCTTTGGTTTTGATACCCCAAATTCGAAGCTATCTCTTTACAAGCCTTCCCTTTCATAACCTATCATACTTTCATAAATCAGAGTCCATTTTCTGTAGGCTGTTTTTGAACCCAGTCAACGGCGGGTACTTTTGCTAGTGAATATATATATATATATATATATATATATATATATATATATATATATATATATATATATATATATATATATACTACATACATATACACACACGAGATATCTTCAATAAGTTTCTAGGGTTTTTTTTCGTGTGGCCACTTTTATTGATAGTACATACATGAAACTCTACTCCTCTTCGAAGTTATCTTCTCCGGCTGCATTACAAATGTCGTACCGATCCAAAAACTTCTGAAAGGCTTCATGAAAATCCTCTTATGTGAACGTGTCAGTGAACCCTATTACAACCTCTTTAATCTCCTTACTTCTCTCATAACGAGAGCCTCTAAGATTATCCTTGAGCTTAGGGAATAAACAGAATACACAGGAAGAAAGGTCTCGATTATAGACAGGATAAGGAAATGTCTTGATCCCCATCGTAGTCAAATAATTTCTCACAAGCATGAAGATGTGTACTGTACTCTTAATGAATAGTTGTAATACAGTTCCCACACTGACATCAAACTGTGAGTTATTGTCTTTATAGACAGAGAACGGTCCTTATCCATGAAATTCTTTATTAGACAAATCAGCTCTAGTGTTCTGACTCTCTTACTTCTTCCACACAACTCATCATCACTCACAGAATTTCTGCCTTGGTTGAATCTTTTATGCCAATCAAAAACTCATGCAAGATGGTCTAAAAGCAGTCTGAAGCATTCCATACGTTTCCGTGGCAATTTCTCCAAGATTAAAACAGAATTTATTGCATAACCTTTCTTCCAAAATGTCCTCACGTTCAGATTGCATTTTTGAAATTTACCTGTTCTGACAATCCTGTTTAAGTATGGTGTATTCTAATTTCTGCTGTTACTGATAATTTGAACCTGCAATCATTAAAATTGATCAGTCATACCATAAGATATATAGCAATAACATACCAATTTTTTAAGAGTCTACGAAGATAGCGATTTGAATCCTACCCAAAGCCGGTCAGAGGCTTACTTGGTCAAAACGTGGTGAGACGACAACAACTACGGAAGGCGGGAATTGCAGTAAATGCAGTCAGGAGATTCAGAGTTCCTGTTCGTCGCGGTTACCACCTGACGAAGGCCAGTGGAATATTTGGCTGAAACGTCGTGAAACCACTTATAATAGATGATGATAATTGTCCGTAATAAATAAAATTAAAATTAAGTCTACGACAAATTTAAATGCCTGTACAAAAATGTCTGGAAACTTATTTAAGGCACCTCGTATTTATATTAGTAGCGTTTTTTTTTTAAATAAAAACGAATTTTAAAAATGTGCTTTAAATTCTCCAATGTTTTAAAGTATTTGTTTTTAAAAGTGTTCTACTACGTATTTATATTCGTGTGTCTCTTTTGATTCTTTCTTTTTCTTTTGTCTTTTTTGTTTGTTTGTTTGTTTGTTTTTTAAACTCTTTATTTGTATTTCTAAGTCCTTCTCAGATCACGTAAATTTCAGAAACCGAGATGTAATATTATTTATGGTATTTACGTTCTTTTTGTTTGGTTTTGTTTATTTCTCTTCCCACGAGGGCAGATTTAAACACAGGGTCGGTTTTTAATGAAGGAGGGAGGAAATCAGCTCCTCAAAAAGGAGCACTTTGGTCAGTAACAAAAATTTTAAAATTGCATCAGTCATGAAGGATTTCTCTTCTATTAAGCGAGACAAAAAAGTGTAGTGCTTCATCAGATCAGATACTACACTTTGATCTTAGCCCGAAGGTATTTACTTTCTTGTGTAACAGATTGCTAACATTTTTAACTCTGCTGGTAGCGTGCGCCAAGAACAGAAAACAGTGATCACATTTCCGTAACTTTTGATTCCGACACAGAGTAATGTCCAAGCTGACATCTGCTGTGATTATTCCTTTCCCCAACAGAGTTTGACATGATCGTTTCAAATACCGTGCAAGTGTTGACAAATCCCAATATGATTAAGATTATGCGTTGAGATAAACATTTTCGACAGATATCGTTAAGAATCCAAACATGCTGTAGATTATTCCGTTATGAAAATCACGACTAATTCGCAAAGAGCATTATCTTCTTGGAGGAAGCAAGACATACGATGCATACGTATGTGAAAATTGACTAGTTTCTATAAGCTACACTCCTTTTTTCCCCCTATGTTCTAATCTTCCCGTCATGACAAGAAGATTAATGAAACAATCCACAACTTTCTTTATGAAAGAATTTTCCTTCTAGGAAAAATATCAAGGGAGCATCTTCACACTAAGCATTCGACACTCGCAATGTACTATAGGACATTTTATACGAGGCGATCGCAAAGATGCTCTGCTCTTTCGCTATAACTTCATTCAAGGTTGCTGTAATCCCTTTAGCATATGCATGCTTTATAATGTATCAGGGCTTGTTAGATAACCGAAGTTAAGAGCCACTTAGTCTGGTCAGTACTATATGGGTAACCAAGTGGTTTTCTCTGCATATCTGAGTCTTTTATCTAATCATTCTTCATTATGTTTCTTTGTTATTGGAAACAAGTAATACCGGTTAACGATATATACAGCACTATCCTTATTTAACAGTAGATTTCATGCACAGGAACTCCAACGGGCATTATCTATTAATTTTCTTTTATCAACAACGGTTACTAAGATATCGATTGTTTGTGATTTCAAAAACAATATTCAATAATAGGGGCGTTACAAAAAGTGATATCTTCTATTTTTTTTTCACCAGAATGGATCAGAAAAGATTACAAATTTGATTTGTATAATAACTGATCTTTTCATTTATGACCTGAACGTTTCATCTTTTTTTTTTGCAGATATTGACGGTGTGAGACCAAAAAAAAAAGTAACTCGTATCATAGACGTGCATCAGAAGCAGAGATGCGTGATTGTTGAATTCTTGGCAAAAATGAAAAAAAAAATGAACAAAAATTGAAAATGGGGGTTACTATGTAGACAAAAAATTCTTGGTAGCAAAAATCCGCTCGTTATGATGGTATTACTCCCGTCATTGTATCTATTAAACTTTTTGAGTTAGAAAAATAGGAGTCTACTTTTGGAACGGCTCTCGTATGACAAAGCGCGGCTCGGACACTTATGCACAGCTCTCGTCCATTGCTGGCAAAAGTGCATTGAGAATGATGATGATAATGTAGAAAATAAATTCTGGAGCAAAAAAAGTGGTTTGTTTTTAATGTTATCACTCTTGTCCTCATAGCTCTTCATCATTTTATGTTAAAAATTAGGAAGATCAACCTTTGGAACTACTCTAGTAATACGATGTTTATGTCTTTGTGTTTCAGATTGTGCCAAATGGTCACTTCGATGGAAATATGAGCCAAAAACAGAGAACAGTTATCCGATTCCCTTGACTTTTGATTCTGTGACATCTGCTCTTTGAAAATGCTTCCCCCACAAAAGCTTCACCATCATAATTTCAAATGTTGAGTTAGCGATGACATCTCTACATAATTGATATTAATCGCTCAGGTAAATTGGTAAAGACGTTAAAGAAGACAATCTTTCCTCATGTTATTAGATTTCTATTTTATCTTCTTTTGTTTTCGGTTTATACCAAATTGTGTACTCTTGACTTAGTGGCATCACATATAATGTGTAAAAAATTAAAACTGAAATCAAGCATCCATTTTACACACTATGTGTTAAGAATAGATGTTATTTTATACCTATCTTCAGACAATCATCATCTGGAAACGTAAAGATTCAACGTCTCTATCAACTGCGCCACCGGCCCCGAATCTGGGCAGAGGCGTACTTGGCCAACAACTACGGATGGCAGTAATTGCTGAGGACGCAGTTAGGAGATTCGAAGTTCCTATCCGTCGCGGTTACCACCTGACGAAGGCCAGAGGAATAGTTGGCCGAAACGCCGTGAAACAACTCATAAAGATGAGAATAATAGTCCGCAGTAAATGAATTAATATAAATAATACTCATCTCAATAATGAATTCCAATTAAAATAATATAATGAAGTATTGTTTAAATTGATTGAGATTGCCGGAGGGCAAAACGGCCGAAACGTTGTGACAATAGCAACCAAGATGAGGAAGTCAGTCCGACAATCTCAATCAATGAAAACACCTCATCTCAAAAATACAGACGATTGTTTAAATGTTTACCTATGAACATGTTTACTGAGACATAAGGCTGACATAGTGAAATCGGACAAGACTGAGAAAGAAGACACCTTTGCGGACGTTAGTATCCCAATGAGGTTAGGTTACGAAAAAAGTTTAGATGGTCAACATAAGGACATACTAATGTCTTATATATGACACAAAACAAACTGGAATTTTGAAATAGTCTCCATTATTCTAGTAATCATAAGAGCAACCAGACCTAATTAATATTCCTGGTAAACGAAGTGCAAGAGAAATCCAGACAATTGCACTTAAGGGAACAACGAGGATACTAAAAAGAGCTCTCGGTTGGTGGTAACAAAAAAACAGGGAAATGTTCACTGCCCTATACCCAGCATTACAAACTTCAAGGAAAGAAAATGAAAATGAAAAAAAATGAAAAAGAATTTAAAAACCTATTTAGTTAATATACCCGGTAAGCAAGGGCAAGATAGATACAAACAATTGCACTTAACCCTGCGTTAGTCCCATGGAGTGTTTTTTCATCTCAATCTTGCTTAAGTGCTCATAATTCCTAGTTAGAAACTTTTTCTCCCTCCTAGTACTCTCCTGACTCGTGGTATGGCGCAGTTGTATCTCAGTTTTCTTTAGAGATAGACACCACTTTATCTTTCTGAGGTATCCATCTACCTCAGCTTAATAACGTAGGTATGATTTTATGATTTATATATCTTTGTATTTTTCCAGTGAGAATGAAAATTTGTAGACATAAGCGCACATTATCCTTCATTAGGTTACTCTTTGATATTTAGTGCGCAATTAATGTTTTGTTATTGCTTTTATCATAATTTTTGATGGGATTATTATTTTCTTTACAATTTATTACTCTTTCAGTATTGTTACTATGAGCTTAGCTAATGCAATATTTTAATTTTTCCTTTGTTTTAGAATTTATTTTATTGTATTCTTTTATATTAATATTAACGAGATACAAGTGATTCAAACTGTTCAACGGGGATTGTAGATATATCCTGAACCAACAGGATAACTATATTTTACAAAACAATAACACTATAAACATGTATGTATCGGGGTGTATATACATCCTATGGGACTAACCATGTGTTGGAACACACAGGTTATTAACGCATGGAATGTCTGAGTAGCGGGCGAATACCTTGCATTCGGTGCAATTTCGCCATCGGCAGCTAGAACAAAATAATCAGGAAATGGTAAAAAAAAAACTTAGAATTAAATAATGTTTTCTTATTACTCCTAAGTCTAGCATATTTAATAATTTCAGATGTCAGTGAATTTGCTTGAATTATTATTCCCAAAGATTGAAATTGAAAAAATTCTTTAACAATTTTATTCTAATCTAGAATAACGTTTTTTTCTGATTTTCGTGTTTAACATCGTGTGAATAGAATGTCACGTCTGAATGAATAATGTAATTCTGTAACATTTAATATGATATGCTTTATTTAAAAATTTTTAAATGTTTTTTTTCCCTCACTAATCCTATGTATTAGAATTTCAAGTCTTTTTTTTTAGTTTTTTACTATTTAGGTTTATTCATTTTATCTTTCTTTTATTCATTTATTTTACATTTATCTTTTATTACGCTTAATATGCGTCTTTATATAATAGATGGGTGTAAAACATTTAGTTAAAATTGTTAAATATGGTTAGTTATTTGTTTTTCAATCTATCATAATACGGTGCCTTGTTTATTTTTTTTATTTTTTTAAGTGGCTTTTATCTGTAATTCTAGGGACATTCATTTTCTTTTTTTTTGTCTTTTTTTAATTTTCTTTGTCGTTTATGATTTCCTTCATATTCATTGGGTTTTTTTCTTGTATATTTCTTTATTTTTATAGTTTTTTCGTATATATATATATATATATATATATATATATATATATATATATATATATATATATATATATATATACAGGTCAATAATTGCATTGAAAGTACTCGGTTTTTATATACGTATTTTAATGGATTCAAAGAAATTGTTTTTATATTAAGATTTTTACACTGAAATATTTTTATATGTGACTTTTGAAACATCCAAGCTCATGAATTTCTTTTTTTGGGGTATCAGAGCAAAATACATACATACATACATACATGATGATTGCAACGTCTTGTCGGACGAGTACCACTCCCTCAGACATTTAAAATCCATGAGCCCAAATGTCTGAGGGAGTATCTATACAAATATGATGTTACAGAGTCTTAGCTTTGTACGACAGCTAAGTCTCTCTCTCGGTTCAAAATGTTGAGATCCAGCAACAAGCAAGAGCAAGATAGCCAGCAAACAAATTAAACTGCAGACCAGCTTAATGCGGGCACTGGTCTTCCGCTTTATGGTTTTTTAAATCAGAGATTTGCTTCTCCTAGAAAGGTTGCCTTCACCACGGCTTACGGGAGCCCTCTCTACCTCATACATACATACATACATACATACATACATACATACATATAAACAAAGTGTTAATCAAATATATTAAAAATACTTTAGCAAGAGTTAAAACATATTGTTAGGCAAGTATTTATATGGAAACTCCGCAGATTAAAGACAATCAACTTTTTGTGTTTCCTTTTTCAAAATTAAACAAGTTTTTAACTCTTGCTAAAGGGTTTTTAACACATTTTATCATGTTACTGTTTATATTATATGCTCTATTCCTTATTTGGTTTTATTGAGCGTTTTTATTCACATACACACATATATATATATATATACACGCATATATAAAATCCACATTCATATTAAACTCACTCTTTTCTATTTATTTATAAAGAAAATACAATTTTCTTATATATGGCTTGTGGAATTGCATTCACTAGCAAAAGATGTAGCTAATTTGCATATTCTTTTAAACATTCATTTTAATTAATTCCCTATTAGTTGCTTCGGTTTTCTTATGGGATGATCATGATTTAGTTAACTATTACGTGTAATTGTATTCATGCAGATATTCTACATGATTTATACTTGCATAATATTTGCGTAAAAATGTTTACAGGAAACACAAAATTGTTTCCATATATATTTATGTATGCGTATGTATTTTTGTTTAATCTATCTACCTATCTATATATCTATAAAAGTCAAAGTGTCGGTGTGTCTGTGTGTCTGTGTGCATTTCCCTACGCAATAACTCTGTCAATTTTGAGTCTGCAGACTCGAAATTTGATATACAGGGTACTGAGATTTGGGAAAATCGATGTGATCGGTTTTTGGCCAGAATTGGCGTTTAAGGGGTCAAAGTTCAACGATTTAACCTTTGAGAACTCTACTAAACTCCTGCAACAATTTTGGGTCTACGCACTTGAAATTTTAGATATAGGTTCCTTGAACATGGATATAACTTAATAACTTGATTTGAGCCCAAAACAATAAATTTTAAGGGGTCATAATAGGGGTCAAAGTTTTTAAAAAAAATTACCTCTGCGGTCTCTTCCAAATTACTCGGACAATTTCTGGTCTAAATATTTGAAATTTTACATAAAGAGTAACCAGAGATAGGGCAAGCATTTTCATCGGTTTGGCTCCAAAGCTTTTCGTTACCAATATATAAATGTATGAATGCATGTCTGTTTGCATGTCTGCCTTTAACTTTCGATAGAGGCGACGGATTTTACCAATATTAGTACCGTTTTAAAGTTCGACCTTTCATACGACAAATATCGAACAATTGGTTAAAAACATTAATATCTTCCCCTTCAACTAGGCACTTTTCTACAGGGGGGGAGTCACTTTTTTTCGCCGATATTTTTTAAAGTGATCCTCTCCTTTAGATTGTCTGGCCTTAATTTAAAAAAGTGACGCTTCCGGTTTGGCGATGGTCGTAACAGCATAAACGTTAGGTTTTACCCCGTTCGTTTCCTCCTTTGCGGTACGGGTTTGAGCCTGCCTTCCTACTACCACTTTTTTTTGTTCAACATACACATCAAAACACCCGGGCAACGCCGCGCTGAAATGCTAGTATATATATATATATATATATATATATATATATATATATATATATATATATATATATATATATATATGCACGTTTCATTAAGTAGCAAAGACAACTCTTGCTTGTTTTTCTTGTAATCCTCTTTTTCTCTTTGTCGGACAATTTTCTGAACGTTTTTTTCGAGTGGAAAAAGAAAAGGAATTTCCCATAATCGCGAACGTTTTCGACCTCCATTGGTTATCCTCAAGCGAGTAGTCAAAAAAAAATTATATATATATATATATATATATATATATATAGTACTAGCAAAAGTACCCGTCGTTGACTGGGTTAAAGAACAGCCTACAGAAAATGGACTCTGATTTATGAAAGTATGATAGGTTATGAAAACGACGGGTTGTAATGAGATAGCTTCGAATTTGGGGATATCAAAACCAAAGCAAAATATGATGAAAGTAAAAATAAAATAGATAAAGCTCATAAATTATTATACCATACCTGTTCACACTGAAACAATTATCACAATATTATGTGGATCTATATTAAAAAAAACCTTGTTAAACTTTGTGACATGTTTCCATTCTATGGAGGTCAGGGTGAACGAACACCCCATAATTTTATTATACCATATTTCTTCAAACTGAAACATAATTATCAAAGTATACTTACGCAGATAGATATGAAAAGTCTTTATTAAAGTCTGTACCTATTTCCATTCTATGGAGGCCAAGCGCGAACGCAGACCCCATAATTTTATTATACCATCCCTATTTAAGTTAAAACATACTTATCAAAGTATTCTTATGCACATCTATATCAAAAACAATTGTAAACGCTTTTTTTTAGTTTTTACATTCTTTATTCCCATACTTTGTGGACCAGGTGCCAATGCAGACCCCACAATTTTAAGGAACCACTGTTCTTCCAGATCAAACCGACCCATGTGTGGGTCTCGATACATCTTCTATCATTACATGTAATCAGTTTTTAAAAATAGTCAACCATATAGGAGCCTATTCGTGACCAGACACACACACACATACACACACAGGCATTTAGCTTTATATTATAGATATATTGACGCTACACACACACATATATATATATATCAACGCTATATATATATATATATATATATATATATATATATATATATATATATATATATAGACGCTACCTTATCGACAATATGTTTAAATGAAATGGTAACGAATGTTATGATGGTTTTACATATATACTAATTGTTTCTTAAACCTAATAGCTAGCTACGAAATCCTATACATTTTACCTCCAAGACGATTGCGTTTGTCTTACCTGCATGCATAAAAAAAAAAAAAAAAAAAAATTTCCTCCCTTCTTCAGACTAAACCTTACCTGTAACTCAAAAATCCTAATGGAAATCCATCTGTAAATAAATAACCCCTCTTCTCTTGAACGCTAACAATCTACTCCTTCCAACCTATCCGCCACTAAACTCCCACATTGCTCCGCATCTGTAGTTGAATCGCTAACTTCCAGCCCCTAATCCCTCACATGCAAACTGTTTTAATAACCATCACTAAACATCTATACATTTCTACCTCTAAGGCATGCATTACAGCTCATTCCGATCCAGTAAGGGACTTAACAGCCTATGCACACAAAGGCAGGTACTTAACAGCCAAAGTACCCAGAAACAAAGCGATATGCACTACACAACTGTCTCGAGTTTTGCAACGATTAATTACGTTATTGAAACGACACTCCTTGTTATGCAAAACGCCCCATGACTCTTACTAAAAAACACCTACAACTCCAACTCTATTCGCACCTACTGAAAACCTGCCCATATATATCTATTCACCTAATTACGCATGACTCAATACTTGCTGTCTTATCCATGCTATATTGCACTTACATCTTAACCCTCCTATCATCTAAAATAGCTCAGGCACAACTCGTAGCTCAATTCTTAATACCTACTCATACTGTAACACTATACTAGACCTAAGCTAACATTAATAAAAAAAAAAAAGGGTACGACTAAAATCACATTATCTCCTCCCTAACAAGCCCTCTTACAAACATAGACGCTTACACTGCATGAACTTCACCCACCCCCTTTATCCATTAACAAGTAAATAGCATGTCCCTAAATCACTTTGAGGAGTGTAACTAATCAGTAGATATAATCCCCAACAAACTAACCCAGTAACACTAACAACGCGGGGTCGCAGAAATACCTGGATTAGAACCTAGGCGCGGAGAAAACCCTCTCAGGGCTGACGGACCCAGTAGGTCTTCCCAGATCATCCGTCTAGGAGAAGGAAAACTCTGAAACTAAACCAAAGGGGAGAGAGGCCTCTTCAGTCTTGGATGACAACCTTCCTAGAGCTGGTGACTCAAACAAATTCACCGGTTTGCAAACCTAAATTGCTTAAGGAGTAGATAGGCTCTGTCTATCGCCCGGCTTCCATACTCCTTCTTTGCCTATTAGTCAAGCGCAGAGACACTATCTCAGTTATTCGACAGAAACACCCAGCGGTAGATCTTGTTTCCTGGCTAGGGCAATGAACGCCGTTCTTCCCCATTCCCAGCATGCCCCACCCCTATAACTGAACATTTGGGAGTGCTTGAGTATAAGATATGCCTGAGCGGTTAGATTGGGTTGACCTTCTTCTAAAGGGTTGAGGGTACCGGATTGACAGTTCCTGGCTGCTGTTCCCGACTGGTAGTACAGGTGCCCTAACTCTTTGGTAGCGCTTAGAGCGGCTGCTCCATCAACAGTTGAATAATATCGGGTTGTTTGCAGTGCCATGACGCGCATGGAAAGGGACTCTGCACTCATCCCCGGTGGGCTTTCCTGGGGCCACAATCCTAATTGGAGAAAGGTCAGCTGATGGTCTACATGTGATGCATGTCTGAAGCTCCGCATAACCTCTTGTTTAGCTCCCCCTTACCGAAACTCTTAAAAAAAAATATGACGACAGTACAATCTAAAAATAAGCTTAAACCAGGATTAGGGACAAACAAATTCAACTTGCCTCCTCCCTTGAGGCTCTCATTCACAAATATCCGTGGGCTTAGAACTAACTTAGCTGATGTTGAAGCATTTCTCTTAACAAATACCCCGGATATCTTAGCACTAAGTGAGACTAACCTACACTCCTCCATTCCCTCTAACCACTTTAACATGCCTGGATATCTCCCACTCTGCCGTAAGGACTCTGACAGACATATGCACGGACTTGGAGTTTACATTCGTAATACCCTTCCCTTGACTAGAGAAACAAACCTAGAAACAGATGATCAAGCCTTTATGTGCTTTAGACTAAACGTGCAACACAGTATTAGCTACTATTATTTTCTCTACCGCTCTCCCTCGACTCAGGACTGCTCCATAATAAACAAAGTATCTGACAGCATAGACACGGCACTGTCCCTCGACACTAGCGCACGAATACATGTGTTTGGTGACTTTAATGTCCACCACAAAAACTGGCTTGGATTCTCTACTCACACAGATGCAGCGGGCAGCACAACCCATAGCTTCGCTATATCTCACTCCCTATCACAAATTGTTACGTTTCCAACCCGTTTCCCTGACCAGGAAGAACAACACGCATCACTTCTAGATCTGTTTTTGACCACAGTTCCCGATGACTGCATAGCGAAGGCCCACAGCCCACTCGGGAACGCTGATCATGCAGTGATAATGGTTGAAATCGCCCTAAACTCTAGTCCCAAAACTGAAGAGCCAGTGCTCAAAACAACGAGATATTATAATAAGGCTGACTGGGAAGCCATCAGGGAACTAATTAGATGGAAAAATATTTTCTCTCTCCCTGCTGAACAGTGTGCAAACGAGACCACTGACTGGTTCAAAACTGCAATCGAAGCGCATGTTCCCATGCGGAAATTTTATAGTAAGCCCCACTCTCCCCAATGGTTTACGTCGACTTGTGCAACTGCCATTACTCAAAAGCAGCATGCATACCGTAGGTTTAACCGACATAAGTCCAGTTCAAACAGACTGAAGTATATAGAAGCTAGAAATAACGTTAAGAAAGAAATAGCGACAGCTAAGAGAGAATTTACGGAAACCACTAAAAAGCGCATCGAAGCACAAAAACTAGGAACTCGAGACTTCTGGAAAATCTACAACAGTGTAGTAAATAATGGGCAATCAACAATTCCCCCACTA
Source organism: Euprymna scolopes (assembly GCF_053919585.1). Taxonomy (NCBI): domain Eukaryota; kingdom Metazoa; phylum Mollusca; class Cephalopoda; order Sepiida; family Sepiolidae; genus Euprymna; species Euprymna scolopes. The sequence continues at coordinate 21,210,147 of NC_136514.1, read as the reverse complement.
ACCAACAATCACGAGGTTGTCTCCTCAGCAACCGACAAGGCTAACATGCTTGCCAGTCGGTTTGCCTCAAACTCCACACTGGACCCTTCCAACCACCCCCTACCTGACTTTCCTTTGCGGACAGACGCCACACTAGACGATCTGAAAACCACCCCTGCTCATGTGCATGCTATCATAAAAAACCTTGACACCTCAAAAGCATGTGGACCCGATCTTATCCCAGCTGTGCTATTAAAAAAGTGCTCAGCCGAAGTAGCTCCAGTTCTCTCCAAACTCTACAACAAATGTCTTAATGAAGCTTGCTTTCCGGGCTGTTGGAAAACTGCTTCTGTTGTACCAGTATTCAAGAATTCTGGCGAAAGGACAGACCCATCAAATTATCGCCCCATTAGCCTCCTCCCACTTTTTGCCAAAATATTTGAGACCATAATTAACCATGCTCTAGTCCATCATCTTACAGATGCTAAACTACTGACTGACAAACAATATGGATTTAGACAAGCCCGTTCCACAGCAGACATCCTCACCGTGATCTCTGAACGTATATACCAATCACTGGACAAAGCGGGGGAAGGCAGAGCGGTAGCTCTAGATATATCTAAGGCTTTTGACAGGGTATGGCATGAGGGTCTCCTCAGGAAGATTAGATCTTACGGTATCACTGGTAGAATACTTAACATAATTAAATCCTTCTTAGATAAGAGAAAAATCCAGGTAGTCCTCGACGGTCGCACATCTAAACAATATGATATAAATGCGGGAGTGCCCCAGGGTTCTATCCTTGGACCTCTATTGTTCCTGATATTCATAAATGACCTCCCCGACAACATTGCCTCTGAGATGGGTATATATGCTGATGACACTACACTCTATGGCAGACACGACAGGAAGACGAATGAACACATTTCTAAAGAAATGGCAGAAACACTAGAGGAAGACCTCCAATCTGTAGTGGAATGGGGACAAAAGTGGTTGGTCGCGTTCAATGCTGCCAAGACTAAACTAGTTTCATTCAATAATTACAAGAAACCCTCTCTACCACCAATAGCAATGGCCAACGACCCTTTATCTGAGAGTCCATCTTTCAAACTCCTTGGCCTAACGTTCACAGGAAACATGAGTTGGAACAATTACATTGAAGGCATTGCCAGGGCCGCTGCAAGAAAGGTAGGCTCTCTCTACCGTGCTAGAAAACTACTAACACCCGAAAGTATCCTGTACCTCTATAAGGCCACCATTCGCCCATGTATGGAGTATTGCTGCCACATCTGGGCTGGTGCATCTGCTACTAGTCTCTCGCTCCTTGACAAGGTTCAAAAGAGAGTCGCAAATCTGATAGGCCCTGAACTGGCATCTAAGCTTCAGCCTCTGTCCCATCGACGAAATGTTGCATCCCTCTGCCTGTTCTACAAGTATTTTAGTGGTGAATGCTCTGATGAACTGCAATCACTTGTGCCCCCACGACGCGAGCACCCTCGACAAACCCGACAGGCTACTAGATCCCACCCCCACACTGTAGAGGTCCCTAGATGTAAAAGATCTTTTTACTCCAATAGTTTCTTCCCCAGAACCGCAAGACTCTGGAATTCCATTCCAGGTCCCTGCTTCCCCAACAGTACTGACGTGCAGAAGTTCAAGTGTAACGTGAACCGACACCTTGCTGCCCAAATCCCTACATAGTACCCCAGTAGTTGTTGCCCCTGATAGTAGCCCCCTACACCAAAGTGGCAATTTGCCTTGTTTGGGGTGAAAATGTAATAAAAAAAAAAAAAAAAAAAAAGAATTCTTCCTGAATATCTCAATACAAAATTTGAATTTCTCCAACAATTTTTAGATAAAATTTTAGATAAAATTCTGGACTACAATGTTATGATTATTATCTTTAAAAATATATAAATATTGTTACAAGTATGACACGAAATTATTATGGATTCAAAGATCTTTTGTGACTATAATAAACTCTGAAGTACCTTTACTTTGGTTTTATCCTTTCAGTTCTCTTGTATTTACCTTTAAATCTATCTATCAACACACACACACACACACACACACATATATATATATATATATATATATATATATATATATATATATATATATATATATATATGCAGGCTCCTTCAGTCTTGAACAGAATATGGATACTCACGAAGGCTATCTTGCGCGTGAAATTTTTGTGGCAGGAGGTACGCAGTCTCCAACCACGCCTCTCCTGAGACGACATTGTTAACTACCAGTGGCAAGTGAAGTACAGGACGACTGGAAACAAATGCCGAGATAAGCGGAGAGCACATACAGCGCCTAGAATTCCCAAATAGTCACCCATCTGATACTAACCAGGCTCAACGTTGCTTAACTTCGGTGATCTGATGAGAACCGGTTTGTCAACGCGATTATTCCGTATATATATAGTTAAAACATATTGTTAGGCAAGTGTTTATATGGAAACTCAGCGGATTAATGTCAATCAACTTTTTTTGTGTTTCCTTTTTCAAAATTCAATATATATATATATATATATATATATATACTAGACTACCCGTGACCCGTTGGGTCAGTATTTAATATTAACTATGGAATCTATGTATGAGCGTGACACTTTTGACGTAAAGAAAATAGTTGTTGTTGTTGTTGTTTTTTTACATAACAGAAACATTTCTATGAAAGTATATTAAAATGAAAAATCACGGACGGATCACTCAAACATGAAAAAAACTCCTCCCAATTCGTGTAAAGTTACCTATTTTTCCGAATAATGGCTCAAAAATCGAAAATTGAACATGATTTTCCTACGAATTGAACGCCGACGAAAGTCATTTAGCAGCAAAAACGCATATGAACCTACTGATAAGAAATATAAGAATGAAAACCCCATATTGGAATCCTTCAACTAAGTTATAGAAACTTTTAATCTAAACAAAGCGTCAACAAATTCACCGTTCTCACACAACTATTTTGTATCTAGAAATGTAAACAAAAATAAAAATAGAAGGAAGGAAAAGGGACGGATAGAGAGTAGTAGTAGTAGTAGTAGTAGTAGTAGTAGTAGTTTAAGAGAGTTCCGTCAATGTAAGGAATATTTATAAGAATATTTTCATGTTTTCCGTTATTTTGTCCTTGAGGAATATTCGATTATAGCATGTGTAGTTTATATAAAAAAAATTGTTCAAGTAGTTATCGCCTCAAATTTCGTTTTTATTTCGGTTCGCTGAAATTATTTCAAGTAAAGAGCATTAAACACTATTTCAAAACGTTTGTTGGCTTTTCTGCTAAACACTCTTGCTAAATGATATCGATGAAATATCGAAAAACAAAGAAACAAAAACAGTTTTGAAAAATAATGAAGCTTTACTTACTTTAGTAAAATAATGCGAAACAGCTAAATGGGATATTAAAATAATGCGAAACAGCTAAATGGGATATTTCTTAGTGTTTTGTCCGAATGGAATGAAACTTTGGTCATAACTAGTTTATTATATTCAAAACATCACATCAAAACACTAGGGTCTTTAGCCTTTTTTCTCCGCTCTACAGCATATGTTCTAGATGGCCTCCATTTAGCTCCGTGCATTTCTTGAGGCGCAGCACGAAGTTGTCCATGACCTTCTTACAGACCGAATTGGTAATGGCTCTCATCTCCTCCCTGATGGCTTCCTCGAGTTCCATGATGGTTCTGGGTTTCCCTGCGTAGACTCTGTCCTTAAGATAGCCCCCAAAAAATAAAATCTGAGGGGCTTAGGTCCGGGTTATGGGGTGCCCACTCAAAATCAGTCTTGAGACTGATCACTCGGCTTCCGAAGTTCTCTTTCAGCCAATCTCGGGACAGGTTTGAGGTGTCAGAACTTGCTCCGTCCTGCTGGAACCAGAACTTGCTCATGAGCGACGGGTAGATTGTCTGGAGCTCACTATTGAAGGTTTTGAGGACTTCCACATACCGCTCCTTGGTGACTGTCACTGCTGCGCCAGATTCTTCGATGAAGATTGGTCCGATGATGCCGAGTTTGCAGCCCACACCGTGCACTTAGAAGAGTGCAGGGGCTTGGTTGCTACTTCATTGGGTCTAAAGGACGCCCAGAAGACATTTGTCTTGGAGTTCGCCTTTCCATCAAGATGGAAGTGGGCTTCAACTGAGGTCCAAACGAGGTTAAGGAAACTTGGTGTCTCCTTGATCTTCTCGGGCATCTTGACTGCCATAGCCCTCCTCTGCTTCTTGTCTGAGTCTGTAAGGTTCTGCAGCGTCTGTATTCTGTATGAGTAAGCCCTGATATCATTCACCAGCTCTCTCCTGCAAGTTTCACGGGACATACCGAGGCACTGAGCGTTTCGGACTCTGCCGGTGAGACTTTCTCACTCTTTCGACCAGCTCGGCTTTTCGCTTCTTGGGACGTCCTGAGTAGCTTCGACGGTTCTCTCTGGCAGCGTTGATGTTATCCACGGTCTCATACTTCTCGAAGTGGTCCACCCAGTTCTGAATTCTTCTTTTGAGTGGAGCCTTTTCACATTCGAACTAACGCATGAAACTGTCCCGGGTTTTCTTAACTTTTTCTTGTAGTAAAGTTTAGCACAGAGTATTCTTTGTCCCAGCTCCCACTGGGGTCTTGGCATACTCACGGTTGTTGATGCTGCCATGTCCTGTAAAATAAGGGCAATCGGTGATTAAATAATGGAGATATCACATAAAGTGTACACGGGGCCCGTTTTTTGGGGTCACCCTGGCTTCACTTAGTTGCAAAAGTTTAGTATTATGGTTCAATTGTGCTTCAAACAGAACCACTTAATTTAAACGCGCCACTGTCTTATAAAAGAACCAACTGTTGATTTCATGAAATTAAATTTTACATAACCACTTAAATTATAGTTAGACGTACAAAAGACAAGCTCCAAATTTGCCTAAAAGGAAATATTCATTTCGAAAGCGCTTCTTTTCTTATAAAATAATCCACAGTTTATTTCAAAGGTTTAAACTTTCTGCTTGTGCGGTTATAAAACTTTTCAAATGCACTTGTGATGTTAAGTTGTAAAAAGTGTTAACTGTGGCCAAAATCGGATTTCATTGTTTAATCGGATTTATTCGATTATCGATTTTCGTACTTATTAGACGCATTCCCATACAAAACCTACGTAAGAACACTCCCAGACACATCAAATTCCTTAGTGTGAAAATTGCAAAAAACATCGGTCCAGCTGTTTCGGAGTCCATAGAGTACAGACTCACACACACGCACACACACACACACAGAAAAATTATATTCTATATCATAGATAGATTGATTGAGGTATATCTTGAAATGGCCAAATCGATATTTCTATCGAATCAGTAATTATCATTCTTTTGTTTATGTTGATATAAATCTCTTTATTTATCATAGCGCATGCGTGTTAATCCCCGTACACGATAAAACAAAAACGATGTGCAATATTGTACACATCATATTGATAAAGCCCTTTCATCATTTTTCAAAAACTCTAACAGTTATTCGCGTGTGAGTAAAATCACGTGAGAACGGAAATAAAGCAAATCCCTATAGGTAGTTTTTTTTTATTAGATATCGAGCAAAATTCAATTAAATATTTGCAAGCGAATTGCTTTGAAAGAGAAAACATATTAATAAAATTTCCGAAATTAAACGTTCAATGGAATTCTGTCTTCGACGAAGAGAACAAAGACGATGAGAAACCCAAATAGAAAATAGCGGCTTCCCAAATTAAAATACAGATGTAATAGAAACATATGTTGTCAAGGGAGATAATTAATAAACAGAATAAATATTTTCTAATCTTTTCCTTTCTTTCTTTCTTTTTTTTTTGTTGGATGATTAAAATAAATTATTTCAGAAAAGTTGTATCACATCTGTCTTGTACAGAAGTGAGTTTATTGCATCTTTCTTCTGTTATTCTATGCAATGCTATATTTACCACTTTTAAAATAGGATTTTGAATGGGGGGATTTGATTATTAGAACATTGCAGTCTCTTTAAAGTATAAAGTGAACTAAATTGTTAAAAAAAATAACAATAATAAAATGTATCATAGTGATGTTGTGTCAATTCTTATTTTTAAACAGCTTCCAATTTATTCAACCATCTGAGATATTAGTAAATACTAATCTATATACTATAGATAAGTATTTACTAAGAATGTTCAAGCCAGAAATAAATTCGATAGTTAACTTGCGGGGCGATAGGCGGCGCTAGCACAGTAGGTTTACTTTTTACATGTTTAAATAAAAGCATCTACCAATTGATATTGGAGACGAAGATTAATGTTATCTTAATTATTATTTCCTTCTGAAACTTAAGAAACAAGCAGCGCGGACGGACAGAGATTTAACGCTGTCAATTCATTCAATACTAGCTTGAGTGCCCGGCGTTGCCCGGGTGTTTGGAGGTGTGTGTTGAGCACGAAAAAAAAGCGGCTAATTTTTTTAACTTGACCCCTATTATGACCACGTAACATTTATGGTTTTGGGCTCAAATCAAGTTATTAAGGTAGATCCATGTCCAAGGAAGGAGTTATTGCGTAGGGAAATGTACACAGACACACACACATTCACACACACAGAGACACGTTCACTTTTATAGATATAGTAGCATTTCAGCCCGGCGTTGCCAGGGTGTTTGGAGGTGTATGCTAAGGAAAAAAACGATCAATTTGTTTTAACTTTGACCTTATTATGACCACTTAAAATTTATTCTTTTGGACTCAAATCAAGTTATTAAGTTAGACCCATGTCCAAGGAACCTATATCTTAAATTTCAAGTGTTTAGACCAAAAATTGTCGGAGGAGTTTGGTAGAGTTCTCAAAGGTCAAATCGTTGAACTTTGACCCCTTAACAGCCAAATTTCTGGCCGAAACCCGATCACAGTACACTGTATATAAAATTTCGAGTCTGTAGACTAAAAATTGACAGAGTTATTGCGTATGGAAATGTACACAGACAGACACACAGACACGTTCACTTTTATAGATATATAGACTAGCCTGGGTGCCCGGCGTTGCCCGGGTGTTTGAATGTGTGAATTGAGCAAAAGAAAAGTGGTTGTACGCAGGCAGGCTCGAACCCATAACGGGAAGACGGAAAAGACCATGAAAAAAAACGTTATGTCTTTGCTGTTTCGCCCATCGCCAAATCGGAAGTGATGTAGGTTTAAATTAAGGCTAGTCAATCGAAAAGAGAGGATGGCTTTCGAAAACATTTGCAAAAATCGTCCAGTTTGAGGTGAAGTGATTAATGATTTTAGCAAATTTTTCCGTATTTGTCGTCCGAAGGGTCGGCTTCACAACGACACCGATCTCGTGAAAATCCGTCGCCTGTCGAACGTTTAGGCAGACAAACATACACACATATATACATACATTTAAACGAACAGGTAAGATTTATATTATGGAATATATCGGACGCGATATAAAGTAATGATTTAAAAAGATTTTTTAAAAAATGAAGACTCGTGCGCCACCATCGAGAATCGAAACCAAGCACATCAGCTTACGACAATGACTGTGCCATGAAGACATATTTACTGCAAGGCTAAAAATTAAAGCATGAGCCAATAGCTACTACGTTATGCGTTCGTAATGGCGGCGTTCGACCTTTACCTGACAAATTTCATTTTTTTTAATTTTCACAATTTTGCACCGATTTATCCGGGTTAAAACTCAAATATAAAGTTTCGTATTGATTCAAATACCTTATATATGAAGTTTCATGTCTGTAGACCAAAAGCTCTAGGATGAGTTTGGTAGGCAAAATTTTTAAACAAAAATATATACGCATACGTAAATATACATGGAAACCATTTTGTGTTTACTATAAACATTTTACGCAAATATTATGCAAGTATAAATCATGTAGAATATCTGCATTTATATAATTACAAGTAGTGTTTAACTAAAGATGATCATCCCATAAGAAAACCGAATAAACAATAGGGAATTAATTAAAATGAATATTTAGAAGAATATGCAAATTAACTAGATCTTCTAGTGAATGTAATTCCACGCCCCATATATAACAAAATTGTATTTTCTTTTTAAATAAATAGAGAAAGGGATTTTACTTTGAATATCAATACACACGCTTGAAAAACGAATTTATAGGAGTATAGATAGATTTCCCTACGTCTTTATTTAATAGTCAATGACAAGCTTAAATGTCCGTTATGGATCCTTTTTTATGAAGCACTTGTAAAAGAAGTTAGTTCACAGAATTATTCAAATTTGTGATTTCGTCCACAGTTATTCCTCGTGATACATCTTAGAGAGCATCACACAACTCATCTTTGCTCTTAAATTGGCGTCCACTTGCATAGAGGCGTCGCTTCATAATACTTCAAACGTTCTCAATTGAGTTCAAATCTGGTTAATTCACAGGTCACTCCATCTTCCGTGGCCCTTTTGTTTGCTGCATGCAAGGGAGCATTATCCTGCATAAAAATAATGGTTCCTCTGAATATCAACCTTTGCTTCTTCAACCATTGTTCAGAAAAGCTATGTAAGCATTTGGCATAATGTTTACGCCTTCTGGGACTCTCCATAGGCCAACTAAAGTACCTCCGATGATCCCAGTTCAAATCATTATCCCACCACCACTTTGTTGGCACCTTAAACGCTGATGACGATGTCGTCCATCTAGGACCCATCCCTTACTCCAGCCATCTGGGCCATCAAGAGTGACACGCACTTCATCCGTGAACAAAACTTTGGAAAAATCCGTTTTCATGTTGTCATCTACCCATTTCAATCGGTTTTGTATGTGATGTTGCTTTAATGGAGGTTTTGTAACAGCGATGACGTCACTTTTCTCACATCCTTTTCATCCTTCGTGGTATGAGTTCGGGTCTACCTGCCTACAACTATATTTTTGTTGAACACACACCTCCAAACACCCGCGTAACGCCGGGCACCCAGGCTTGTTTCCTATAAGAATGTAAAGACCTACTAACTCTGTACACCGGAAGAATCTGGTGAAACATAGTCATATCAAAGTTTAGTTCTTTATTTTCCTAGTCCAATATTTATTGTTGTATTTAATTAGTGTTCGTCTAGGTAATTTTACAATATCAATTTCTTAGTTTCGTTTTATTAGTCTCAGCTTTCGCTAGCCGTAAAACCATATCTAACAATTTCAGAGATATCGATCTGTAATATGAATCTATGCCAAACATTTAAAATTTACTGTTCATATTTTTAGGTAATATTTCAAACCAGCTTAGAACTTCCTTAGAAGATGAACGTAAATTATGAGTTCTTCTTATTCACCTTTGTTTCATCAAATGCCAGTAGACGCAGGTGAAACGTGAACAAATTACGATTGCCAGAGTTTTCGGTCGGCCATTGCAGCAACCAACTCAGTTCCTGCCAGACCAGTTTCCTTTTCAATAATGGATTTCAGTGTTACACATGGACGCCCAACTTCTCTTTTTTGCTTCTGGAATCCAAATTAGGAGCTTTCGTATCGATTCATCATGGCGACTAATATGACCGGCAAGTGCTAGACGTCTCTGTCTTACAATATTGGAAACATGGGGTATGGAACCCGACAATAAGTTGTTTGTTTGGTGACTTTTCCAGAATATGCTATAGGCTATTCGAAGCATTCTTGTATATTTACTATCGAAAGGTTTTCGTCGTGATACGCTTAGCGTCCATGATTCTGAGATGTACAGGAGGATTGACTCTATGCAGGTTTTGAAGACCTTTTTACTAATTACACTTATATCTAAGATAAAAGAAGATGTTAATCTAATGGTGGATTTGTTATTAAAGTCCGGTTCGTCGTCACATGGGAGTATAAATTTCAATATTATTATGAATATTAGATTTAGAATATATATTCAAAGCTGATGAACTTATATTATAGGTATTTTCATGCTTATAATTTTCTTTAGTTTATTTATAATTACATTATTATAAGTCATGCTAAAATTGTTTTATAGTTTTGTCAGCTGACGCTATGAAATAAAAATCATTGAAAAAATTGTTAACGTACATTTTTATTTTATTTACTGTTTGATTAGAATATCTGCATTTTTTTAAATTTCTACTTTCTAATCATATTATATTAAAAATTGTAGAATGCAGTAATAATGTGTGGGCGTTTTATTGATTTTATCTTGTAGAGCTTAATGCATGTTCAATTCGAAAATAATTGGTACACATATATATATATATATATATATATATATATATATATATATACATATATACTTATTAGAATTTGCGAATGTAAGAGATTATATAATTATTTCCAAATTCCAACAACGTCGCAGCTCGCACATGCTATAATAGCCAACAAACCGGAAACCCAAGACTCGAGTTTCACCCTCACTACCGTGTTTGAATTATATATATATATATATATATATATATATATATATATATATATATATATATATATATATATATGATGTAGTAATGAGTAAGGATGTATAGTGACGAGTATTATGATTGCACATCTTAAATCAAGAATAAATTTAAGGTTCCACAAATTTATATTAGACTTGTCCACAAGGACACGTCGCTTAACGAATAAAGTTCCAGGTTACATTTAGTTTTAACCGGAACTCCTCTCGGGGTTGAGACTTTCTCAGTGCGGGTGATACAAATAAATACAATTTTGAATTATTTAGGACTTCTATCAGATTGCAGATTCCTGAGTTCGAAAAAAGCATTCCTTAGTTCAACAACATATACTTGCAGAAAGTCGAGGGGGTGAAATCGACTGGAACGCTTTTCCAACAATCAAAATCACGGGCATGTTTGCATTGACTGCAATCAGATATACCAGGTAAACGTTCTGTGGGGTCATTTCTATAAAAATTAGATGTGTTGAGAGTAATATTTAAAATAGAAGCGTGACAGACCGACATTCATTGTAATGCACACATCCATCGAAAAAGATCAGAAAAAAATAACTACCCATTATCCTACTGTAATATCAGTTTTTCTATTTACAATTTGCGAAAGGAGACGCTCATTTCTGTTTTTTTTGTTTGTTTGTTTGTTTGTTTGTTTTTATCCCATGGTTCAATTCAATCAAATAGCAGTTCTGTCTGATTTTAAAGAAAAGGTTATTTGATATGGCCAACTACACCCACCCTGGCACGTCTATAATGATTTCAAATTATATTTTATAGATCTCGTTTTCAATAAATGACATTTTTATGGCGTTTATAATTTTGTTTTGATTGGTTCAGCGGTTTCGTAATTAAAAAGTCACGCCACATCTATTTCTTACGGGAACGACAACAAACAAGTGGAACGTCCATTTGGGTTTTGGAAAGAAACATAGATGCGCATGTATATGTGTATATATGCATGTATGTATATATGCATGCATGTATATGTGTGGCAACGTGTTTCTCAGAAAAAATAATGTGAATAGAGTTTATTTAAATTTATATGACAGTTCTGCTATTTAGATGAATGGACGTTTGTATATATGCATGTGTATATGTGTGTTTGTCTTTGGATGAGCATGTCTCAGAAAAATGAATGTAAGTTCATAGAATCTAGTATAGAAATCATATAACATTAAGTAGGCCAATATATGTAAGGACATTCACATCCTTTTCCTATGTCATCTCTCTCTCTCTCTCTCTCTCTCTCTCTCTCTATATATATATATATATATATATATATATATATATATATATATATATATATATATATTACCGCTGTAAGGGTGCCTGGGCAGTAAATTTGTGCGGCAAGAGTTGCGC
>NC_136514.1:21175926-21195926 GCF_053919585.1 Euprymna scolopes | reverse complement strand
GGAATATTTATAAACATATTTTAATGTTTTCCGTTATTTTGTGCTTGAAGAATAATCGATTATGGCATGTGTAGTTTATATAAAAATTCATTTAAGTAGTTATCGCCTCAAATTCCGTTTTTATTTCGGTTCGCTGAAATTATTTCAAGTAAAAGCATTAAAAACTATTTTAAAACAAAAAAAAACATGAATTGAACTTTTGTTGACTATGGTAAAATTTATTTCTTTTATATTTATTTTTTCAGGTAGTCGTTTGTTAGCTTTTCTGCTAAACACTCTTACTAAATAATATCGACGAAATATCGAAAAACAAAGAAACAAAACAGTTTTGAAAAATAATGAAGCTTTACTTACTTTAGTAAAATAATGCGAAACAGCAAAATGGAGTATTAAAAAGTAAACACGTAATTACTTTAGTTTTTTAAAGCAAGAATCGATATAAATATGAATAAGAAGAAAATGGCGCCCTTTAAAGCAGAACAGCTTCGTTTCAGTTTTACAGTATTGAACGGTGTAGTATTGCGCTGTCGGATTCAGGGTTGTACTATTGTAATATAAAGAACACGCAGAAAGGGTTGTAATCTACTGAATTTCTTTCTAGTTCACTGACAAAAAAAGCTTAAACAGATATATATATATATATATATATATATATATATATATATATATATATATATATATATATATATATATATATATATATATATATATATATAAAGGTTATGTACAAGTTTTTAAAAAACACGTAATCACGTGAGCAGGATTTTTTCTTTCTTTTGACCCGATAACAATTAGCGTTCTTATTTTTATTATTTATCTATTTTCGAAAGAGTGCCACGTGCAAGTGGAGAAGGAAAAAAAAACAGAGTTATGCAAAATTTGTGTCGAGAATTGTCTAAAGTTCCGACTTTTTTTTTCTTAATTTCACTTCAATAAGAACATGAATTTATGAGGTGAATTTTTTTCGGCACAATATGATTTAACTCAAAAAAATAAATAAAAGCTAACGTGAATTAAGATTAAAGTTAAGGTGATATTGTGGACTCTCACTTCCTTTAAAAAACCTTGTTAAACTTTGTCACATATTTACGTTTTATGGAGGTCAGGCGCGAACAAACACCCAATAATTCTCAAAGTATACTTACACAAATAGATAGGAAAAGTCTTTGTTAAAGTGTGTGCCACATTTCCCTGAAGTACAGGAGCGAACGCTGACCCCACAATTTTATTATACCATCCCTATTAAAGTTGAAACATACTTATCAAAGTATTCTTTTGTACATCTATGTCAAAAACCCTTGTAAACGTTTTTTCTTTTTCATTATTTATTTCCATACTTGGAGTGCCAGGCGCGAACGCAAACACCACAATTTTCATGAAGTACCGTTTTGCCAGATCAAACATATACATTCCTGATCCTCGATACATCTTCTATCATTATATGTAATCATTTTTTTAAAGTAGTCAACCATATAGGAGCCTGTTCATGACCACACACAGACGTTCAGCTTTATATTATATATATATATATATATATATATATATATATATATATATCTAGTGTTTGAATATATGGTTAAGTGGCAGATTTAGTCATGTAGAACTGCTTTAAAGCTTCACCGCTCACTCATTTTTCGACTAAATTTCAAATAATTATTACAGTTTATAAATCACCTTCTCAGCTATATTGTGAAAAAGAAAATTCAATTTTCGTTCAGTAAAACAAACGTTATGATGATTTTTCTGGTGTTCACATCGTGAAAACCGTAGGGAGGTGTGTAACGTTTTTTATGACTTCTTTCCATAGCATCCATGTCGCTTCAGTGACTACTGTTACTACTAATTCACCGCTCTCACGACAAGAGAAGTAACAAGTTAAACACAGAGAATGAAAGCATGAAAGACGGGATTTTATTGAAAGCAGACGAGTGCCGTACATTGTTATGTGTATGTTATGTTTATGGGGGGAAAATAAGACTGAAATTAAACAAATAATTAGTGAATTTATTGGAAGCCTGGAAAAATCAGGGACTATAATAGAAAAATGTGAGTATGAAAAGTAATCTCGTTAAGTTTAAACATGGAAAAGTAAAGGACTAGTTGTTAATACTAGAAAAGAAAATTACAAGACATTCTAGTAAAAAAAATATTTTTATAACTTAAACTATAACTTAAAAGATCTTTTTAATTCAATTCATCGCATTATATAATCAATTCTGAATGCAACAATATTTTAACTTATAAATTTATTGTATTTTTTACTAAAATTTATTGTCTTTTTCTTTACCAGTTTTAACAACTAGTTCTTTACTTTTCCATGTGTAAGCTTAACCATATTACTTTTCATGCTTGCCTTTTTCTATTGTTGTATATATATTAAAGTGGTGCAAAACTGTTTCGTTCAGGGAATTCATTTTACTTGTCTTGGCACATATATTCTAGTTCGACATAAGCATAAATATGAATTGTTTTAAATATTCCAAAGGAAAAAACCGTACAAAAGAATGAATTACAATACAAGAAAATTCTATTGACAGTTTGAACGGCATCTTGCCAGGTTGCGGGCTTAGTGAAGAAAAATACAAAATAATATAAGTGTTTTTTACTTATTTTTCATTATTTCGGTTTTTATTCCAATAAATATTAAATTACTAATAAAAAAAATAATTCAATATATACTCCCGAAGGTTGCTTAGAGATAAGAAACACACGGGGTATTGCTAGATAGGTTGATTAAATATAAAAGATGAAACTTTACAAGTGTTTACAAAAAATCAGCAGAAATCAGTTAAATAAAATTAATAGAAATTTTTTAAGCTTTCATGTAACTGTTTCAGTCTTATAAATATATTCATATATAAATGTATTTGTTCAAAAACTACTAACACCTGAAAGTATCCTGTACCTCTATAAGGCCACCATTCGCCCATGTATGGAGTATTGCTGTCATATTTGGGCTGGTGCATCGGCTACTAGTCTCTCGTTCCTTGACAAGGTTCAAAAGAGAGTTGCAAACCTGATAGGCCCTGAACTGGCATCTAAGCTTCAGCCTCTGTCCCATCGACGAAACGTTGCATCCCTCTGCCTGTTCTACAAGTATTTTAATGGTGAATGCTCTGACGAACTGCAGACACTTGTGCCCCCACGACGTGAACACCCTCGACAGACCCGACAGGCTGCAAAATCCCACCCCCACACTGTAGAGATCCCTAGATGTAAAAGATCTTTCTACTCCAGTAGTTTCTTCCTCAGAACCGCTAGACTTTGGAATTCCATTCCAGGCCCCTGCTTCCCCAACTGTACTGACGTGCAGAAGTTCAAGTGCAACGTGAACCGATATCTTGCTGCCCAAATCCCTACATAGTAGCCCAGTAGTTGTTGCCCTGATAGTAGCCCCCTACACCAAAGTGGCAATGTGCCTTGTTTGGGGTGAAAATGTAATAAAATAAAATAAATCAAACAGTAAATATATGTATGTGTGTGTCATTTTTTTTTTTTTTTTTTTTTACAAAAGTGTCACCACTTATCATGGTCCGGATGACTTTCCAGGATAAGTTAAAAGGAGTGCACCGTAGTCAATGGGAAAATATTGTAGTAATCGTTAATAGCGGAAATTTGGTAAATCGGATTGTTTAAAAGGGATGGCTCAAGAACTTATTCCCGTTGGGCGTGAAGATTACCATACTGTAGTCAGTTGGAAAGCAGGAAAACGGAACAGAGTTCCACAGGCGTGCAGTTCTAACCAAGAAGCTTTGTTCATGGAATGTACGTTTAGGTTCCGACACAAATAAAGAGTGAGGGAAATTGTTGATAGCAGTTCCAGATAAACGAGTGTTTTTCGTGAAAATCAGGCAAGGGGAAACATAGATTGGAGCTAAGACTAGCAATTACCATACAATTAACGATAAAGCAGAGGCAGGCACGCAATGTCTCTTCTGAAGGAAAGAGGTTACAGGGAAAAGAAAAAAGGCACCCTCACTCGGTTTTGAAGTCTATTTTAACTGATAAACCCTTAAACACTTAGTCAAATAACACTGAAATTAATAGGAAATCGTAATCATACACCAACGATGGTCTATAACGAGTAAAATCTTTGTTTTGATACATGAATAACGCAAACAACAATATGTCGTCAAGTTAAAATGCAAAATGTTCATTTCAACTTGCCTATATATTTATATTACTTTTGCGCATTTGCAAATTCATTCATAGCTTGAAGTGATTTAATTAAAAAAAAATTGTTATCTATCTGTCAATAGCTCAAAGGAAAGGCAACGCGACTGGAGCGCTTAATGTTTTGGTTTCGATTCTAGCTGGTAGCACCCAGGGTTTTTTTTAAACTTGTAAAATCAGTACTATATATAGATAATATTTACTATATATAGATAATATTCAATAGAAAATTGGCTCCGTAACATCAAATACGCAATCTGCATGAGTTAAAATATATTTAAGCGTACTTAAATATCGAGAAACGCCGCGCGTGCTCCCGCTAGGAGTAATTAAAAATCATATATTTTTTACATATAGGCGAGAAACACACATATACAAATATTTTGTCGAATAAGTTTATTAATACAAATATGTTACCTTTGTTGTACTAAGGCGTGTATAATCCATTTTACACTTGTCGGAGGCTCATGTTCTGGGTCGACTATTAGCAAAATCACTCTGAACCCGATGTATATCGCAAAAAAATTTTAATTAAAAAGAGAATTATAGTTACATAAAAAAAGCAGATAGACAGAGTACATACAAGGGCGAGAGATAGAAAGACACATTGATAGACGAATATAAATAACGCTTTTCGTCATGTAACGATGAAACTTTTTATGACAGTCGCGTGTAACAATAGAAAAGAAACAAGTAAAAATGGAGTCCATTTTTCGTGATATAAAAGTATTTCTTATCGGCTTGTAGTTAGTGTCAGATAATCGGAGTAGAATATCGTTTTGTCAACTTTTTGTAATTTTTTTTTATTCGTAAATTAGATTAGAGGCTATTTTTAATATTGAGGTATTATGCTTCGGTTTCTAGATAATGACAGGTCATCAGGGGAGAATATGCACTGTTTCGGGACCAATCTCTCGACAGTTTTTATGCGTGTATAAAAAGCCACTAGTTATTATATTATAGAATGCATTAGTTTTTGTTTTACCGTGGTGTATTTTTGGTTTCAACAACCATTCCCTTAATAGAAAAAAATAATAATTCTGTTTTCTTTATAAAATACAAATATCGTGTATAATAGTTTCATTGTTATATAAGTTATTAATCATTTTTCTTTGAAGCCTCGTTCAAAAATTAAACCGTAATTAATAAAAATCGTACCTTCAATTTTCTGTGATAAGAACATTTTTTGGAAAATCACCGTTCATCAAAGCCTGGGTGCTGCTCGAGGATAAAGGTTTATGAGTGTTAAATAGACAGTGTGACAACTCCGTAATGATCAGTAATGATCGAACCTGGACAGGGATTTATCATAATTATATATATAACCCTTATCCCTGAGTGGCTTCCGGGCCTTGATAAGTGGTGACGACCGTGTAAAAAAAAAGAAGGCGCTTCAATAGAAACTTATTTACATCACTTGAAAACGACCAGGTTATAGTTACCAGTGAAGCATACTCACGGTATTGTGTTACACAGAAAGACAGATCAAGGAAATACGCTCTGTTCATAGAATTTTCGTTTAGTTTTAGACACGAGTAGAAACCGAAGGAAATTGTTCACAGATGATGCTAGATAAGTATTTGTTATGAAAGTTTTAAAGGGAATGTATGAGAGATTAGAGCTCAGTCGAGCAACTATTATAAAAGTAAGAATAGAGCAAACATCTATGTTGAAACGTCTCTGCTGTGTGAAAGTGGAGGCAAGGAGACGAACATATCTTCGGCCACTAGATTTCGGAAATGGCTTTGTACTCTGTCAAGGCAGGAAATGGTACTCTTAAAAATCCCCCTAGATGTGGTAACAGTACTCTAATATATAATAACTAGCAAATATACCTGCGCTCTGTCAGGAACTTTGCTATACGCTCAGGTATCAGCTTCGGGACAACTTTGAAGTAAGTGAATGTTGAGAGAGTAACTATTTCTGAAGGTGTTTAATAACTTATAACTAACCCCCCCCCCCGAAGTAGCTGAAATCCGATTATGAACTTCAAAGCAAATAAAGTATATAAAAATTGACGTTTATATTGTTACATATTAAAATTGAAGCAATTACAAAGAATCACATTGGTTAACATCTTTTTAATTGGTAAGGGGATGGGGGCGTGCAGGTAGCAGGATGATCTGATACCAATTCATAAAGAAGTTGGCCTGCGCCTTGGGGGCCATCTCCGGGATGGTGACGAACTCCAACTTGTTGTGCACAATCAGAAGCTGGGGGGGGGGTATGAAGAGCTACACTAAATATGACTTTGACCTTGAAAAATGGTGTGCACTATCGCTAGGTCGGAAACCATCTTTATGCACGGTTTGGTCATGATTGGGCCAGTATTGTGGGCTGTATGAAAATATATACATACATAGGCTATGACCTTTACCTTTGTACCTTAATATTGAAAGCTGGTGTGAACCATCATGCAAGGTTTGGTGATGATCGGTCCAGTGGTGTGGATTCTTGAAGAGTAAACGAATAAAAGTCTTGCCTGCTAGTGCATATATATATATATATATGTACATATATATATATATATATATATGTGTGTGTGTGTGTGTGTGTGTGTGTGTGTGTTATTTGTTTTTGTTTTTACGATACATTTTGAATGAATTCAATTATTTACGAAAGTGCTTTTTTACCTAAATGCGAGTTAGGAATAATTTTCTTTTTAACCAACTTTGTGCCCCCACATGGGGAGCGGCATACATATTGTTTAGTTTTTTTTTGTTTTTTTTAATATAATTATCCACTGGCTCGTGTTTCGTCGTCTAGTCTCATCAGAGTGGCTGAATCTAGCGAGATTCGAAATCGGGACACTGCGGTAATGAGCCTAAACCCTTTATCCGCGCGTCCGTCCCACTCGACTGGATGTATCGCGATTTATTTAGATGTTATTTGTTTTTGCTTTTGCGATACGTTATAAGGTACTAAAAATTAAGCCGAAAATATATTTTAAATATTAAGACAAACCTAGCTAAATATAAAAGCACTACCCAGTTAAGAGGGACAAACAATAGATTTTTTTTAAAATGATAAAGGGTGAGTTTACATGTGAACTTTATTATATAATCAAGTAAATAACGATCAGATAAAGAGAATAAGAGATAACCCTCTTTTAGCTAAATGTTTTTCGTCTGAAGAGGAGATAAAGCCCGTATTATACAAAAGTAAAATTTTAGAAAGACAACACCGGCTTTGAAAAAAATCAGATTAGAAATGCCAATTTTTTTTTTTAGATTAGAATTGGAAAACGTTATTTTTTATGGAGCAATATAATGGAGGTAAGAAAAGAATGGGCAGGAAAGAACAATAAATGCTGAAATAATATACAAAACAATATATAAGACAAAGAACTATTAAGAATTTCTAATTTATAAAAATATTTAAATAATTTTTAAACGTTTAAAGATCTTTTTTATAATTTCTATTTTTTCTTTAATTTATAAAATTTTTAAAAATATTTCCAGAATTAACATAATTATAATAAAATTCTTCTAAAAATCTTAAGAGAAAGTAAGAGAATAGTGAAGAAAAAACGTTTAAAAGTCAATCAACTCAAATTCTTAAATAATAAAACGAGAAGGAAGTTAATATCCAGTATATAAAATATTCCTGAGGAAAGATTTTAATGTTCGTAATTAGATTTCAGGCACTATATTAATATTATTCAATAGAGAAAAGCAGTAAAAATAAAAGGAAACCCCATTTAGAACATTAAAAAATACTAAGAAAGCTGTTTAATTAAAAAATCACAGGGAAAACTCATGGCATGATTTAATAAGATCGGGTTAATTTCCAAATGTAATTATCTGGTATGGATCAGAAAAATGAGAATGAGCAACTAGCAGTTTCAAAAAATAGAGGCGAAATGAAATGAGAGTAAAAATCGTTATTAAAATTGAAAGATTAAAACTTAGAGATTAAAAAAATATATACTTATATATAAATATCTGTGGATATATATATAAATATACGTATATATACACACACACATATATACACACAGAGACACACATATACACACAACACACTTTTTATTGAAGTTTTTCAAAGATTTTAAAAGGTTTTAAAAGATTTTTAAATATTTTTATAAATTTGGAACGATTTTGTTTATATTTAAATTTTATATTGTTTTGTATAGTCTTTTAAAATTTGTTTTTCTTTGTCCCTTCTCTTTTTTCTCCCGTCATGTTGCTCCCTGTAAAATATATTTTCCCCGTTATAATCTCAGAAATTATTCTATTTCTAATCCCAATGTTTTTAAAGTCGTGGTTATCTTTTTACTTTTACTTTCGTATAATGCCTGCATTCTCTCCTCTCCTAACGAGAAGCATTTAGTTTCGGAAGGGAATTCACCTTTATTCTCTTTCTATAAACACCTTCTTAACGTGATAATGTAAAAAGTTTCCATGTAACTTTACGCTTTCTCTTCTTAACTTTAAGTATTTACTTCAACAGTGCTCAATACGTAGGTATAGCTAGTTAGTTAGTTATAAAATATATATGGCGATTAAGCTACACTGAATATTCCGCTTTTCAGGCTTATGTGAGAAGTTTTTGGTTGTCTCGCGTTTTTATATACGCACCTTCTATTGAGTTTTTAGTTAGCCAATCAGCTTTCTAGTATCCACCGCGCCCTTCCTAATCAGCCACTGAGCAGGCACTTACAGGAAAAAGGCCCATTACAGGACAAATGCCCATTTGACCTCCGGTTGACCCGTCCCTTTCTGTGTGCTACTTAGCGTAGATATCTAGTGCCTTGACCTGTTTTAAATCTAGGTTAAGTTTTTTCTATGTTAGTTTATATATATATACATATATGTAGAGACCTAAACGATCCATGTAGATTATGCCTTCATGAAAAATTTGCTATCCTATACTTTGAGAAGCCCAACATCTATTACACTCTGGGAGAGAAATAGCAAACAACTGTGTTCACAGGATAAAATTTACTCTAGGATAGAGATACAAAATAATTTTAAAACTAACAAAAACAATAGAAAATAAACAAATAAAAATAATTAAATAAACATGCATATAGATAAACTATCACACATATGTACATATATATATATGAACTAACATAAAACAAACTTAACCTAGATTTAAAACATGTCAAGACACTAGATATCTACGCTAAATATCACTCACAAAAGAACGGGTCAACCGGAGGTCAAATGGGCCTTTGTCCTGTAAGTGCCTGCTCATTGGCTGATTGGCTAACTAAAAAATCAGTAGAAGGTGCGTATATAAAAACGCGAGACAACCACAAAATTCTCGCATAAGCCTGAAGAATCCTAGAGGTGATGAAACGCAGAATATTCAGTGTAGCTTAATCGCCATATTTTATAACTTACTATATATGTATATATAGTAAATAGACCAGGTGGTACCACTTTAGTGAGCCACTCATTGTACTCTATATTGGCATTAAGTGCGTCAACTTATTTTTTATGCATTCTGTCTTGTAAATACAAGTAGTTTTTCTAAACTATATCTGTGACGTGACCGTCTCAAGGAACGGTTGGGTTTCCCAAGTGAGGGATGTGTAGAATCCTGAAACTCTGGAAAATGCCGATCAACTATGCTTGTGTTATTTGTTAAGCATTCCTGTATGCTCGGGTAGCGGCGGCCGACCCTGCTGAAAGAAAAAATTAAGTTAGATATGTCATCATTTTTATGAAACCGACATATAAATCTGATTGTTTGGAGAAAGTGACAATTTAATGTCACTTTGAAAAACTTAACGAAATATAATTTCGTTTATGAGGCCAGACGAGAGATTACGGGCTTAACCTCTCCTGGTCATTTGAAAGCGTTCGCAGGTGCATGCAAGGAATCGGGAATCCCCTTCGGATGACATACTTACCGACGATTCGCCTAGACAGCAATCAATCCTACCTCGATACTTCTGTACATAAGCGACTCCCCGCGCCAAAATATTCGGTTGGAGAAAGTTGGAGCTGAATCGAATCGAATCCTAATCGAAGCCTCGTCGCCACTCCTTTCTCTTCCCATCCATCGCGATCGCCAAAACAGAGAGTAATTAAATCTAATTGGGATTCAATAGTGTTTGTTAAGAATAAACAACTGAACGCTTGAATTAACCAAGTAGAATAGAGATATGTGAGTCTGCCTTTATTTTGCGTGTAAGAAAATCTATTCACTTCCAGCGTGAAATCGACAGTTACCAAATCTATCAACGAGATCTTGCTGCGCTGAAAGATCTTATGGAGAATTCCCTGTGAAGAACGATCACGACGCATATGCGACAAGGAGATCCCTATTAGGGATCTCTGATGGTTCACATCTGGTTGCCGGTGATCCGGATAGGTCACATTCCATGTCCGAATCTCTCGCCGTGAATTTTCCAAGCCATAGCAAATCTGTTCAGAAAAACATGTTGTTTTGTTCAACGTCCAGCATTAAATTTTTATTAGTAAAAGACTATCAGAAAATAAAAGGAAAATGCGTTTTTTCCGGCTCAATAATTTGCGTTCATATATAAGATAAAAATCTGCAGATGGTGGATTTCAAAGCTATCATCATTCAGATGATGAAAGCCCAGATGGACCACCAGCAGAAAACAGAAAATGTTTTTCGAACAACAACAACAACAACAACAACAACAACAACAACAACAACAACAACAACAACAACAACAACAGATCCAGTAAGAAAAATCAAATGAACAAAAAAAGAAAAAAGCAACATACTAATACTAAAATAAATAGAAAGTTAAAAAAGAAAGAAAAACATAAGCATCTTTTATATAAAACAAGAAATAGGAAAAACTTTATTTGACATAGAAAATAGGAATAATAATAAAAAACATAACTTTTCCGTATAGAATGAAGACAGAGAAGTAAGAAAAAAAAATAATGAAATATAAAAACATATAGAATATAAATTTATATATTCAATCTAGAAATTAAAAGACAGAAAACAAATAAAAAAAAGATAAACATGCGACAAAGAAGAAAATGATTAACTAAAAATGAAAAATTAATAATAACTCACATGTGAGAAGGAAGAAAATAAAATATAGAATGCTGAACTGAATAACAAAGAAAAAAAATGAAAAATGTAAGTTTTAAACATGCTTTGCATAAACAAAAGCGAGAGAAACAAGAGAAATGAATAGAAAATTAAATACCAAACAGGAAAACGGGAAACTGAAAATAAAAAATATTTGTAAATTTGAAAGAAAAAAAATAAAAATAGAAAAAGAAATAAACCAAAGACTTACATTTTTTCTACTTTTTATTTTCCGTCACCACCACCACAACAGCTACTACTACTACTACTACTACTACTACTACTACTACTACTACTACTACTTATTGAAGCTTATGAGCCTGTCTTTAGCATGAAATGAATCTGATATGTAATCGTTATAACAAAGAAAAAAAAAAGAAACTACGTCGGTATGAAAATGAAAGAACAATGAAAATAGAAAAAAATAATATTCTGCGTGCGATCAAGATGGAGAGAAAGGTAAAGGATGAAGCAAAGTGCTTCAAATTATGCAAAAATAAAAAGAAAGAAAGAAAGAAAGGAATAAAAAAACAAAAAGCGTAAAGAAATTAGTTCCATGAGAAAAGGAATAGATAAATAACGAATGATAAAAAAAAAAACAGAAAGAAAAATAAATCACGATAAATATAAAACACGGTAGAGATAAGAACAAAATAATACAAATAAAAATAAATAAAAAGAAAACAATCAGAAATCTTTCAAAAAGTAACAATCCCAGATGTATTCGAATTCATGGTGAAACATTTTGTTTTCAAGATTCGATTGAAGAATTAGTTTTAAAAAAAAAAAGCAAGATAAAAATGAATTTGAAGCGAACCAGTGGGGAGCACTCGGTTTGTACCAGATTGCACCAAAACAGACAAAATGAAAGCAAAATCAAAACTCGAGGACAAGGGTCAAGGGATGGGATGGAAAGGCGATATTTTTTGGTACATTTCCAATCGCAATTATGTGAACTAAGATATTCTTTACTAAACACATGCGTACACTTACGCATATACGCTAACACATATACACACAGAAAGGCACATACACAGCCACATATGTAGTTACGTAGACATATATATGAACACATATTTTCTACACTCTCTGTATCATCTTTTCATCGCCGAGATATTCAATATCAAACACATACACATGTGCAGATACACGCTAACACATGCACACACAGAAATGAGCATGTAAACAGAGTAGCACATATAGGAGCACGCATACACACACACACACACACACACATATATATATATATATATATATATATATGTGTGTGTGTGTGTGTGTGTGTGTGTGTGTGTGTGTGTGTGTGTGTGTGTGTGTGTG
The DNA here is from genome assembly GCF_053919585.1 of Euprymna scolopes. Taxonomy (NCBI): domain Eukaryota; kingdom Metazoa; phylum Mollusca; class Cephalopoda; order Sepiida; family Sepiolidae; genus Euprymna; species Euprymna scolopes. Next base: position 21,183,401 of record NC_136514.1, on the reverse strand, counting down.
TGTGTGCATAAATCACTTTCTGTGTGTGAGTTCCTTCCTTATATGTTCCGAAACGGCTGGGCCTATCTTTTGTAAATATCACGAAATATTAATTTATATGTCTGGCAGTGTTCTTAGATAGGTTTTGTACAGAAATTTGTCCGATAAGTACCGAGAATCGAAAAAAATTCGATTTTAAAAGTAGTTTTCCTTTTTATAGATAAAATGAATTTTTAAAGGGGAATATTTAAGGTTGCCCCGGCAAATAGAATAATAAAATCTTAGAAAAGAAAAAGTTTGCTGACATCTGAAAACATAGGTCAGTGGTAGAGTAATCGACTATTGATCCAATGATCCCGTGTTCAACTCTGTGTGTACCTTATCCGTTTTATATTATTTTTTTTCTAATTTAATGAATTCAATTTCGATAAAATGAGGGGGTACCATTTAAAGTCGCCGCACATCATATTTTTGTTTGCAAATTTTAAAACTAAACATTAATTCGAATTGAGTTTTCAGGGCAGTCGCTGTCAAGCCCAAATATCAGCTGACGTGATATTGTAAACAAACACAAACGTAATTTGATGTCCTACATTGTCATTATATACACACACACACACACACACACACACATATATATATATATATAGTAGAGATTTAGAAGGCTATCACAATGCGAGGAATGAAATATAGTCGTTGTTGGTGAAAGGAGACGAAACCAAGTGGCAATTCACAAATCAATAAGTACATACATATATGTCTATATATACATATATTTATTCACTTGTATTAGGTAAAAATGGTTTACTTGTTATGTCTGTGACAATATCTATTATTAATTTCGGAAAAATTCCCTTTTCAAATGGTAGACGTAACAGATCGATTCAAAGCATGCTAGATGGTGGAGCGCAAGTTGGGTAGCTGTGTGAGGCCTCGGAGCAAATGTGAGGAGGGATTTATGTATGGTCTGATTAGGTAATTAACATGTTTATATTTTTTCGTTTTTATTTATTTATTTTAGTACATAACTTGTTGCTTTAGCGTGAGCTTTTATTAATTTTGTATGTTCTCTGCCTATTTTTTCTTTATTGTTATTATTATTATTATTATTATTATTATTATTATTATTATTATGTTTATTTTTCCCCTGCTGACATGTATTAGGTTGGATGACTTTGTGTATCTAGGTCACGTAAGTCGCTAGTAGGTTGTGTCCGGTTAGCTTTTGAAGGATAAAAGTAGGAGTGGGATGTGAGAGAGGAGGGGAGGGGCGCGGGATGGTTCGCTTCCAGTCGGCTGCTGGGTGTTTAGGTTGGTGTTGCGGTTGTCAGGAATAGGAAGATAGGTGGGGCGGGGGGCACTGGGTTGACATTCTTTGGGAGTTGTTAATTTATTTATTTTCATAAAACTATAAGTAGTAATATATGGGACATTTTTTCCATTTAAGTCTTTATTGGTATTGTTATTAATTTATTTGTGTTTGTTGTTAGTGTTATTACGGTTTGAATAGGTGGGTTAGCTTAAATCAAAGGGTTTTTTATTAGTTTATTGGTTTATGTTACGTCAGTTAACTAGTTTTTTTTATTATTTTTTGTTTATATATATATTGCTGTTTTTACTTATTTATTAAATTTCTTTTATTTTTTTATATATATAATTTATATGGTAAGGGGCTTGTAGTAAGGTCCTGTCTGGGCTGTGAGTTGGTGAATGAGCAGTGTGCAGTGGTTTACCTGTTCTAATGGGTCATATATATATATATATATATATATATATATATATATGCAAATTAGTCCACGATGCAAATTATTATTCGTAATATATATTATTCAATAGAGGATTGATTCTATATTAATATATACGCAATTCCATTTGCCTGTTTCCCACCTGACTACAACTTGGATGTATTCAAGTCCAACATAAACAAGTTCCTGATAAACCGCCCCCTTAAGTAAGACACTTCATCAGATCTCCATTACTAAATATTACTACAATATTGTCCCATTGATTACTATACACACAATAACCCTTATCCCCGAGTGGCCTCCGGGCCTTTATAAGTGGTGACTTCTATGTAAAAAAAAATTTGCATAAATGAAAATATCTTGTTTAAGCGCATTGTACGACCAAGCCACGCTGGGCGTCCAGGTATATATATATATATATATATATATATATATATATATATATATATATATATATATATATATATATATACTAGCTGTACCCGGCCACGCGTTGCTGTGACACAGTTTGTTAAATTGGAACACATGTGAAAGTAGAGAAAAGTTTGATTCTTTTTGTCAAGAGAATGTACAAATTATTATTTTTTTAAACAGATGTGAAGAAAATAAACAGAAAAATACTTCCATCATTAATTATGCAAAAAAATAAATAAAATGTTGATTTAGTGTTTCAATATGCTTATAAATTACGATAAAACTTGCTGAGTATGCACTGTTTTACGGTTGTTGTAAAAGTGGAACGGAAACTTAAATTTCGCTTCATTTTAATCTTTCTTAATTTTTTAATTGTGCCCCCCCAAACGAATATAATCAAAATAGTAACATTCAACAATTGTACTTTATGTATATAAAACACAAAATGGGTGTTTGTATTACTGTACACATAGATTCGAAAAAGTTGTCAAAAAACAAATATATAACAAATAAATGTTATCAAAGGCAAGCTATGTCACGGTAACATATATTGAGCGAGTTTTTAACAGTATTTTATCCAGTTTTTCATTTATAACATCTTTTCCCACACTTACCGTGTTACAGAGAGAATCAGACGCCATCTTGAATGTTCCAATACATCGGTAAACACTGTATGGTTTTCGAGCTGAATAAACATGTTACATTGAATAAAAACACGAAAATATATATCCAGTTTGGTAGAAAAGTAACTTATCTTGCCTTTGATAACATTTATTTGTTATATATTTCTTTTTGGACAAATTTTCGAATCTATGTGTACAGTAATACAAACCCCACAAAATATTTATTAAAAAAAAAAATTTTTTTTAAAGTTAAAAACGAAAGGGAAATAATTCCATTTTTAAACGAAAAAGTCAGTTTACCTAACTTACTGTATTAATGCTATTTTTTTAAGCAAGAAAAAAAAAAGGTAAATATCCAGATACGCTACTACAGAACAGCGACCACTCTAATTTGTTTTTTATAGATAATTGAGGTCGCTGACAACGAATCTGATAGTCAAACTTGGGACAAATTTACCGTTTGCATGGTATTTACCCCTGAACCCACGAACTTCTTTCCACCATTTTGCAGCATCCGTTTATGCTACGCGCATGCACGCTGTAGCATAAACGACGGCTTCACCAAGCAAACTATGTTGGGGGAGGGGATTTTTTTTCCAGGACATAGAATTTTCTAATTTTCAAAAATACATTATAGCGCTTTTTTGGGTGGAAAATTTAAAATTAGCTGAAAAAGAAATAAAATAAGAAAAGGAAAGCACACCAAGTTGGAGTATGGGGGGGTAATTTATCTGTTTTTTTTACCTAGAACATCGAATTTTCAAATTTTCCGTAAGTAACGTACCGACATTTACCAATTAGAACACCATTTAACATTTTCCGAAGATTTTACTTTGTACATTGGGGGCGCGAGCGGGGAGGGGGGAGCGGATTTGATGTTGGCGCGCGCGTGCCCCAACATCACCCCCCAAACAAATTAGAGTGGTCGGTGTTCTGTAGTAGCGTATCTGGATATTTACCAAAAAAAAAAATATTTAGGTTTGGCTATAAATTCCTAAACTCATTTCACCCTAAATAATTTAGGTGACTGAAATAGGAATCTAATTGAATCTTTAATTTCCTGAATAGTATCCGATAATTCATTTTTCTTCGAGTTATATCGAATACATTAATACGGACTTTAGGGGCTTTTTTCGTAATGTTACTGTAAAAATTATTTTTTATTGTTACAAATTACGATGCTTTAAAAAAAGCAAAAATAAATTCTTGCGTTTTTTATTTACTACTGAAAACCATAACTTTAGTAAAGGTATTTTTGTTTAAACAAAATAAAACATTTTCACCAAGAGTTAAGTAAAAATAATTTATTCATTATATTCTGCGATCATTATTTGAAAAATACTGCAATTTTCATTAAAATTCGTTAATTTCCTGATTTTTGGTGAATTTTTAAGTAAAGGGAGGAATCAAAATGTGTATACACTTTGAGCGTCGGCATTCATTTTTCGACCACGTGTGGTTAATTTAAATTAAAGTTCAATCACATGGTTACATTATCAATAAAGCCATTCTGTTTACATTAAGCCTGTGGTGTTTTTTTAGTGATGCAATGTTGTCAACTGAGATTTAAAAAAAAACCGCAAGATCAGGATAAAGAAATGTCCAGAAAATCGCTAGCCAGGTTGGCAGAAAAGTAACTTATCTTGCCTTTGATAACATTTATTTGTTATATATTTGTTTTTTGACAACTTTTTCGAATCTATGTATACAGTAATACAAACCCGTGTACAGTAATACAAACCCCTTCGGGGAGATTGGAATGCCCCCCACCTAAAATGTACTTGGAAAAATCGATTTTATAGTGAGATTTAAGAATGGTTAGTCGAAAAAAAGGTGAAAAACAAAACAAATAATCAATAAATAATTGTTACCAAAGGCAATAAATGCTACTTTTTTTTTACTTACATGAATGAGTTTATTTTATGTTTTAAAGTATTTTCAAGCAATTTAATGCGGGTGTCTGGGTGCCAAATACCTCCAGATTTTCTAGAATTTCCCGCTAGATTGTAAACGAAATCTCCAGATCTAGCAGGAAAACCGCTAAATTGTACCACTGGTCACGTGACAGGAAGCGGTAATAAATAATTGTCCCTAAATAAAAAAAATGGCCTCTCGGTAAAAAGAAATTCACCTGTTTATCATAGAAAAATTAAGTACAATGTTATAATTAAAAAAGAATATATAAAAACACACATGGATATAGTAAACATATTATACCAAAACGTGGAAGCCATCCGTCCAGTGGTTTTTTAGACAATTAACTCCGAACGAACCAACATTTACATTTATATATATATATATATATATATATATATATATATGGGGGGGGGGGGTATATAATCAACGATTTTTGTCTACAGACTTGAAACTTTGTATATAGGGTATATAGGGTATTGTATATAGGGTATTCAGACATGTGGGAACCTTTTTAATCAGTTTTCACCCGGAGAAGAAGGCTGGTAAATGGCTAAAACTTGAAAAATTAATACTTGTTGGAGGTCATCGGATTTTTATCTGTTTGTTAACTGTTTCACGACTGCGCATGACTGAATCGTTCACAGGATAAATTAATTATATTAAGAATAAGTAGATTTAAAAACACTTTCTAAAGAACGTGTCAATCTGTCCTAATGGTTATCGTTCTTGATTCACTTTCTTTAGGGTTTTTTTTTCGATCTCAGCTCGAGTATTTTTAGAGAAAAAAACAACAACATAATAATAATCGCATGCATCTCAGTTTCTGTATTTATTAAAATATAATTTTTATGCATATTTTACGACCGGGAAATGTCTGGCGGCCTTCTTGTATTTTATATTACTATGAATTACCGTTGAAAACAATAACCTCTTTAAAGATATTCTATGGATTTTTACAATCTAATAATCTTCTGATCTTAATCGGTAATCAATTGATTATCTCTTCTTGTAAGAACTCATTCTACAATGATGGCGCAACAATAAATGCATGTGGCATTTATGACGTCTTTATTATAAAATGGCACAGCTAAATATTTAAGTCGAATTTGCGGTAGCTGTGTTTGGGTGAAGAGGACTAAATGGCACCTTGATCATTAGAGGTAACTCTAAGCGGAAGTTAATTTTGGAGCACTTGTTAACTTGTCGGATATTTAAGTGAAGAATCTCTTGCAACATTTTAAAACAACTTTAAGCCCGTGCATTGATAAAGCATGGCTTTCTGATGCCTGAAATACTGTGTTTGTAGATACGCGATGTAGTTTGCTCATCGATTATATAAGAAATACTAATCGAAAGCAAATATTATATAGCATTATTGATGCGTTTTAAAGTAGAAACTGCTAGGAACCAGTCACGGGTGAAGAATTACAAATACATGTTCACCAAGACAGCCTGCCACAGGTCGTCCACAACGACGCAAAACTATAGGCTGCAGCAGAAATAACTTTCACATTTTAAACTTTCAACTATATGAAGCTAATGAACTCATGCAAATGCCAATGATGTTTTCATGTAGCTAATAACTTGCCATTTGATTCAGGTACCATCATCAAGGAATACGGTTTGGACTAGTGCACAACGTGCTTTACTGTAGAAATGTTTATTGAGGAATGGTGAATCTGTAACTTCAACACACAGAGCTTTTCCAGTTCATTAAAAGTTAGGATAGAATGATGCTGTTCCAGATCCACTATTCCATGTGTAACCTTCTCTCTCTGAGTAGGCTCTTGTTTATTGCTAATCGCTTATGGTGGCACTACTGTAGAATGCCGGAAGGATTCCTCAGGTATTTTTTGTAATTCTGCGTGCTGGCTATTCGAAAGCACAGCTATGAGTTGCAAATTTCCGAGCCGAAGGTTCAGCACTTAAAAGAAAGTCACCTGGAAGCCATCGAATCGATCGAACGCCAAACAGTATTCGAGCTGTGATAATTTCTGTTTCTCAATCCCCTACATAGATGGTTCATATACAAATATGCTTTGGCCTTGGGATTGTCTGCTCGAACACCCAGAAGAATTCTACAAACTTACATGCAATTCCATTCATACAAATTAATGATGACTTATAAAACTACACGAGCGCCACTGGAAAGATCGCATGTCAAAATATGGGAGATATTTCTTCCGCAACCTGTATATGAATTCTGCTTCTAGTTTCTTTGTCACTCAGCTGATTCCTCAAATCAGACCCCAGCGATAGAGACTGTTTGCAGACCTCAAACTTATAGTCAAGGGAATACAAAGTTCGTTCCGAAGTAAATTTTATATAGGAAACCCGGACGAACTTTTAGATGAAAGACAAATCTATTCTACAAAGAATTTTTATTATTTTTTTATCGAATTTTTAAAGAGTGTCACTCTATAAAAAGACTTTTTGGGTGAATTAAGTCGTAATGAAGCAAAATTATAAAAAAAACATGAGCAAAAAAAACCTTCGCAGATAAATCTACGTTTCGACCATATGAACCGTTTCCCTAATGGTTTAACAATAGTTAGCATTTATTTATTTAGTATTTGTTTATTTTTATTTATTTTATTTTTGCTTTATTATTGATATTTTTTTAATTAAATAGGCATTCCATTTAATTATTTTTAACGTTAATTGAACCACATACGAGACAATAAACTTCGTCGAAACGTAGATTAATATGCGTACGCATACTTTGCAATATAAAAGCTCTACCTTTGAATTGAAAATTTCGAAAATATATTGTGTTTTAGTTCAGTCAAGATCACAG
>NC_136514.1:21088426-21170926 GCF_053919585.1 Euprymna scolopes | reverse complement strand
CACCGCCTGATCATATCCAAAATGTGCCTCTACATCCAACCCAAGAGGCGGCCTCAGGGTAAGAAAGTCACAAAGCGCCTTGACCTGGAAAAACTTAAAAGTCCAGATGTCATCCATGAGCTACAGGAAGCAATCAACAACAAGCTATCTGTCCCCCTCACCATCTCGGACACTATTCAGATTCAAGATCAGTGGGCACACCTCAGAGACTCCACCTACTCCATCGCTCTCGAAATCATTGGACCCAAGCAAAAGAAGCACCAGGACTGGTTTGATGAAAATGACTCTGAGATTCAGCCCCTCCTGGAGGAGAAACGCCAACTTCTCCGTGCACATCAGAGTGACCCCAAGTGTTTCGCAAAGAAAGCTGCCTTCATCAACATCCGCAGCAAGGTGCAGGCCAGACTCCGCTCCATGCAGGATGCCTGGCTCTGCGCCAAAGCAGATGAGATCCAGGAGCATGCCGATAGCCATGATATGAGGAAGTTTTACGATGCGCTGAGGGCTGTCTACTGTCCCCAGTCCTCTAGCTCCTCCCCCAGCTTAGCTCCCATGGAACAACTGTCTTGAATGACAAAAAGCAGATCCTTGATAGATGGGCGGAGCACTTTAACAGCGTGCTAAACCGACCATCTTCCATCAACGATGAAGCCATCGACCGACTACGCCAAGAGCCTATCAACGAGGAGCTCGACATCCCACCCTTGTCAGAGGAAGTAAGAAAAGCCATCAAGCAACTTTCCTCTGGGAAGGCCCCCGGCCCCGACTCAATTCCAGCAGAAGTATACAAAGCTGGTGGACCTACACTGCTTTTAAGACTGACAGAACTCTTCCAATCCATGTGGTAGAGCGAAGAATTACCCCAAGATTTTCGTGATGCTACTATCGTTCACATTTACAAACGCAAGGGAAATCGTCAGTCATGTGACAACCACCGCGGGATATCCCTTCTTTCCATCGCCGGGAAAATCCTGGCCCGTGTCCTTCTCAACCGTCTGCTGGTGCACCTTGAAGATGGTCGTCTTCCCGAGAGCCAGTGTGGCTTTTGAGCGGGCCGCGGGATGACTGATATGATCTCTGCTGCACGAGAAGTGTGTCGAGCAGCACCGGGGCCTCTACACCACGTTCGTCGACCTGACCAAGGCCTTCGACACTGTTTGCCGAAATGGCCTCTGGCGGATCATGGAAAAATTTGGTTGTCCAGACAGGTTCATCGCCATTGTCAGGCAGTTCCATGAGGGCATGACCGCTCGTGTCCTGGATGACTGCGATCTCTCAGAGCCCTTCCCTGTGAACAACGGGGTCAAGCAGGGCTGTGTCTTAGCCCCGAAGCTCTTCAGCATGGTTTTCTCTGCCATGCTCCAGGATGTTTTCAAAGACAGTCACTCTGGCCTTGTCATCAAGTACAGATGTGACGGGAAATTGTTTAACATCAGGCGAATGCAGGCAGTCACGAAAGTGAGGGAAACCATCATCAGAGACCTTCTCTTTACCGATGACTGTGCCCTTAATGCCCCAAATGAGATAGAGATGCAACGTCAAATGGACGGATTCTCCACCAGTTGTGACAACTTTGGTCTCACCATCAGTACAAAGAAGACAGAAGTTATGTACCAACCCGCCCCAGGAGATTCATACCATGAACCCGGCATCACTGTCAAAGGGCAGAAGATCCATACTGTGGAGCAATTCACCTACCTTGGCAGCACCCTCTCCCGCACCGCCAACATTGACATTGAGGTTAACCATAGGATCTCCACAGCAAGCAGTGCATTTGGAAGACTTAGAGACAATGTGTGGAAGAGGAGAGGCATTACACTCGCAACCAAACTGAAAGTATACCGAGCGGTCGTCCTGACAACCCTACTCTACGCCTGCGAAACTTGGACACCATATAAAAGACATGAAAAACAGTTGAATGGCTTCCACCTCAGATGCCTCCGTAATCTTCTCAACATCCGCTGGCGAGACAGAATTCCTGACACAGAAGTCTTGAAGCGCGCGGGGCTCCATACCATCACCACCATAATCCGCAAAACCCAGCTCCGGCGGGCAGGCCATGTCTATCGCATGCAAGACAGCCGAATCCCCAAACAACTTTTCTATGGGGAACTCAGCCAAGGAAAGCGGAATGCAGGGGGCCAAAAGAAACGATATAAAGACTGTCTGAGAACGTCCCTAAAAGACTTTGACATCAGCCCCCAGTCTTGGGAGAGTCGCGCTGCTAAACGTTCGGCCTGGTCATCGTCGACTTCGACGGACGAGCAAGAGAGATATGATGAAAATAATGGAAATCGTATTCCGACAAAATAGAGAAATAAAAAGGAACAAACCGTATTATGTTTTCATCAATGTTTCGTCTTTATATATATATATATATATATATATATATATATATATATATATATATATATATATAAGTCTCAAAATAAAGAGGAAACGTTGATGAACATATATATATATATATATATAGAGAGAGAGAGAGAGTGAGTGAGAGAAAGAGAGAGAGAGAGAATAATTAAAATATACATATGAAGGTACAATATGCGATATATTGAAATGGTGGAACCGTAATCTTGATAAGAAAGAGGGAAAAATTAAAGAGAGAACAGAGAAAGAAATGGAAATCAAACGAGAGATGTGATCTCTTTCGATTTAATCAACGAACGTCTTCAGAAAAATTGAAAGATTTCACTCTTTCTGAAAACCGTTCGTTTATCCAGATCAAATCAGTTAAATATCTCGTTCGATTCTTGTTTTTATACTCATACATATCTATTTATCTATCTATCTATCTATATATATATATATATATATATATGTGTGTGTGTGTGTGTGTGTGTGTGTGTATCTGTTTGTCTTTCCGTATATTTGTCTATCTTTCTATCTTTATATTTGTGTCTCTGTCTGTATGCCTGTTCGTCACTCTCTCTCTCTCTTTCTCTCTCCCTCCTTCTCTCTCTCTCTCTATATATATATATATATAAATATGTGTGTGTGTGTGAGTGTGTGACTCTATGTATGTTTATTTACAGTTATTTATACAGACATTGTCGCTGTATCACAGCTCTTTAATATTGCTGGGCGATAAATAGTGAACTCGACCTAATAAAAGTCGTGAATACAATGTGCAATCTTAAGCATTTCAACGTAAGATAGGTGCTATTAACAAGAGAAAACTCGCTCTTGTATTTACATTGCAAACTATCAGAGAGTGACCAGTTTCCTTTGCTTACAAAGATTCTTGTCTTATGGTTAACGGTTGTTTACGTTATCACCCACCACTACTATATATATACACACACACATATATATATATATATATATATATATATATATATATATATATATATATACTAGAAAACTAGAAAAAGTACCCGTCGTTGACTGAGTTCAAAAACTTCCTGCGGAAAATGGACTCTGATTCATACAAGTATGATAGGTTATGAAAACGAAGGGTTGTAATGAGATAGCTTCGAATTTGGGGGTATCAAAATCAAAGCAAAATATGATGAAAGTAAAAATAAAATAGATAAACACCATAATTTATTATACCATACCCGTTCACACTGTGACATATTTCCATTCTATGGAGATAGGCGCGAACGAACACCCCATAATTTTATTATACCATATTTCTTCAAACTGAAACATAATTATCAAAGTATACTTACGCAGATAGATATGAAAAGTCTTTATTAAAGTTTGTACCTATTTCCATTCTATGGAGGCCAGGCGCGAACGCAGACCCCACAATTTTATTATACCATCCCTATTTAAGTTAAAACATACTTATCAAAGTATTCTTATGCACATCTATATCAAAAGCACTTGTAAAGGTTTTTTTTTTTTATTTTTTTTATGTCCATACTTTGTGGATCATAAGCCACTGTTCTCAAAATATACATACAGACGAATTTATCAACGTATAAATTTTATTTACAATTATATATGTTCTTTATTGACAAAGAGACGTTAGTTGTAATGGGTATGTTAGTGTGTGGCGGAGATGTATCAAGATATCAGTCACTGTTTTCTCTCTTTTTTTACTGTTGTTTACTTTTCTTTCTTATATCTGGAATGTGCGTGAGTGCACACGGCTTACAAATGTGTGTCACGTTTCTATATTAAACAGTTTCTGTCATGGCTGGAATGTCATTTCCATAGGCTAGGTTCTTAGAACTGCACGCCTGTGGAACTCTGTTCCGTCTGCCTGCTTCCCTCCGGACTACAACTTGGATGTCTTCAAGTCCAATATTAACAAATTCCTAATGAAGCGCCCCCTTAAGTAAACACTTCATCAAATCTCCACACTAACGTAATGTACTTGCAATAACCCTTATCCCTGAGTGGCTTCCGGGCCTTTATAAGTGGTGATCACTTTGTAAAAAAAAAAAAGGCTAGAAGAAGGTTCACACGATTGTCTTCTCTTTCTCCCTGGTATATAAACGATTTGAACGCCAATTTTTATCTTGGGTGGTGACCTGCCGGTATGTGTTTTTACTTTTCTTCATATTTTTATGTATGTTTCCGCATTGTCAAAGGTTTTAAATTTATTATCCAAAAATATCTTTAGTTAATAAATGGGTTTCCCCCGACCGCAGCCTGAAAGAAATACTGACTGACTTGAGGGGACAGCACATCATCAAGGTTTCTTCCAATGAAATATATCTTCATGTCAGAGTCTTCTACAAACCCATATATAAAGAGACCGTAGACATCTGAGGACTGTGTCGAGTAAGCGTTCAAGTTCTCTTTAGTGGGCATTCAAGCTCTCTCTCTCTCTCTCTCTCTCTCTCTCTCTCTCTCTCTCTCTCTGTGTATATATATATATATATATATATATATATATATATATATATATCAAGCTGACAAGAGAGCTCTTGCGGTTTATAACTTTTAAATTCAGATGAATATATCTTGCCTCAAACAAAACTGTATTGGTCGAAATAAACACCACCAAAATCAACGCACTTTTACTAATACAAAACATGCGTATTTTTGGCAGTAACGCACAAATCTTGCGTTTTTGATATCGCTTAGTTTTTTTATGCCCTAGTAATACCCTATTGATTGTATGTCCCCAAGGCTCAAGTATATGTCCCAATACTAAAAAATATTATCGGAATGGAAAAATTTAATTGTATAATAAATCCCTAATGTCGCATACTTTGCATCTAACAAAGCTGTTGTCACGGTCTCTGATCATACATATGCTTAAATTTATCAATAAAAAAAAATCCATAGTAAGAGCCGTGTTTGAATTGAGAGAATTAATGACACTTAGAAGGTTAGGAGTGACTGCAGGCCAGGGATGTTCTGTTTCTTTAGCTGGCGAGAGTCCAAGCAGAAAAGGAGTGTCTGTGTGGTGGAGACGCGTCAGTGCAGTGTCCCGAATTGGAGAGCCAACACATGCAGTATACTATGTGAAGTTGGACGAGTCGTCCGGCTATCCATTAGTTTCTTTCTGTCTCCGTCTCTTCTCTCTCTCTTTCTCTCTCTCCTCTATCTATCTATCTATCTATCTATCTATCTATCTATCTATCTTACACATACATAAATGAACTGTTATTCTTGTGTTTTATCTCACTATCTCTTTATTTTTTAAATAAATCTTGTTTATAAACATGTAGATATAAATGGGTTTATCAGTAGACGAGAGGAAGCTGAGTATGCATCGACGACAACACGAATGTATGATAGTTTATTAACCTATCAGTGAGTTGAAATGTTACCCTATTACAAGCGTAAGCATGACAGACTGGTATAAACGCTGTTTTGCTTATAAGCGCTATAGAAGTACGACGGACGAAGCCTTTCAAAAAGTATTGTCTCCACTTATCTATGAATAAGCAAACAAAATGTATAAAAAAAAGAATAGGACTACAAATTGTGAGTCTACAATTGGGTGCATTCAGTAATCTTTCACTTGAAAACATTCTAATCATCGTTCATCTTGTTAAATCCACGCGAATAATAGAAGACTTGTATGAGTTTATTTACAAGCAAGAAAAAGTTGCTTTAAAAAATGACAAAAATAACTTCTTTTTTTATCGCAACTTCATTTACAGCAATTCAGTTTTATTTTCGAATAAAAATATTTCGGTCCTATTTCCCTTGTCTCTCTCGTGTTATTTCTCTCTCTATACTCATCTCGATCTCGCTTTATATAGATATATATATATATACATATATATATAAATATATATATATATATATATATATATATATAGAGAGAGAGAGAGAGAGAGAAAGAGAGAGAGAGAGAGAATAAATAGAAAAAGATAGATATATATACGTGTCTTTTTCTCATGTACCTACAGGGTGTCCCAATAAAATGTATACACTCTTTAAATTATTTCAACTTGATACATAAATACGCTATACCACGTTCCCAATAAATGTTTAGAAATAAAGAACGGCACTTTCAGCAGGGTGGAGCACTTCTCCACTACCATCATGACGTAAGAGCATATCTTGATACTCACCTGCGAAACAGATAGTTAGGACGAAGAGGAAGTATTGAGTACTGTCCACGCTCACCGGATTTGCCCTCCCCCCATGGATGTTTCTCTTTTTTGGGGGGGGCGGGTGGATCGGGGCATATTAAACTCAGATTTCCCACCACAAAACAAGCCGCAGTAAATGAGTTGTAAGCAACCATTGAAAAAAGATGCGTCAACATACTAACTGAACTGATTAGTAACGTTTTCGATTCAATCAGTGAGCGTTGTCGGCTATTAATGAACCACAATAACCAATAATTTTAACACTTTCGATAATTAGCTGATTTCTATATTTGTTCATAGTATTTTGATATATGAAACTTTTATGGTCATTTAAAGAGTGTATACATTTTATTGTGACAATCTTTATTTCGCCTATTGAATCCTTTTTTTCTATCGAAATCTTTATCCCTCTATCTATTTTTCTATCTATCTATCTACATAGCTAGCTACCTATTTATACCTTTACCTATATACAGGGGAGAGATATAATATATATATATATATATATATATGCTTTTATCTATTATACATGTATCCCCTTTTATAAAAAGATATAATATTTATAAATCGATTTTCAGTATTTACTTCAAAAGTGCTCAGTACGTGAGTAAAGCTAGGCAGTATGTTATGAAGATATGGCAATTAATGTATATATATATATATATATGACTGTGTATATGTATTGCATGTACATATATATTTATGTGTGTATATATATATGTATATATATATGTATATATATATATATTTCCTGTCTTTTTATCTCTTACTTCCCCTCTCTATCCTGCTCTAACAAAGTATGCCGACCTGTTCCACAAATTCCAAAACCTCAACATGAAAACTCTAGAAAAAAAACTCGAATAAACCTAGAACCCCATCTTCCAACGTAGACCCCTCTACCATGTCTCCTTTTCCAATATCAGGGGTCTACGTTCCAACCTTCCAGAGGTTGAAACCCAATTACAGGAGACGAAACCGGACATATACTTTCTAAGCGAAACTGGAATAGGGCCGACCACTTCCCTAGATGAGTTCATAATTAACAGATACTCTAACTTAACATCTAAATCTGACCCCCAAGATCACCATGGGCATGGAATATGTGCCTACATTAAAGATGACTTCCCATGTAGCAGGGTTATCTCTAGAGAAGATCCTAATTTACCTTATATGTGCTTCCGGGTTGCACTTGCTTACACCACTGCATTTATATTTGCCCTCTATCGGTCCCATAACAGCGGCGTTACTATCTTTAAGAGCATATCTGAGAAAATAGACCACATCCTGTCTGCACATCCCTTGGCTAACATTCACATCTGTGGTGACTTCAACGTCCATAACGTGGAATGGCTGACCCACTCAAATAAGACGGACGACGAGGGGAGGTTCTGTCATGATTTTGCCATTGATTATGACCTCACTCAGATTGTTCGCGAACCCACCCATGTGCCCGATACTACAGGTCAATGTACAAGCCTCCTAGACCTCTTTCTCTCAACTTTCCCTGAGCTACGTTCATGTTCCGATCTTTCTCCTCCACGATCCTTCGACCACTCCGTCGTATCAGTTAAGATAAAAATGAAATGTAATAAGTCCCCAGACGTACCCCTCAACCGTACTGTATACCGATACTCCATGGCTGACTGGGATAGCTTCGGTACATTTATATCTGATCTACCTCTGCATTCCATGTTTAAAAAGGATGTGTCCTCTATAATATGACATGACCGAATGGTTAATTGTAGGCATAGACCGACTCATACCATCGAAAAAATTCCAACAAAAACCTACCAGCCAGCCATGGTTCTCCCCAGAATGTGCTGCTGCCATCGCGCACAGAAATCACTTTTTCCATAGCTACCAACGTAATAGATGCACTGAGACTAAAGCTGCTTTCAGGAACGCCAGCGACCACTGTAAAAGAGTAATAAAAAATGCAAGAGAGCTATATGCCCAGTTTGTTAAATCCAAAGTAGCTGATCAGCGGCTTGGTTCTCACCAGTTTTGGCAAATAGCAAACAGGATCCTGAACAGAAGTGTGCGTTCTATCCCAACCATTATCAATGGACCAGAGGTCATCTTGTCAGCTTCAGAAAGGCCAAACTATTTGCAAAGAACTTTGCAGCTAATTCTACCCTATATGCCGAAGGCCATTAACTGTCCATATTTCCTCCTATAACACAGAACACGCTCGGTAGCATACAAATATCTGTGCATGAGGTCGACAAGCTAATCAAGAACCTTGATTCCAGTAAAGCAACTGGTCCCGACGGCCTCCCAATTATAGTGTTAAAAAAGCTTCAACCAGAACTTGCTCCCATACTTACGAAACTGTTTAAGCGTTGCCGTAAGAAGGAGTGCTTTTCAACATTCTGGAAAACCTCATCAGTATCTCCTGTATTTAAGAATTAAGGTGATAAGTTATCTCCCTCTCAGTACAGACCAATAAGTCTCCTGTGTGTCATGAATAAGTTGCTGGAATCCATATTAAATAGAGAAATAGTTAACCACCTCAGCAGAAATAACCTTCTTAGTGACACGAAATATGGTTTCCGTTCTGCAAGATCTACCGCAGGTGTGTTAACGGTTATATCTCATAGGATTAGTGAATCTCTAGACAAAGGCTTCCTTTCTAGAACAATTGGTTCTGTACATATCACAGGCCTTCGACAAGGTATGGAATAAAGGCATACTTCACAAGATTTCCAGCTACGGTATAACTGGAAATGTTTTTTCAATTATTAAAATCTTTCTCTCTGATAGGCTCATGAGAGTAGTTGTTGATGAGCTGAAATCAGAGGCCCTCAGTATTAATGCTGGAGTCCCTTAGGGATCAATCCTGGGCCCAACCCTCTTCCTGATCTACATCAATGATCTCCCTAAGCACATACTTAAATCATTAGTTGACATCTATGCTGATGGCACGACCATCTACAGCAACACATCAAAGGCTGTAAATGACAAAGTTGTCTCTGACTCGCTCTCCTCTGATCTCGAGCGCGTGGTTCAGTGGGGGAAGACGTTGATGGTTACCTTTACTGTATCTAAAACCAAACTCCTATCTTTACATCATCAACGCTCTAACCCCCATCTGGCATCAATTGAAATGGATGGCTCTCGTCTATGAGAAGCCCCATGTTTTGACAAGCTTCTGGACTTGACCTTCACTCCTGATCTGAAATGGAACACGTACATCAAGTCTGTTGCCAAGGTCGCTAGAAAGATGGTGGGATCCTTCTACCGCTCCAGAAGATATCTTACTAATGATGCAATTCGCTATTTATATAAAAACTAAGTACGTCCAAGAATGGAATACTGCTGCCATATCTGCACAGGAGCTGCTAAAAACAACCTATCCTGCCTTGACAGAGTACAAAATAGACTTCGTGGCTTAGTGAGGAATGCCATTTTCTCTTCCCTGCAACCTCTCTCCCACAGAAGAGACGTTGCAAGCCTATCTTTTTTATCGTTATTTCCATGGCAAGTGCTCGTCTGAACTCCAATCTCTGATCCCCCTCTTCGCCAATCTTTTACGAAAAACACTCGTCTTACTGAATCCACTGTCAAAAACTTTCTCCACTCTTTATCTATGCTTAAATCAAAACGTAGATTCTATGAAAAAAGCTTCTTTCTTAGAACTGCACGCCTGTGGAACTCTGTTCAGTCTGCCTGCTTCCCACCTGACTACAACCTGGATGTCTTCCAGTCCAACGTAAACAAATTCCTAATGGACCGCCCCCTTAAGTAGACACTGTATTAAATCTCCACACTAACCTACTGTGCTTACAATAACGTTATCCCTGAGTGGCTTCCGGGCCTTGATAAGTGATAACCACCTTGTAATATATATATATATATATATATATATATATATATATATATATATATATATATTACGTATTTTACGACCGGGCAATGCCGGGCAACCTGCTAGTAGCTATATATGTTTTAAACGTTTGAAACGTCTTCATCCATCTTTATTTTTCTCCACATCGAAATTGTAAATAATATTTATCTTTACCGAAATTATTTTTTCCCTTTTATTTCTTTCAAGCCATAAAATGTTGTTGGAATGTCTGTAAAAACACGCTTTCACCCGCTGTCTACCATTAACGGATTTGAATTATTCGCGAACAGAACTAAAAAAACATAGACTTGCCAACATTTTTCATTCGTTTTCATTTTGTGTGTGCGTGTCCAAATGCGTCCACACATATCATTTGTCGGTCAGTTGGTCGGTCAAACTGAAGTTTGAAATACAATTCTCATCAATAATCTCTATAAAACAGTATTTTCGTTGGTCTGTAACAATTTACTATTCAATAGCATTTAATGATGTCTGTTACGCTTCACAATTAAATAGCGATTTGGGCTGTCTGTTACGTTTCACTATGAAATAGTATTTTGGGGTGTCTGTTACGGTTTATTATAAAATAACATTTTGAGGTGTCTGTTACGTGTTACTTTAAAGCAACATTATTAGGTTTTCGTCTTTCTTTAGTACGCAATAGAATTTTTAGTGTCTGTTACGCCGTATTCTTCAATAGCATTCTGGGATGTCTGTTACTGTTTACTATGAAATAGCATTTTTGTTCCTGTTACGCTTTATTATGATTTTTTTACATGGACGCCATCACTTATCAAGGTAAGACGGCTGCTCGAGGATAAAGGTTAATTAATGTAAGGTGGTAGTGTAGTAATCATTAATGTTGTAAATGGGGTAGAATTTGATAATTTAAGGGGATGGCTTAACAAGAATTTGTTTACATTGCAGGTTAGTGGAACAATGATCCATGGCTGGGAAGTTCTGGGAAAAAAGCTTGGTTCATAGATTTTGCGTTTAAGTTTAGGCACAGATAGAGAGTGGAGGAAATTGTATGTAGTGGTTGTAACTAGTCGAGTATTTTTTACAGGTTTGGCAAGGGGGGAACCATATATTGGAGTTAAGTCGAGCACTTGCGATGAAAATAAAGATAGAGCAACGTTTCTCATGTGGAAAAAAGGTTGCAAGGAAGAGAAAAGCGTATTACCTGGATTTTAAAGCCGGTTTGGAACTATCAAGGCTGGATAAGGCGCGCCGAGCAGCTCCTGCCTAGATGTGGCAACAGTACTCCATTTTAGGCCCTTCCTGCCTTTTATTGTTGAATAACTCAAATCCCCGAGAGTGAAAGTAAACAAATGTCTGCCACAAGTTTGGATGTAAGGCCCGGAAGATGACATCAAAGCGAAAGTAAATTCTAGGACGCAAAATTTCCGGTTACCGAATTTGGCTCACATTTTTGAAACAATAAAGTTGAAATTTTGACGTCATCTGGACCAAATAAAAGGAGATACATAGAGAGAGAGAGAGAGAGAGAGAGAGACGGGAGAAATCGAGAGACGGAATCGAGACAGCAACGTGGTAGTAGGCAGGCAGGCTCGAACTCTTATCGCGAAGAAAGAAAAGAACGTGAATTAAAACGTGACCTCTGCTGTTGCGCTTATCGCCAAACCGGAAGTGGCGAAGGTTTAAATTAAGGCTAGTCAATCAAAAAGAGGGGGTTTAACTTAAGACTAGTAAATCGAAAAAAGCGACCCCTGCCTGTAGAATAATGCCCAGTTGAGGCTGTAGGAATAATTGTTTTCAGCCAATTTGTCGTTCGAAGAGTCGATCTTCAAAAGACTTTATTTGGTCTGCCAGATTTAATTATTAAATAGCATTGTTGTTGGCCAATCCTTTTTCTGTTCTATCGTTTTTGTTTTTGTATCTTTCTCTCTCGCTGTCTCTCTCTCTCTCTCTCTCTCTCTCTCTCTCTCTCTCTCTCTCTCTCTCTCTCTTTCCAGCGCTCTCTCTTTCTCTCTCGATTTTTTACCCTCTCTATTTCTCAATCACTTTTTTATCTCTCGGACTCACTTCCATATCCGTTCCACTATTTGTATCCTCTGTTCTCTGTAATGTTCTTTCTTTATGTTTTTTTCTCTTTGTCTCTGTATTTGCCTTCTCCGTTTTTCTTTCTTTTTTTTATTCGTATTTATGTTCTCGTATTTTTTCATATTTTCCTCTAAATTTTTCCTTCTCTATATTTAATTTCATTAATATGTTTGCCTCTTTCTTTCTCGCTGCCTTTTTTCACTTTATATTTATTTCATTCTGATTTCGTCTCTTACTAATTTTTTCTGTTTCTATAACCCCCCGACAAACCCGACAAACCCGACAAGCAACTAAGTCCCACCCCTTTACAGTAGAAATCCCTAGGGATAAGAAAGCCTTTTACTCCAATAGTTTCTTCCCCAGAACTGCAAGTCTTTGGAACTCCCTTCCGGGATACTGCTTTCCCAACTGTACTGATATGCAGAAGTTCAAGTGTAATGTGAACAAACATATTTCTACTCATCTCCTTTCATAACGACCCCGCTAATTGTCCCCGATAGTAGCTCCTACTTCAAAGTGGCACTTGCCTTGTTTGGGGTGAAGATTGAATAATATAAAAAAAAAAAACTCATTTGTTTTGCCCTCCCTTAACTCTCGCTCTCATTACTTTATTCCTCTTTCGTTTTCCCTCTCTCTATCTTAATATTAAGCATTTTCTTTTCTTCACATTTACATTCTTTTTCTTTTGCTTTGTCAGGTTTCGCATTGCTGTAGTATCTTAATAAAACATTGTGGCTTAATTATCACAAAATATTTTCTTTGGTCTGTCATGATTAATTATGAAATAATAATATAACATTTTCGATGATCTGTGATAATTAATTATAAAATAGTATTTTCTTTAGACTGTCTTGATTAATTTTGAAATAGCATTTTCGTCGGTCTGTCATGATTAATAATAAAATAGTATTTTCCTTAGTTTGTTATTAATTATTTTGAATTAGTACATTCATTGGTCTGTCATAATTAATACTGAAATAGCATATTTTTGGAGGTGTGATAAGTAATTATAAAATAGAATGATCCTTAGTTTGTCATGCTTAATTATGAAATAGCAGTTTCGTCAGTCTGTCATGATTAATAATAAAATAGCATTTTCGTTGGTTAGTGATGGCTAATTATAAAATAACATTTTAATTTTTTTTTTTACTAGCCTGGCTGCCCGGCGTTGCTCAATTGTTTGGAGGGTGTGTTAAGCAAAAAAAAAAAAAAAAAAGTGTGATAGTAGGCAGGCAGGCTCGAACCCGTACTGTGAAAAAGGAAAACAAAATTAACAGAAAACGTGGCGTCTTTTCTATTGTTCCCATCGCCAAACAGGAAGTGACGTAGCTTTCATTAAGGCTGCACAATCGAAAGGAGGGTATGACTTTCGAAAATATCGGCGAAAAAAAGCGACCCCTCCCTGTAGAAACGTGCCCTGTTGAGAGTGAAGGAATTAATGTTTTGAGCCAATTATTTAATATTTGTCGTTCAAAAGGGTCAAGTTTCAAAATGATACTAATCTCGTGAAAATTCGCCTATCTCGAAATTTTTAGGCATACAAACATAGATACATAGATACATATATACATACATACATTTAAACAGACAGGCGAGATTTATATTATAGATGAATTATTTGGAATGAGCATATTTGTTGGTCTGTTATGATTAATTCTAAAATAGCATTTTTGTAAAGTTATGATGGGTAATTATAAAATAGAATGTTCCTTAGTCTGCCGTGCTTTATTATGAAATGGCATTTTCGTTTGTTGTGATTATTTCTATAAATAGCATTTTCGTTAGTATGCCATGATTTATTATAAATTAGCATTTTCGTTGGTCTGTTATGATTAATTAATAAATATATTTTCGTTTATCCGTTATGATTAATCATGATACAGAATTTTTGTTAATCTGTCATTTATTGTGGAATAACCGTCTGTCTCGTTTTGTCTTTTTCTTTCTGTGGTTTTGTCTCTATGTTTATAATTACTCCTCTCTCTCTCTCTCTCTCTCTCTCTCTCTCTCTCTCTTTCTCTCTCTCTCTATCTATCTATCTATCTCTATTTATCTATCTATTTCCCTATTCTGTGCTATTTTCGCTCATATTCTTTCTCTCTCTCTCTCTCCTCTCTCTCCGCTCTCTATTTCTCTTTCCATCTTGTACTTTTCTTTTGTTTTCGATTTTACATACAATTTTTCTTCCCTTCATTTTCTCATCTTCTGCAATTTTTTTTAATCTCATTTCACTTCGATTCTATTGCTCATAATTTTCCCAGGCAAATTCGAATTAGGTTTTGTACATTTAACCTTTTTGTCTGTAAGTTTTTCCGCGCCTTGCCTCTTTTCTCTCATTCTTCTTATGTAAAACAGTCGTAATTTCTGAACTCAAATCACTGATGTTTAAGAAATTTCCTCAAACACGCGAGGTGGTGACATTCCTTTATGGCAATACTCCAACCATAAATCGTTCAAATTGCCTCGGATTCTGTCTGCCATTTTATTTTCACAACGCTGAATAACACACTTGAAAATATTTTGTTTTTACTTATTTGAAAAATCGTCTGCAATCATTTCTATTTTATTTATTAAGAGGCAAAATGGACGCAAATTATACACGGGTTTTAAGTTGAAATTTTTTGTATTGGAAAATAATCACGCAATTCAACATTATTACAATTTAGAATTATTTAAAAAGGAAAAAAATCGCTGCAATGTTTTCGACAAATATATGCACTATTTGGCATTATTAGTCGATTTGAAAATATATCTACTAAAACCTGAATACAGTTAAATCTTTTCCCGAAGAGCATTTCTACCTGTATAAGAGCCAAGTACGTCCTAGGGTGAAGTACTGTTGCCACACCTGTGCAAGAGCTGCTAGAAGCAACCTAACCTCTTGTCAGAGTTCAAAACCGACTCCGTAACCTAGTAAGTGATGCTCTATTCCTTTCTCTGCAACCTCTTTTCCATAGAAAATTCGTTGCGAGCTTATCGGTGCTCTATCGTTATTTTCATGCGAAATGCTCATCTAGTCTGTAATCTACGGACTCCTCTTGCCAATCTTTTTTAGAAACGTTGTCTAGCCAAAACACCAATCAATAATTTTACCCGCTCTCTATCATGGAAGGAGGCAGTGACCCGGCAGGGAATTCCGAATTCTAGCAGTTCGAGGGCAGAATTTATTTGTGTAAAATGTTACCGGACTCTAGAGATCTCTACAGTGAAGGAGTGGGATTTTGCTGCTTCTTAGGTTATTTGGGGCTATTTACGCAAACGGGAGGCACAAAAGTTTGTCAGTTCATCGAATCAAAATACTTGCAAAATAGGCACCAAGGTGCATAATTTTTTCGATAGGACAGAGTTTGGAGTTTGGTAGACATCGCGGAAGTCATTCGATTGGTGACTCTTTTTTTAATCCTGTCTAGGAATGAAAAACTAATAGCAAATGCACCAGCCTAAATGTGACCACACTACTCCATGCATGGGCGAATAGCTGCGTTGCAGAGGTACAAGACGTACAGGCGTAAGTACATTTCTAGCACAGTAGAGGGAGCCCATTTTCCTCGCGGCAATCTTGGCAATGCCCTAGATGTAGTAGTTTATTGGAACGAGTCGTGCTTTGCCCTGGTAATTGAGTTGGTCTCATCGTTTTCTTTCCTATTTGTTGACTTACTGTTCTCTTTATATTCCCCAGTAGTTGGCTGACAGTAGTCATTTGTTTCACGGTAATTAATTAACAGTGGTTACTCTCTTTCCGGGTAATTTCTTGATAGTTATCACTTTCTTTTACGGTACTTTATTGACGGTGGTTGCACTTTTCCCTGATAATTTACTGACGACGGTAACTATCTTTTCTGGTAGTTGGCTAGGAGTGATCCCCCTTTTTTACTGTTTTTTTTTTTTTTTTTACAATGGTCAGTCTCTTTTCTTGTAGTTAGATAACGATGGTCTCTGTCTTTACCAATAGTTAGATTACGATGGTCGCTATTTCGCTATAGTAAACTTATGGTGGTCGTTCTTTTCTCCATTAGTTAGCTCACAGTGGTCGCCATTTTTCCCGATAATTAGCTTTTCTGGACAGTATTTGATTGGCGATTATAGCTTTGTTCGCCGGCTGATGATGGTCGCTCTTTTTCCTTGTAATTAACTGGCGGTGGTCGCTCGTTTTTCCAGTAGTTGGCTGACAGCGTTCGTATACTTTTCGTGATTGCTGGCCGACAATTGTCGCCCGCATTACCAGTAGTTGGCGGACGGGTTTCAGCTTTACTGTACATGCATCTATAATGAAATAAAATGTAACATTGAGTTTAAACAGAGTTTTGTAAAAGAAAAAAAGGAAACTGGATTACACTCTAAATTGTTATACAAGTAAAAAGAATAGCAAAGTTATGTCTAAATCATGAAATATATTTCTTCAGAAGATGTTGGTTGAATGAGATCATTTTCTTTACAGTCGGTAGTCGCCCTGTTTTAAGTAGTTGTCTAGTGGTTGTCCTCAGTAAATAGTTAATGGTAGTCACTCACATTCCGTGTATTATAGTTAGTTTATGCTGATTGCTTTGTTTCTTTATAGGTCGTTGACGTGGATGGCTATATTTCCTGATAGTTGACTGTAGATAATTTATAGTGATAACTCCCTTTCCCAACAGTTTACTAACAGTGCAGTAGTTGACTAATAATGGTCGCATTTTTGTTTTAACTGCTTGATAGCGATCACCTGTTTCTTGGTAACTCGTTGATAGTGATCGCTGTATTTCCCAATAGTAGGATGCGTTCTTTATTATTGGTCAGCTGGCGGTGATCTCTTTCTTTTCCGGCGGTTCGCTGATGGTGGTCGTTCTTTTTTTCATGCCGTATTGAAACCGCTTGTCCAGATCACACACTCAGAAGTGCGGTACAAATATAAATAGCAACTTCGGGCTTACGTGAATAATATACCTGGTTAGAGTTCTAATAAAAATCTTAACTGTCACCATTGCCCTAATACTTTCGTAACAGTGCAGTTAAACATGACGATGTGTACATGATGTATTTTACGGATAACAATTAACACGAATCAAAGAGAAAGAGGTGACGGAAGATAAAGAAAAAGAAGATTAAAGCTAAAGATACAGAAAGAGGGGAAATAAATGTAAGCCTGCACTAGGCAGCATGATTTATGGGATACGTGTTTGCGACGCATACGAATAGAAAGCTTGCTCCTGGTGAATAATATTGACAAACGAAAAGAAAGATCACACAGGTAATTGAAAATATATCTAATCTGGAATTCAACCACCCAGAATTCCATTTGATAACTTATACTACTTTTACTTCATATACGATGTTGCCTGTAATGAAAAAAACATTTTCATAACTCCTTCGCACTAACCTCGTAATTCGTATCTTCATCTCTAAACTCAATTCACAATACCTACTGCCATTGCCGTTGCTCGCTGTTGTCTGTTAAACTGCTAGGTATAGCAGGGCAACACCGAAGGTATTACTAACTTACAATTGTCATGATCGTTATAATATTTGCAAAAATAGAATTTTACTATAGCAAAATAAATATTTACAGAGAAAATTATTTATGTTAAGATGTTTAATAGATTTAAGAATGTAGAACATAAAAATAATTTAAAATGGATTGACCTCTAAAGTCTGACGTAGTTTTACGTGAAGGTCATTTTAAAGTGACGTGGACTTCAGGTAGAATTTTGTTAAAAGATACGATGACCTGATGAGCTAGATATCAGGAGCGAGAAAGAGAGAGAGAGAGAGAAAGAGAGAGAGAGAGAGAGAGCAGATGCAGTATCGGATCGAGACGAACAGAGATGGCTCCTAGTAGATGGGATCGGAATGCGTTAGTCTAGGACCAGCGTCAGCTTTTTAATTGGGAAACATCGGAAAAAAGACGTTACAAAAGCTAGATAGACGTACGTAGTCGTAGTATATACACCCGTTTCATATCATACAGTACCCTTGACAATACAACAAAACTTCGACTCACTGAAATTCCTAATTCATCCTTCTTATAGTCGTTAATCCCTTTATATGGAAACTACGTAAAAGATCGATATACAAATATTTTTTCTTTTCTTCTTTTTTCTTCTCCGATCCTATCAGCCAAAGACCGAAAAAGATGCGCTGTCGCTTATGAGTAGCTTGTTTTTCTCTTATAGAATTTTATTTGCTTTTATATTTTGGATCACGTTACTATTCGTTGTTATGATTCGTCATGGGTCTTCTATTTTTATAGGTGTCAAGACATAGGGACCACCTAGAGAGTAGACATTTCTGATGGATTAGCAAAAATTAGACTTTTCAAGCGAATGTTTATTTGTCATTAACAGAAGTTTATTTTTTTATTTATTTTTAGCTGCTTCCAGTAATGTCGTCTGATATCCCAGCAGATAAACAGAGGAAATCAGTAAAAATTGCACCCCTGGGCAGCTGTCAGTTTGGTTTCTTGTGAAATGACAGTTCGCCATCGATTACTTTTGAAAACTGGTGGTTTGTTTGCGTTCGTTTGTGTTTTGATTTTGTCGGACACATATTTTTCAGTTACAAAGCTGTTATTAACAAAAGAAATAATAAACATACGAACATAACTGTTTACTCTAAAAGTGTTCTTAATTGTTTTTAACAGGAGTTTGCATTCTATTTATAGCAGCCATTTCTACGTTGCACCACTGACGGAGACAACTTAATTGACACATACATTTGTCTTTTTTAAAATACAGAATTTAACTACCGCAATTGTGAAAAGAAACATTAGTTTTTATTAGTGATTAAAAGTAAAAAAAAAAAAAATCAGCTGACCGGTTTCATCTTCACTCAGCAGTTTTTTTATAAAAGAAAAAAAGAAACAGAAAAAAATGTATATATTTAAAAACGAGCTGACAACCTGGCGTCGCCCGGCCATGCAATACGCTTAAACATATTTTAATTTATGAAAATTGCGTATGTATCATTATAGAATCAATCCTCAATTGAATATTATATATCACGATGAAATAATTTGCCCGGTTGATTAATTCGCAAAAAAAAAAACATTATAAATAATAATGATAATGGTGTTCAATCAAATTTCGTCTGCGTTTGTTTACAATATCACGTCCACCGATATTTGGACTTGACGATGAATGCCATGGAAAAGTCACTTTTTACTAATGTTCAGTTTTAAAATACGCAAACGGAGAAATGATTTGCGGGGATTTTAAATTGTACCTCTTCTTTTATCGTAAATTTAAGTCATTAATAAGAAAAATTTCGGAATAAAATGATGAGGTACACGCGATCTTGAACAGGGGATCATCTGATCTATCATCGAATGCTATATCAATCAGCTGTCTCCATATCATAACAAATCTGTTTTTTTTTAAAGAAGAAATGATTTGCTGCAATTTTAATATCAAACATAAAATGTTCTTTTCATCTATGAAAGAAAAAGGCTATTTTTAAGATTGGATTTTTTCGATTTTCGATAATTATCGGATGAATTTCTGTAAAAAAGAAAAAACTATCTAAAAACACTGCCAGACATATAAATTAGCTTTGTTTGAAATTTGCATAAGATAAGCTCAGCTGGAATGAACTCTCACACACAAATGGGATTTTACATAATCTAATATACAAAAGGTAATACATCTGTCTGTCTGTCTCCATATAATCAAACTCTATCTACTCCGAAACTAAAAGTAACAGAGTGGCGTTATAGGCCTCAAATGATTAGATTTTATATGGACCGTCTTTTATTAGGCTTTAGCCGCGTAAAAAAAGTTTTAAGGGATCCAAAATTGGTCTTAATTGAAAAAAATCGTGACTCCTTTAGTACATTCATCTTAGTTTATTTTTAATTTATCATATTTAACTAGTTCCTACATTTGTGCAGTGCTAACGTCACCAGCTTTAAAAGCAACAGTTTTGCTTTTGGTTTCGATTCAAGCTGATTGCACCCAAGTATTTTCTTTTTACTTTTGAAATCACGACTCTATTATAATACATACGAAATATGGAGAAATGAAAGTATAATATTTAAGCGTATTTTAAGACCACTCATAGTCGAGCGGCCCCTTTCCTGCTAGTCTAATATATAAACAGCTATATGTCTGTCTGTCTGTCTCTATATTTTAAAACTCTATTCCCCCTTAAATTAAAAGTCGACGAGCGGCGCTAGAGGCCCTCAAATGATTGGATTTTTACGGACTGTTTTCCTGTGGTTGTTTAGGTGGTTAAAATGGTTTTGAATGGGTCAAAAATGGGTCATAATTTACAGAAAACGGTATACATTTTTATATTAATCTTCGTTTATTTTTAATTTTTACTTTTTCTTAAATGAAAATGCTTGATTGTAAATTGTGTTAATGATAAGAATTTTTTTTTAAATATATGCCTCCTATTTTGAAGTGGTGTTCGATAATGAACTATAAACGTTTGAAATTTTTATTTCTGATTTTTGAGATGGCATTTAAGAATAAATTGTACACATTTACAACGAATTGTTTGATTTGGAATTTTTGTGGATAATAACTTGGAGTAGTTTAAGGATATTGTTGCAACATCTGGGCAGGAACTGCTAGACAGGACTTATCCCGCCTTGATAGAGTGCAAAATAGTCTTCGTAGGGGATGTCCTTTTCTCTTCCCTACAATCTCTTTCTCTCAGTAGAGATGTTGCGAGTTTGTCTCTGCTTTATCGTTATTTTCATGGCAAGTGCTCGGCTGATCTCCAATCTATGGTCCCTTCTCGCCAGACTTTCACTATCACTAATTTCACCCACTCTTGATCTGTGCCTAAGCCTACACGTAGATTCCATGAACAAAGCTTTTTTTCTTAGAACTGCACGCCTGTGGAATTGTCTTCCGTTTTCCTACTTTCCAGCTGAGTACAATAGGGTTGTCTTCAAGTCCAACGTAAACAAGTTTTTGATGAACCGTTCCATATAAGTTAAGAAATTTACCAAATTTCCATTATTAACGATTACTATATTGTCCAATTGTCTACTGTACACTCTTTAACCCTTATTCTCGAGTGGCCTCTTAGCCTTTGTAAGTGGTGATGCCTGTGTAAAAAAAAGTGAGTGTTTAACTGACGCTCCTGTGGTGTTATAAATAAATTAATCTGATTTTGAAAAAGGAAGAATGAAATTGTCCGTGTGTTATAGAAGGTTGACCATTTGCCTCCTCTGGACAAGGTATATAGACTGAAATAGAAATAGGGTGATCTATATGTATATAATAGCCGCGTTCTTAGACGCCCCGCCCTTGGCGATAAAATGAAAAATGTGAGAAATTTAAGCTGAAATTTATGTGAATTAATTTGGGAATTAAATTAAAATTTTCTTTAAAAGATTTCAAAATTTAAATCGATACCCCGAAAAAAAAGTTTCGCGCTGATATCGTTTGAAGAGAAATTGAGAATTTCAAGTTGATACTTTGTGAATTAAATCAAAAATAATGTTAAAAGAAGATTGAAAAATTTAGATCGACACTTCGAAAAAAAAATGCGCGCTGAGGTTGTTTTGAATGGAATCTGAACTAAAAATTCTAATCGTGACAGGGTTCGTGAAATCTGTCTTGGGAAAAGATGACTCAGTGAAGTTGAAAGCTGTCGTAACAATGGAAAATAAAAATGGGAAAAAAAGGAAAAAATAGACGAATATAGGCAACTGAAATCGAAAGGGAAAAAAACGGGGAATCGCCTATCAGGGGAAGGCGACGCGCGTGCGGGTAAGGTCTCCCCTCATCCTTGTCAATCAAGCAAAGCAGTTACGAAATAGATTTTCTTTTGGTATTACCCGGCTCTGATAATGCGCATTATAGCGAATTTTGATATGTGACAAGATAATTCAAGTTTTTTATGATTTTTTAAGGAAGTATTACATATAGATTAGGAGTAACTGAGTTCCGAAGTTTAATTATTTTTATTAGAGAAATAAATTGAGTTTCGATGGGTTCGAACTCTGAGGTTATAGATAGTTCTATATGAGAATGATAAGGTATCCGACCGGAACGATGATTGGTATTCGAGTGTGTGAGGTTTTGACGTCAACTTGTTTTGGCCGAGGTCGGCATCTTCAGACAAGAGCCCCGTCCGATCATGCAGCAGCCGGTAATGGCTTGGGACGGATCGAGCTTTGGATGTCTGGTATTCGGTGTATCGCCAGTAGGTTAGTATTGTAGACCACCCCGTTAAAGAGTATAAACAAGAAAAAATTTAAAGTGAAACACATGATCAGAGGCTGATATGATGTGGTATACTGTGTGCCTTGGGTGGAGGTAACGCCCTAACAGAGTAAAATACTGTTAGAAATCCCTACTGCCACCAGAGTCCCAGATTTATTCTGCTCGACGTTAGGTGAGAGGTTGTCGATGAGTTTTAGCCTTTGAAGAAATGTCGAAGATTAAGATTGTCATTCGTAAGACAATGTAGAAAATTAAAATGACTGTTAAGTCTTGGAATGAAGATAAAGGAAGGAATTCTCCATTTAATGACGGAGATAGACCCTTTATGCCAAGAGCACTCGATATGCTCTTATGGGTTACAGAAGTGCTGAGAGTGAAAGAAAATGGTGCCGTCCTCGGGAAAATTAGTAAGGTGATAATCACACATTAAGGCCGTCAGTGACCTGGTGAGTGATTGAACCCTGTAGGATATTGATCGGAGAATATTAAAACGGAACCGATGAGTTCTATAAGTCTAGGTAGCCTTTTAACTAGTACTTAAAACAGGTGATAATAGCCTTGGCACACCAGTCAATGACTTTAGGGAGTGCTTCAGAGCCTGTGGGATGTTGATCGGAGAATGTCAAAACAGAATCGATCTGTTCCATAAGGCAAAGCAGCCTTTTAGCTAGTATATAAGATAGGTGAGGTGATAATCACGCCGACACACCAGTAAGTGAGCTTAGCAAGTAATTGAAACTTATGGCATATTGATCAACCAATATCGAGGAGAAATCGACAAGTTCAATGAGCCCAGTTAGCATTTAACTAATACAAAAGATGCAGAGGAATATGCCTGAGTATATAAAAACCTTGTGGAATGAGTTGCGGTTATTATGACATCGATGGGACAACGTAATTATCTATGGTGACGCAGGAATCATTTTTCTTTTAAAACTTTTTAAATCATTATTATATATAGGGTCCAATATAATAATAATAATAATAATAATAATAATAATAATAATAATAATAATAATAATAATAATAATAATAGATTTCACCCGTCTGTTCAAGTGTATGCATGTATATATGCATGTATGTATCTATTTATGTATGTATGTATGTTCGTCTAAAATTTTCGACAGAGGCGACGGATTTTCATGAGATTGGTATAGTTTTGACGCACGAATCTTCCGACGACAAATATCGAAAAATTGGCTAAAAACATTCATTCGTTCACCCTCAGCTGGGCACTTTTCTACAAGGAGGGGGTCGCTTTTTTGCCGATATTTTCGAAAGTCGTCCCCTCTTTACGATTGACTAGCGTTGATTTAAACATTTCACTCTTCCGGTTTGGCGATGGGCGCAACGGCAAAGACGTCACGGGTTTTTTTTTCAAGTTCTTTTCCTCCTTTTACGGTATGGGTTCGAGCCTGCCTACTTACTCCCAATTTTTTTCTCTCAACACACACCTCCAACCCCCGGGCAACGCCAGACACAGGTGCGTATAATAACGTCCTATTTCAGCATGTTTATTTGTTGTTGTTTTTTTTTTCAGAATTTGGTTAATAGATACAAAAAGTTCACTGTGTCACGAATAGATTTTAGTATTGACAACAGACTCTTATATACGTTCCTACTGCATGATTTCTATACATACCAGTTATTCAAAAGGAATAAACATTCAAGAGGTTATCTCATTTGCATATTACATTAAAGAATATCTGTTTAAATAACTAGCTTTTAATATTTGATAGAAATTAGTAATAAAATTGTTTCTAGTATTCTATTTAGAAATAATATATGGAGTTGAATTATTCAATTTATTCTAAATTTAATTTACATTTTATTTAATGTGTTTTTAAGTATTCGTATAACCAAGATCAGCTGCGTTTTAGAATGGAAGTAAGTTTACATTTAACCTAGAAGTTATTTCCCTTCAAGCTCTGAGATTTTATTTCCCTGTTTGAATGTCATAGATTAAAATGACTGTTTTATGCTTCTAAAAATTCAAAATATTTTCAACTGTCAGGAATATCTTAACAACTGTATTTCGTGTGTCTTAAACAGTATGTGATTTAATCCCTCGCTCCTCAAAATGTTTGTGACCTGGCAACGCCCGGTGTGTACAGCTATGAAAGATATAAACATATACACATCCGCAACATTTCATAAGTTTTATGCGTTTTTCTGTTTCTAATTTAATATGTTCTTGTTTATATATATATTAAAGATCTCAATTTCTGAACAACTTCGCAAAGACCTTAGGCTAAACATGGCTATCAATTGAATAGGCCGCGTTACAAATAAGAGTATTCTGAACCATTATATCCATTATGTATACCTTGCTGTGTCAATACCGCCGTCATGGGGTGGCACACTTCTGCAGAATGCATGACGGAAAGATCTTTACGTAGTTTCGGTAAATGAGAGACCCCCCAGGCCACACAGCTAATTCAAAGATGTTTGCGAAAGAGACATGAAGGTCATTGATGGTTGGGTGGAGCTGATTCCATATCGCCCAAACTAGAAACACGATTTGGGTTGCAAACTGCGTAGTGGTGAAAAGAAATGGCGTCTTTTTAGTTGAATGAATTAAATGGAAATAGGAGAAAAAAAAAGAAGCGGCATGTTTTTCATAGATTCGTAATGGTTTCAACAATCATATGAATGTCGCCAAGCCTACCCTAACAGAAACCAATTACAATCGTTCTCTTCAGCGTTGGTTGATGTGGCTTAACCGAGTTTTGAGCCGTGTTTACATGACACTAAACTGGGACTGAATCCACCTGTTTGAATAGGTTTCTCTTGGAGCCGAAATGTCTTCCCCGCTATACCTATGCAATATCGAAATGTTTTGTAAAACTTTAACAATAAGTATTAGATATGAATAAATTACATATAACCTCAATTTCAGCTTTTTAAAATATGTTTTAGGAAACATAATATGAGTACAATTATCTATTTGAAAATTGAAATGTTAAATATTTGCAGTAAATCTGATTAACTTAGGCA
The DNA here is from genome assembly GCF_053919585.1 of Euprymna scolopes. Taxonomy (NCBI): domain Eukaryota; kingdom Metazoa; phylum Mollusca; class Cephalopoda; order Sepiida; family Sepiolidae; genus Euprymna; species Euprymna scolopes. The sequence goes on along the minus strand of NC_136514.1, from coordinate 21,145,355 downwards.
TCTTTTTCGGGATTTTCATTCATTTTTAAGAATCCTTAAATTATAGACATTTTTAGGGTCACAATCAAGTGATCAAAATTGGAATCTGGATATTATAATAAAGTTTAGTAGAATTTAGAAGATCTAGTGCTGCGAAAACTGATATTTTCGGAGAATAAATTATACTTGTCCTGGAATGAGTAAGAATAACGTATATATATATATATATATATATATATATATATATATATATATATATATATATATATATATATATATATATAAGAACCTTAACCATACCTCAGGTCAGACATAGCAATACATATTTCTCTCATAAACTAAAAATGCTCTTAAACCCTTTGTAATTTTTAATTTTTATGCCTGATAAGATCAATAATGATCGAAACGATCTGCTCTTCGTAGCAAGTTATTTATATTAAAAAGTTATATATATATATATATGTATATATATATATAGATATATATGTATATATACATATATATATGTATATATATGTATATATAGAGAGAGAGAGAAAGAGCGAGAGACAGACAGACATGCATACAGACGAACAGAGAGAGAGATAGAGAGAGAGAGTGAGTGAGAGAGAGAGAGAGATGAGCCCAACGTTGCCAGGAATAGAATTAGAATCAACGAATGTTTCACATTTTCAATACTTTTATTTTCATCGAAATTGGTGAAATTACCTATTTTTCAATCAAATTGATTGGTTGCCTGTCCTAGTCGAAGACTCACGACAGCGTACCGGAAGAAAGCTTAGATACGTCCCTGACGTGAATTAGTCACCAATATAGTGTGGTCTACATTGCACTGTAGAGAACCTCTTGTTGATTTTATTTAAAAATGTTTATTTATTTGTTTGAATTAAATTTAAGATTCAAAGGTCAAGTATTATGATTCAATTCTGTAGAAACCAAAAACATTCAGTTTGAACGCGCCCCTTCCTACCAAAGAACCTACTACTGATTTTTTTTTTACGCCGAGCTCTTCTGTTTGGTCGGTGATAAAATTTCTTAAACTTGTAATGTGTGATAACACAAAAGTGTTAACTTTGATCAAAATCGAATTGTTCCTTTTAAATGGTAATTTGTGATTATCGATTTTCGATACTTATCGGGGGCATTCTGATCCAAAACTTAAGAAAATCCTAAACACATAAAGTAAATTTGTGTGAAATTAAATAAAAACTCTGCCCAGCTGTTTCAGAGTCCATACGGGAGCAATTATCAAACACACAGACAAAAAGACAGACAAACACAAAGGACGTTTTATATATAAGTAAAGATATTGGTTAGTTTCATTCCAATGAACACAGAAAGAATTAGGCAAAACTCATAACGTTTTCTTTTTGTTGGTTTTTTTTTGTACTTTTTAAAAATTATTTGTCTAACAAGGCAATGGGAACCGGCGTTGCTCGAGCGGTTCAGAAACGAAAGAAAGGTAGTCGAAAAAAAAACTAAATAAAATTATGAAATCTAACAGATATACCAGATATGAAAAAATAAGTAGACAATAATTTTGATTTTAGTATAAATAACACTATGTATTTCGCGTTAAACATTCTTTCTTCATTGCCAAATACACCGCCGTATGCACCAACTACTTCCGGTGGTATTGGAGACTGCCTTTTAAATGTCTTGATGTGTGTAGTGAAAAACACTTGCTAGCCTTTTAACTACAAATACTAGAATATTCAAATGACAATCTCTAATTATTCTGGTGTTATCGCCGGCGACGTTGTTAAATCCAGACAGTGTAAAAAAAACGCGTCTCTCTTAAATTTTCCTTCAGTCGAATTTCAGAAAAATATTTCGTACAGTACGCTTGCAGAAATATGAGTATCATACTCTGCAATCGATTTTTTTTTATTATGGCATTATTTAGTATTGCTTCATATGCTTACATTTGAACATCAAAAAATTTCATTTTGGATTATCCCTTTCTTCATTGACTTGGATTTAACGATCTTACATCCATTTTTCTTCATTAAACCTACACACGATGGACTATCTATATTAAATACATATGCACATACCTACATTGAATCTAACTACACAATGGGTTATCCTTTTTTAATATTGACTTCTTTTAGGCTTTTAATGCAAGCTTTATAGTTTTTCAATCTGTGTACTAAATAGCAAAATGTATGACTGCCTCTAAACAGTATTTTCTTAAAAACATTTCCTCTGATGAGATTAACCATTTATGTAAAATCCATGAATTGGGGATAAAACATTAACTTTTTGTATTCCTTGTCGAATACGTTATTTGTCATAATGTATTTACTGAATTAAATTTCAAACTTCTCTTCACACACACACACACACACACACACACACACACACACACACACACACACATATATATATATATATATATATGCCTATACACACACACACACATATATATATATGTGTGTGCGTGTGTGTGTGTGTATAGGCATATATATATATGTTTATACATATGCATATATATATGTGCATATATAAAGAAATTGCAAGTAAAAATATATAAATATAGGCATATATGAATTTATTTGGCAGTTCAATAAGAAAAAAACATCCATGGGAATAGAGGTTATAGGTGCCGTTTATACTTAGGCATTTTGAAGCCAAATGCTTCTCATCAGAAGACGAGAAATGAGTTTACTTACAGATATATGCTTTAATCCTATAAGATATCATCTACCTAAGCGAGATGTCGTATCTCCCTTTATCTGTAACTTTGCTTTCTTTTTTTCTGCAATGAAATAACAGTTGTGACATCAAACATGTTGTCACGATTATCTAAATTCTTTATGAAAATTCCTCCCGACAAGACATGACGCCACGTGATGTATAAAGTAAACAAGAAATAACGATGATTATTTCAAAGACAGCAGAGCTTATTCACGTTAACCTAAAAACTTCAAGCTTGTAGATAGAAAGAAAAACACTCGACAGGAAGCGAGTTCCACACTTGGAAATAACCCACTGGAATAAGAAGCTTTATTACAATGAGGTGCCAAAAAGCAAATTAATGGAGACCACTCGACTAACAAGACAAATGAGATGAAACTAAGAAAGCAGAGAATATATTAAAACAATTCTGAGGACGATATGTCATTAGATATTTACAAGAAAGACTGAGACTAGCTGCAAGAAGTAAGACATTCGTTACCAGCAATATCTGGTGAGTTAGGTCACGGATAGCGCATCGATCTGCATACACGCGCACAGACGCGCGTGCAGTGATTGTCCGATTATTTCTCATATAGAACGATCTTTCTGGTTTCTTGTTAAAATGTTTTTGCTTAATGTTAGTGAATAAACCCCAAACTTTGGGCAATCTTATTTAGAACTATGCGTAAGGGCAATCCATCAATGAGAAGTCTTTGACCTGATTGTTGGATTCAAATCAGTTCGCTATACGTCTCCGTCTTGACATGACTGAACCACTGCTGATCGTAACTACATTGATTCTTCGCCGACTAGATCTACTGCCGCCATCTTTGTCTACGGAATGGCTCAATACTTGACATTTCTTTTCTTCACTAAAATCTGAGCTTTAATTTACCTCTAGTTCCCACGGAATTTCTAAAACCTTCGTTACATTTCACAATTTCTATTTCAATAAACTGAAAATATTTTAAACGAATTTTTTTTTTTTTTCCTCTGTGGGTAACTGACCTCCCAAGAACCAGTTCATTGCTTTTACCAGATCAGGTTGTTCGAATATATTGGCTTCTTGATCTAAAATACACCAAACATTGATTTTTTTTTTGGGGGGGGGGATTTTGCAAATTGCAATCATGTTCTGCAAAGTAAAACAAAAAACAAACAAAAAACAAACAAAAAACAAACAAAAACAAACAAAAAACAATCCTCTTTTACTAAACAACCAACCGAAACACCAGGAATCTATAAAGAACTTGAAGCATAACTTTTCTTCCATAATTACTGAATTCAACATTAAATAATCCGAAAAGTGAAAATATACAGTAGAACTAAACTACCGAACCAAACCATCATAAATAAATATTTGAAGATATAAAATATGCAATATAAGTGTTTGTTATTTTTAGTAAAATTGTTGGATTAAGTATTCACTCACACAGAGAATGAAGCTAAGAATACAAATCCACACACGCGCGCGCGCACACACACACACACACGCACACACACACACAAACACACAACTATTACATTCGTACCTATCACTGTAGATTCAATTCCCATCAAGTAAAAATGGCAGAGTTTACGAGAATAAAGCGAATGTTCCAATCTCGCATTCCCAGAAAACAAAAACAAAAAACTGTAGACAACCATTTTTTTTTTTTTTTTTTTTTTTGCCGTGTTCCACATTTTAATTTCCCTAGACTTTTATTTTCAATTATGGTGAAACTTGGACATATTAAAGAAATTACGTTTCCTAAGATTCACACACACACACACACACACACACACACACACATACGCACATACGCACACACATATGCAACTTATTCAGCTTTGCCAGTTAAAGGGATATGTAGTTTGTGATTGTGTAACCATCGCATCGAATCTTCGCATACGGATCTTTAAACAAGAGCCTCCATTATTGTCTATTAGTGTATGGAATCCAATAATTTTATCATAATATTTTATTATATTATTATTAATATTTTACAGTAATAGAACTGTCAAAATTTAACAGCAACAGCAACTATAATAATAATAATAATAATAATAATAATAAAAATGATAATAATAATAATAATGATAATAATAATAATGATAAAAATAATAATAATGATAATGATAATAATAATGATAATAAAAATAATAATAATAATAATAATAATAATAATAATAATAATAATAATAATAATAATAATAACTGGTTGGCTCAATTCTAGATGATCTTGTGAAACAGTTGAAATCCTTGAGAATCAAGTACAGCATCACCGTAGTTCAGAAGTCAGTTCTGCTTTGCACAGCAAACATACTACGCCAGGTACTTTCGATCTAAATGACTCTTTGGCTATGCTCGATATTCTTGCTGTAAAAGCCCGCTCTTAATTGTGACAAAAAAACGGTATAAAACATCACAACACCGAAGTTAAAGAACACAATAATAATAAGCAGAAGGAGGAGGAGCAGGTAGAGGATGGAAAGACCGAGTAAAGAAAGCACTAGCCAGACGTCCGCTGGATGAATGCAAAGAAGACTCGAGCTGTTACATAAAAGGGCTGTCCCCTTCTCAAGTAAGTAAGAAGACGTACTAGATAAGTGAAAATGACATTAGGATAAGGCTAGAATCGAACCCTGTAGGCAGGTGTTAAAGATAATAGATAATGGAATGTTAGAAATTCAGTCCATTGTTAATTCTATTAGAAATAGTTAAATATTGTTAATTCTATTAGAACTAGTTAAATATTGTTTATGTCGGAAAAAGAGTCGATTGCCCATTCTTTTAGAAATCTGGATATTAAATATGTCAGTTAAATAAATGCACAATGCGAGTAAATATATATTGTTATAAATAGGTACGAATTAGATTGAGGATTCTTTGTTTGCACAAAGTGAGTTGGACGGACTTGTGTAGAAAACGTGATATAGTCACGTTGGTAAACACACTTCTGACGTCATAAACAAAGGAGATTTCTCAATATAGAAATCTGAGAGTTCGAAGTTAGAGAGTAAAGATGATCAGATAATCCGAACAGAACACACATGGTGATAGAATCGGTTGGAGAGTGGGAGCCCTTAAGTCGAAAAGGCTAGAGTTCCTGACATCACCGATCGGCCGGTTGAATAATAAATACACCATCTATGTCTGTAACAGTTTGTCTCGTGCCGTCATTGCTCACAACCATAAAGGTAAATGTGTTTTTATCACCATCTTGTAACGAACGTTGTACAACCCTCAACAATAATGTATCTCCTCCCCTCTATATGTGTAAACAATAATTATCCAAGTCAGATATAAATGTCTCCCTCATTATCGTCGTCATCTGTTATGAGTCCCCGTTAATGTGTTCCCAATATTAACCCTATGCAACAGAGCCTTGAGGCGCTTTATTGGCACCCAAATCTCTGTGAAGACCAATGGTCGCCGCTAATGAGAAATCAATGGTAAACGGCTGTTGCGATAACGCATTTTTGCAAGGGTTAGCGAAAGAGGTGGAGAGTACTGGAAATCTGAGGAGACTTGTTGTTACACTGATTCCAAGGAATACCACATGTTGTTTCTAAAAGAGCAATCTTTGATGATGACTTGTGTGATTACTCTTTGTTAGTAAATAATACTAATATTTAGGTACCATGCCGAAAACCTTTGAAAAAAGATTGAAAGAAATCGGGATCAGGAGGAAGACTCAGAAGATACAGTGTACTACTACAAAGAAAAACGGATGAAATTGTAAGGATAAACATATTATGTGGAAAAAAAAAACGCACATAAACTGAAAATATTAACCAGCAACTTAAATATTGCAAGATAAATAAAACGAAAACAAAATATGACTGGAGTGAACCAAGAGAAGCGAAAGCGCTAATGCAATTATAAATTCAATTTAAAAAAAAACGTGTAGTGTCGGCATCGAGCGGCGCCACCCAAAACAGTCGAGAGCACAGAAGAGACTTTCACTAGTTGAGTGCAAAGAGAACTGGGACCTGGTAGATGCTTAGACCAATGGTAATTGCCAGTGAAATGTCTATGGCAAACCGCTGTTGCGAAAATGCAAATTAATTTTCAAAGGTTATTGAAAGATGTTGAGAGTCTTGGAAATTTGTGGAGACTTATTGTCAGCCAATCTTCAAGAGACACAACTGATGTTATCAATGGGTAACCGCTAATGATGACCTGTAGGAAAACTCATAGTGAGGAATCATAATAGTATCCGTTGATGCTGCATATAATAGTAATATAAAAAAGTAATATATATATATATATATATATATATATATATATATATATATATATATATATATATATATTATTTTTATATTATATAGATAATGTCATTTATTCATTTAAATGTAATTGCGGTGCCGACTACGTAGGTCGGACATCTTTAAAATTGGAAAGTCGCATACAACAACATGTGCCGAGCAAAATCAGGAATGGAACATTCCTACCTACCGACGCTTTAAACAACACATATGGATCCGCTATAACGGAACACTTTATTAAATACCGGGATTGTGCAACGAACTTCAGCATCGACTCTTTCTCTGTATTGAGTCGAGCTCACTCCGTATATCATCTAATAGTCTTGGAGACTGTTCACGTTCGCCTTAGGAACCCTTCTCTTTGTAAGCAACAGGACTGCTTGTTGGGTTTGAACATGATCAACCTCTAAAATTCATCTCCATACGATTACTGTTCCTCCCGTCTCTTTTTTAGATTTTATCATCATCACAAATTACAAAAAAATAAATCTCTCGATTCCAATTTTGATTTTTTTTCTCCTCTATTTCCCTACTTTTATTTTTTAGTCGTTATCCATTTTCCTTTTCTCCTCGGTCTTTTTTTTTTAATATAAAATGAATTCCGAAGGAATACGTCTTCCCTTCATGATTGCCTTAATAAATTTTTGTGCCCCCAAGAAAATCATGATATATATATATATATATATATATATATATATATATATATATATATTTCTGTAAAAATATATTTTCTTATATATCAATCCTTCTTATATATATATATATATATAGATAGATTCTTATATATATATATATATATATATATATATAACTTTAAAACATGTCAAGAAAGAAGAAGAAAAAAGAAAGAAAAAGAGATGTTCAAAATACTGAGGATGGAGTTTGACTCCGAAATATATTTAAATTATAAATTTTAAACAAATAATTTTCTTTTTGTAATATTGCGTTGTAATTTGGCTTTCAAACGCACCTTATATGTATTTTATTTTATTTTATTACAAATAAAGTCAAGGCTTTTTTAAAGCCCGTGATGTTAATCTCGCGTAACCAACGCACTGTTCCGGCATTTCGAAATACAACCGCTGAGCGACAACACGCGGATCTTTACGAACTGACTTTTTCTTTCTCCACCTTTACAACATAACAAGAAAGAAGGATAAAAAAGAAATAATAAAAAGATTTATAAAATACTGGGGTGGAGTGACTCCAAAATATATTTAAATTATAAATTTCAAACAAGTAAAATATTTATTTATTTTCGTAATATTGTCTTGTAATTTTTTTTTTAAAGCGAATTTCATTATAAGTGACGTGATCTATCTGTCTTTCTGACCCTCTGTCGGTGTGAGTAAGGATCTCATTCAAAATCCTCTAGTATTTTTTTACTTACAGACTGGAAACTTGATATAAAGTTGACCTGGACCTATAAAAATATTCAATTCGCATTTTAGCCGATAAAAATAGCTGCTACGCGGGTAAAATTGAAAAGATCAATATAAGTGGTCTTGTAAGCATGCGTAAGCATAGATATATATAGGAAAAAAGGGTGTATTTTAACTTTTTATACACATACTAGCAGACCGCCCGGTATTGCCTGGTTGTAAAATACACTTTACTATGATATTTTGATTAATGCAGATTTCGTGTTTATTATGATGTTATATTAGACCCAATAAATATTAATGATTTGAAAAGTTTTAAAAAAATGACTCGTGCGCCACCCCACCGAGAATCGAAACCAAAACGTTTAGCGTACAATTTACTTTTTCCTATGACATTAATACCTGAGCTATGATGACGTGTTTGCTGCATGGCTAAAAATTAAACCATGAGTAAATAACTTTTACGTTATGCATTCATATTCGTAATGCCGTCGTTCAACCTTCACATGGCAAATTCCATTTTTATAATTTCAACACTTTTGCACCAAATTTCCCGGGACTAAAACTCAAATATAAAGTTTCCTATGAGTTCTAATACCCTACCTATATAAAGTGTCATATCTGTAAACCAAAAATTGACAGAGAAGTGCAAAAGGCAATTTTTTTACCAAATATATATACGCATACAAAAATATATATAAGAAAGGGGGTTTGTATTTACTATAACCTTTTTACGCAAATATTACGCAAGTATAAATCATACAGAATATATGCACGAATATAATTACACGTAATCTATATATCTATAAAAGTGAAAGTGTCTGTCTGTCTGTCTGTCTGTCTGTGTCTGTCTGTGTACATTTCCCTACACAATAACTTTGTCAATTTCCAGTCTACAGGCAATAAACTTGATATACAGGTTATGGAGATTTGGAAAGAAATTTGTAATCTGTTTTCGGCCAAAATTTGGTTGTTAAGGGGATCAAAGTTTAACGATTTGATCTTTGAGAACTCTACCAAACTCCTCCACCAATTTTGGGTATAAACAATTGAAATTTTAGATATAGGTTCCTTGGACATAGATCTAACTTAATAACTTGATTTGAGCCCAAAACAATAACAATTTTTTTAGCTCAACACACATGTCCAAAAAAACACCTGGGCAACGCCGGGCACTCATGCTAGTAGTAAACTAAAGATGACCATCCCATAAGAAGACTGAAAAGAACTAGTAGAAAATTAATTGAAATGAACGTGTAAAAGAATATGCAAATTAGTTAGATCTTTTGCAGATGACTGGAAATCCATGACGCATGTATAAGAAAGTTGTATTTTTTTTATTAAATAGAAAAAGGTTTTTAATATCAATATTTTTTTAAAATATCACAAATCTATAGGAGTGCAGATAAAGGTGACACGCAAGATAATGTAAAATTCTGGAGAGCTATGTTTTGATTTCGATTCTAACTGATAGCACCCGAGTCATACTTTGTATTTTTGAAATCATTAATATATATTGGGCCTTACAAATATCTATTGGCTCTATGATAATAAATACTAAATCTGCATGTACTAAAATATCATATTTAAGCGTATTTTACGACCGATTTACACTGGGTGGCCTACTAGTAATATCTATAACTGTTTGTCTGGATGTGCAAATATATAGGTTTCAATATTTAAACACGCATGCACACATACATACGTATATATATATATATATATATATATATATATATATATATATATATATATATGCTGTGAAGAGAGATACAGGGAGAGTGAGTATCTGTGTGTGCACAAATGTTATAATAAATATACATATTAGTATGTAGATAGTTTAATGAATTTATATATACACATACATATGCATTAATTTATGTATATATGTGCATATATATATATATATATATCTACGTTTGTATATATGTGCATGCATATGTGCGTATATATAGATATAATGTGTTTATACATATGCATATGAATGCATATATATATGTGTGGGTGTGTGCATGTGTGTGTATGTGTGTGTATGTTTGAGAGAGTTTATTTTTCTTTGTTCTATTTTTTCATCTTTAAATGAAAGCCGTGTTCCCAAATCTAATTTTCTTACTTCAAACTCTAGCGAGAAGTGTACATGACAGGGCTTCACTTGAAGCAACTCTTGAGATTTGACGTTAACTTGTATTAATGGTAAAAAGAAAGACGCAATGAGAAAACTATATCTTCTGCAAGTCGAAATTACTAAACAGAAAAAAAGGAGTACTTCTTTTTTAGAAGCTGATATACAGGGTGGAACGATTAAAGTTTCTCCCTAAAGGAAATAAGACTAGAGTTTTATTTTAAAACTTTTATTGAAACAATCAAGTCACGTATCTTGATTATGTAATAGAACTGACAATGTAGCCGCCTTCATCTTCAATCACCGCGTCGATACGGGCCCAGAACTGGGTTCATGCCTCTTCCACAAGCGCCGGCGGGAGCTCGGCGAATACTCGGAAGATGGCGGCGATCAAGCTGGTTGTTATGTTGTGGAAAGTTATGATAGTAATGTTCTTGACGTATGATCAAACGAAGTAGTCCAGCAAGTTCATATCGAAGGAGGAGGAGGGCTAGTGAGAGCAGGGTACAAAGTCGTAGCACTCCTTGTAAAGCTAAGCCTGGGTCTCTTTGGATTGTTGGCAGGCGTCGAGTCCTGCTGCCATACTCAGGTCTGCAAGCGGCCACCTGATTGCACCAAGAGATTACCACACTCGTCATCACATCAAAGTACCCTTTGATGTTAAATTTCAAGCCAACTTTGAAGAGGTGAGGTAGCATGGTGTGGCCCTCACTTGAAACCACACTAAAGACCATAACCATGGCCTGAAACTTTCTTATTTGTTATTCGTGAGATGCATTTTAATGGTGCTGGAAATGGTCCTGTTGTCATAACTTAGATTAGCAGAGAGCATGAGGTGTACAGCGGTGGATCTCCGATCTCGCCCGTTAAACATTGTGTCACTTTCAGACATAATAGAAGGCTCTTATCGCTCTTGGGATTTGTACACTACTGGCAATTAAGTAGAAGGTTTTCAACAAAAAATGAAAGCCGGTTTTCATCAAACGGAAATGGAATCATTTTGTCTTTTCTAGGGCAACAATTTCATCGTTCCGCCCTGTGCTCTTTACTATTTATTTGTCTTTTACTGGGGCAATGTTACACAATAGCAGTTGTTAATATGGAGATATTCAACTCCCGAAACCCTAAAACCTTTTTGGGACAAAATAAAATAAAATAGCATCAGTCTAGAAAGATCACTTTTCTATAACAACAATAAGAACATAAAAATTAAGTGCAGTAACCAAGGGACCATTGGGTGTACTAGTTAAAACTCCTTTTTTTTTGTACGCACACGAGCAAACACACAACGAACTGACAACGCGTTTAGGTTTTGCCACACAGAAGTAGAGAGTATGAGCCACTTTGGGACCAAGTTGTAAGGTACCGCTTTGGGACAATAACTATACAATGCAACTCTATGAAATCTCCAAATATCTCCACAGGACGATGTGTGAAAATTTGACTATCGAATGCAACAGCAAGTTGTAAGAACATAAGCCGAAAAAAATAGTCGAGAAAAGGTCGTACACCATCCACTATGACTAAGAAATCTGTATAGCTATGCACCTAAAGAAAAACGGAGCTACACAACCTGACATAGTTATATGGGTCAAGAATGAGAAATACGCAACCTTAGTAGAAGTCAGTGTCTCCCCAAGGATACTAGGTTAAACAGAGCTAAGAGGAAATGATAACGAGATAGCAGGTGCTTATGTAGAAAATAAACTGGCAACTCAGTAAAATCTATATCATTTGAGTAATTATAGGAGGAAAGCACACATACATACACACATACTTGCAAAAGGAAAAGAACAAGGACAAAGATTGCATCATATGTGTTTTTTTCGAATGTTTCAACTGTTTCGACATCAACTAGACACTTTTAAACTTTATATTGTTAAAAAATAAATTTCGAGGTTGGCATCTCATTATACTTATTGAAAGAAATACAAGGTTACGTATCTGAACATGTTTTCCTCCTGTTATTTACAGTATTCCGTAGTGTGGTCTGTCTCATCGTTAATAAGATAATAGGACGAAAATATGCTCAGATACACTCGCTATCGTAACAGAAGATTCAAGACGTGGTTTGTATTTTAAACGTTGTATTTAAAGCAAAGACAATAGTCCATTCAATTAAGAAAACGAATGTAAAAACTAGTTGACAAAAAGCAAACAAACGAAAATGTGTATACCAACGTTATCGTCAACAAACTTGAGCGACGAGCGCTCTTGTTTGTTTTTTCTTCGTATTTTCCCTTTTCTCTAAGTTAAGCTTACGTTGTTATAAAAATCGAGGTTATTTATTTCAAGTTAATTTCTCGCTTACTATTTTTTTTTTAATGTCCGGGAGTGGAATACCTTGTTTCGATTTGATGCATTGTTCATTCGTCCGGTGTTTTTATTTTATTTCAGGTTTTACATATACTCTGATAGAATTCTGACGGAAACTGTCGTTTTTGACAAGTTTGAAGCTGACTGACTGCATCTCTCCCGACTGACTGCTTGAAGACTCTCTGATATTCTCTGCCAGCTGACGGACTGACTCTCTGCCGAAAAACAGCTCTGCACCTCTATTTATCCCGAGCAAGTCTTTTCCTCAGTCGTATAATCACGCGTGCCACATAGACTCATATCGAAGTGGATTAATCAATTTGCCACGCTAGCCTGGCTGATGCAGTTTGAGGTTTTCCTGATGACACGCGATGACAGAATATTCTGGGTTTTAATCAGAATCAACAGTTTAATTCTTCGGTTTTGACGATTTCCTTTATCATCCATCGAAATGACATTTAACAATAATTTCAAAATAATTCTTTCATTCGAATCTCAAAGCAGCTAACCCCACTGTCAAATATGATCTCATTGCCGTTGTCAAATTTTCAACCCCGTTTCAGTTGACACTGGCTTTTTGTTCTCAATCGAAATCACATTCCCATTTTTGAAAAAGGACAAATCCTTTAATAACATTTTTTTAATATAATACCCAACCAAAATAACTGATTATCAAAGGCACATTCGCTCCTGTTAGTGCTTTCAAGCACCACCACTGAGAGATTAGGCCAGTGATCAACTTGTAGGTATAGAAAGTGTCCGATATTCAACCACATGGTCACGCTAGCAGGCATAAAGAGAAAGAACAATTCTATATGATTATTATAATTGCACATTGGGATAATTTTAATCTAACAAAATATAGTAAGTGAACTCGTTTTTTAAGTTATTTCTATCGGGGAAGTCGAATATTTCATTTTATTTTATTTTTTACTTCAAAACAAACAATTTTTATATAATATTTTTCAGTCCGTTCTTTTAATAATAAATAAAACTTTTCGCTGAGTATTTCCAAATATTTTAAAGTTAGCATTTTTTACGGCAGTTTTTTTTTTTTACGATCGGTAAATTTTCAATATTTTAGCACCGGGCGTAATTTACTTCTTTGAAATATATTTAAAACTTCAAATTTTTGTTTTTTATAACATTTTAACTCTAAATGCTTTACATGAGGGGTTTGTTTTACTATACACATAGATTCGAAAAAGTTGTAAAAAAAACAAATATATAACAAAAAAATGTTATCAAAGGCAAGACAAGTTACTTTTCTACCAAACTGGATAAATCTTTGGTGTTTTTATTTAATGTAAAGTATTTATTCAGCTCGAAAAACATACAGTGTTTACCGATATATTTGAAAAATGCAAATGGCGGCATGCTTGCTGTTGCACACGGTAAGTTTGGGAAAACGAGTTTAAACAAAAAAATTATATAAAATTCTGTTAGAAACTCGCTCAATATATGTTACTGTGACATAGACGAACATACATTCAGTATTTTGTATAATTTGTTTGTTTGAACTCATTTCCCCAAACTTACCGAGTTTAATAGCGAGCATGCCGACATTTTTCTTTTTAAAATATATCGATAAACATTGTATGATTTTCGAAGCGATTATACGTTTTAAATGAGTAAAACCACTAAAAACGTTTCCAGATAGGTAGAAGAGTAACTTATCTTGCCTTTAATAACATTTATTCGTTATATATTTGTTTTTTGACAACTTTTTCGCATGTATGTGTACAGTAATACAACCCCAAAAACTTGGAAATACTATTTTAAATACACGTGCGTACACTGCATAAGCGCCCTTATTATTATCATAATAATAATAGTACAAATAATACAATACTGGTGTAGATGACATCGACTGGCGCCACACCAACTAGTTGTGAAGGGTCAGGGAAGATGGAAAGACTGAGGTAGGAGAGTACTTTTGGACAACTGGCGCAAATTCTTGCAAAAACATTTTTTAAACAACTGTTGATTCATCCATCCATTTTGTGAAGAATAATAGGATAATGGCAAAGGAAAAACTCCTTTCAATGCTCGGGGACACTTTGATTTGCCGATGAGAAGAAGCTTTAGTTTATGAGTTCCAGAAGCATTAGCGCATACTATCACTGTTGTTTCTTTATTTAATTTGAATCCTTTTATTTTCTGCTCCTCGGATCCGGCTAATGTTTTTGTAGTTAAGCCCTTCGAATTTACGCCACTTTCATCAGCGTTGTAAACTTCCTCTAGTGTTAAACCATAATCAGCAATTATTGTCTTGAATTTGTCACAATAATTTGATGCTGCGTGTGTATCAGCAGACCGTTGTTCGCCTGACATTGTTAATTGCCTTATACCATGCCTACTCTTAAAGCTCCTAAGCCATCCTTCACTGAATTTCATATCTTCTGCGATATTCAACTCTTCCTTAAGAGATTTTACTTTAGCAATTAACATGGGCCCAGATACTGCTACACCTTCATTCCGTTTTGCTACAAACCATTCATGCAATATTCGATCGAATTCAACTTGCTTTGGTCTGCGAAGAGTCCTTCTTTTTTACATGTCTTTTATTTGAAGAGAAAGGAGCAGTCTTCAATATTTCCTCCTTTTTCTTTTTGATGTAAAACAGTGTACTTCTTTCAATCTTATAATCTCTCAATATAACGCTATTTTTAACTCCAGCATCTAAATTTTCTATAATTTGAGGTTTTTTGAGTAAAGTCAGTGTCACTCGTTTTCTTTTAGAGTTGCAAGCCATTGTGATGGGGTGTTTTACACTATTTTAAATACAGCAATCTGAAAAAAAATTACAGTTAGTGTAAATTAATTATCAATAGCTAACCTACATTAATTACATAGAACCAATATTAACATTTCTGCGCAATATTTGACTAAACCATGTAAACATTTTTACTGCAACTCCGCGTCAAATATGCTAATACAATTTCAATGACGTGACAGTTCAAGTTTAGAGAAAGTCCAGGTTTAGAAGAAGTCCAAATGAGAGGAAGTCCAAATGAGGGGAAGTCCAACTTTAGAGGAAGTTCAAATTAAAGGAGTTTTACTGTATATATATATATATATATATATATATATATATATATATATATATATTGGTATTTATTTAACATGTTTGTTTCAGGAAATAAGACTTGGAAGGACAACATCCAAATTAAGTTTAATAAATAGTACGTAAATTGATTTCTACTGAAATAGAAAAGTGGCAGCGTATGAACCAAAAATGGCCGTCGCTATTTCAGTGCTTGCATTTACATTCTAAGGAATTCCATTCTTAGAAAAGCATTAATCATTTGTTTAATCCAAATCCATTTAGAAACTTCATCTGCAACATTCTAACTGATTTATTTTGCTTTACAAGCTCATTCTGTGCATTTCTGTGCAAGTGTCGATCTGTCGGTCACTCACTTGCTTGGTCTGTCACGATTTAATTTAAACTAGCATTACATGTGCTGATTGAAAAGGTGCACATCATTTAATGGAAGTTTTTTTTCTTTTTTTTACATGGAGTTCACCACTTATCAAGGCACAGAAGGCACTCGGGGATAAGGGTTATTTTGTGTACAGTAATCAATGGGATAGTGTTTCAGTATTCATTATTATTGGAGATTTAATAAAGTGTCATTACTAAAGGGGGCAGTTCATCAGGGATTTGTTTATGTTGAACTTGAAGACATTTATGTTGAAGTCAGAAGGGAAACAGGCAAGCGGTAGAGAGTTCCACAGGCGTGCAGTTCTAAGAAAGAAGCTTTGTTCATGGAATCTACGTTTTGATTTAGGCACAGATAAAGAGTGGGGAAAATTGTTAACAATAGTTTCAGCTAGACGGGTGTTTATCGTGATAGATTGGCGAGGACGACCAGAGATTGAAGCTCAAACGAGCACCCGCCATGGAAATAAAAATAAAACAAAGATAGGCTCGCAACGTATCTTCTGTGAGAGTAAGTTTGCAGGAAAGAGAAAAGGGCACCCCACTAAAGCACGAAGTCTATTTTGTACTCTGTCAATGCAGGATATGCTGTTTTTAGCAGCTCCTGCTCAGATGTGGCAAAATTATTCCATCCTTGGACGTACTTGGCTTTTATATAGATAGAGAATTGCATCAGTAGTGAGATATCTTCTGGGGCGGTAGAAGGATCCCACTATTTTTCCAGCGACCTTGGCAACAGACTTGATGTACGTGTTCCATATCAGATCAGGAGTAAAGGTCAAGTCAGAAGCTTGTCAAAACATGGGGCCTCCTCTAGACGAAAGCCATCCATTTTAATTGATGCTAGATGGGGATCAGAATGTTGATGGTGTAAACATAGAAGCTTTGTTTTAGATGCATTAAAGGTAACCAAGTAAATGACTACATTTAAGTGAATAACGGAGTGGTATGACAACCTAAGGGTACCAAGTTCGAATCCAGTTCCTTTTACACAATAACTTTCAGTTATGGATGTTAGCATCCTTCATTTGATGCCTCTTAGAAATTTCGAAAGGTGAAATGAAGAAAACAAGGAAGGCTATTATAGCTTACAATGTACTTACAGTAGAATATCAATCGGTTTTTTTTATGCAAGCCTACCCAAGAAGCGAAATTAACTCCCCAGCATCTAGCTCGAGAGAGCAAAACATCTTGAGTCTTACCGTCACGAAGTTTCGGCCGATGTATTCTCCGACCTTCTTCAAATGTCTATTATATACATAATACTAATTACCAATTGTCAGCTTGAAAATTGAGACGTATAATGCCCACTCAACTTGATCGCAAATATTGCTCTGATGTTTTTTTTGTTTCTGAATCTCTACCTATTGGCGACCTAATTCTGACAATTGTCTTTTTATATATACATTCATTAAACCGAGATAATAAAACCTATAAAATGTTTAAAGTTTTATTCTTATTCTCAAACTTTAAGTAACCATCTTAAAGAAACTAGAAAGTTGACCCTGGGTTTACTTTCAACAACCGCGTAACTCTCGCTTCCCTTATTTTGTCCTTTGATCCTCACATTCCAGGAAGGATGTTTCTGACAAAGAAGGAAGAATTGCTGTTTTCTGGGCGATAATTTATTCAATGTAACATTCATCGTTGTCAAGTTTTTTACCTTGACGTATTATTTTTAGGTCCTTACATCAAGTGGCTTCATGCTTTTCCTGGAGAGATTTCTATAAAAAATATTATAAAATCAGTGGACGCAGACCAAACTTGACGTCCACTGACTCGCCAGGCTTATATCTCGTTTCCCTCATGGCTACAATTCTTATTTAATATCCAGGTTTCTTCAATCAACCTACGGTCATTTGGGAGGGGGGCAGAATAACCACTGTCAACAACGAAATCATACTCATTATACTAATTATACTAATTATACTAATTATACTAATTATACTAGTCAAAAGTGCCGTAGAATTCTGAGTGATAATAATGTACTTTTGTTATATTTATTAGTCAATCGATCGGTTTGTCACCTAGAAATTTTAAATAACATTTTTGTCGGTCTGTCATATTTAATAACGACGTTCTTCAAAGCACTTGTCACTCAGAGACATTTAGTGTAATCCCACAATTAATTCGATTTCAATGATGTTATCGTTCATATTCCAGCCTTCTTAGTAGTCACAGTTTGGTATTTCATCAGTAAGAGCAGATTTTGGGGTCAAGGGGATATGACATTCAAAGACCAGGCACTCCTATACAGTCAAGTGGTAGGATTATGGTACTAGACGAGTTTATTTGGTATATGTATGTTGGGAAGGCACAAGTGCGATCAGTTTAGTGGAGTACACTCCATTAAAGTACTTTAAAGCAGATACAGGGATGCAACATTACAGCGATGGGAGAGTGGTTGGAGCTGGGATAGTAATACTTGACATATAAGATTGGATACTCTCTTTTGATCCTGTCAAAAAGGGAGAAACTAGTGAAAGATGCTCTAGCCTAGATATGGTGACAATAATTTATGCATTAACGAATAGTGGCTTTGTAGATATATAGAATATGCTCAAGTAATTTTCTAGCACAATAGGGGGAACACGCCTTCTTTGCAGCAGTCTTGGCAATGTCTTCAATGTATTTTTTATTTTATCCTATCTGTGAATTTTAAGTTAAGAAATTTGAACGATGAGCTCTCAGGTAACCTGTTTTTAGCCATGGCTTTCGGTATTTAAATTATTGTATTTTCAAGTCAAGTGTTGTTCTGGTATTGAGCCTCCTAGAGCGTCTTTAAAATGCTAAAAAAACACGGAAATCTAAGAAATCTTTATCAATTGATGTCTAATATCTATTGTTAACATCTCACATAAATTGGTATATCTGAATGTTCACGAAGGGTTTCCACGTGTTGCCCCTTTTGGGATAAAACTAAATTAGACTAGAGAAAGATTACCCTTTACGTGTAGCAGCTCTGTTGTAAAATTAATAATGATTGGTTAATTAGTTTCAAGATAAAGCGTCTACATACAAATATGTAAACATATACGAATACCTAATGTTATATGTTTTAGACAGGAACCAATCTGGTTGGGTATCACAAAAGTAAGTACACCCTTCACAGTTCTGCAAATATTTAACAATATTTCTTCATATGACAACACTGAAAAACTGACACTTTGACACAATGAAAATTAGTATCTTTCAGCTTTATAATATATTAATATATTTACTCCTCATAATATCTAAAAATGCAGGGTGGTCGTTAGAAAAGCGGGAAATTTGAAAGTCAGCTTAGATCATAAATAAAATGCGTGATTACTATTTTTTTATTGCTGCCGTGTGGGTGTTGTAAAAATAAATCGTTGTTTGACGCTGCAGTGAAGCACAGGGACGACATTTTGAGTATCTATGAGTATAATATAACATTTGTCTTTGAAAAAACTTTGTAAAAATTATTCTTTGTAAAAATAAATCGCTGTTTGACAAATTTCCCGCTTTTCTAGCGATCACCCTTTATAACCATGAATAGCTAAACCTCTGCCAACAAAACTATGTACACCCCTAAGAAACTACACCCCTAAATGTCCAAATTGAGTACTGCTTGTTATTTCACCTCCAAAATTCCATGTGACTCATTAGTAGGACTATGACAAGAAAATATTCTTTTCATTATTTTGACTCTCAAGTATATATCAGTTAATATCTTATGTGTTTTTTTAGATAGAATGATGTGTATCTAGATTGATTAACTCTGACAGGTATATACTCGAGAGACAAAATAATTATAAGAATATTCTTTTGACACAGCTTTACTCATTAGTGCTACTAGGCCCATGTGTGCAGAGCTTACAACCTCTCTGTATAGGCAGAGAGTTGTATAAAGTTTTTACTTAGAAAGTACACAAAGAACTTTTGATAATAAAGTGTGTTTTGAAGTAACTCTGAACATTACTAATCATAGCCGAGCGGATCAGAGTGATGTTTATCTCGAAAGTGACTATAACTATAAGGCTATTTCTGTGAGAAAAACTCGATAGCTCTGTTGACGTTGTCTTGACCTTCAGACTTGATCTGTCTCGGATTATCCTAGCTGAGAGTGAATAAAATACACCAGCTACAATTGCGTCCATTGTTATATTGTTATTATTGGTTTCTTTTAGTTTCTTTTTTTCTGGGAGGCGGGATTGTATTTGACGTATGCAAGACGCATCGGCATATGAGAATATTTGACATCTAAGTTGAGATAATTGATTAAAGATCGAAGATTGCGCCGAGTATGTGGTGGGTGCGACGCAAACGTCTACGGAATGGACATAATCATCTTTTCGTGTTCTCGTGTTCCTTATAATAGAAATCATGATTTCACACACACACACACAAATTATATATATATATATATATATATATATTATATATATATATATATATATATATATATATCCTCTCTTCTATTATATTGTTGATTATTTTTTAGCGATAATAAAATATTCGGTACTAGCGGCGGATTGCGCTCGGCTTTCTCCGGTCGTAAAATACGCTTAAATACAATACTTTAATTTGTCCAGATTTCGTATATATATTTTCGTATATATTATTATAGAGTTGTGATTTCAAAAGTAAAATATTAAAGTATTATTGTCACATTTGGGCTGGTGCATCTGTTACTAGTCTCTCGCTCCTGGACAAGGTTCAAAAGAGAGTCGCCAATCTGATAGGCCCTGAACTGGCATCTAAGCTTCAGCCTCTGTCCCATCGACGAAACGTTGCATCCCTCTGCCTGTTCTACAAGTATTTTAATGGTGAATGTTCTGACGAACTGCAGATACTTGTGCCCCCACGACGTAGACACCCTCGACAAACCCGACAGGCAGCTAAATCCCACCCCCACACAGTAGAGATCCCTAGATGTAAAAGATCTTTCTACTCCAGTAGTTTCGTCACCAGAACCGCTAGACTTTGGAATTCCATTCCAGGTCCCTGCTTCCCTAACTGTACTGACATACAGAAGTTCAAGTGTAACGTGAACCGACATCTTGCTGCCCAAATCACAACATAGTACCCCAGTAGTTGCTGCCCCTGATAGTAGCCCCCTACACCAAAGTAGCAATGTGCCTTGTTTGGGGTCAAAATGTAAAAAAAAAACATATTAAAATGATAGTTCAAACTATATTTGAGCAAAACAAAATATTTAACTTTGTTTAGTGCTTAATTTGCCTCCTTTATCTGAAAGCCGACTCATCTAATCTGATGGAGAGATTTTTGTGGATCTGTAAATGCATCGCTTCCTAATCTTACAAAGGTAATTAGATATTTTGTTATCTATTAACTATTGTCACAGATTTGGTCACGCTCTAATAATATTTCGAATCAATTTTACCGAAACTATGTATTCAGGGTGATTTAAAAAAAAAAAACTAATACAATGCAAACTGAAACAAATAAGATGTATACACAAAGTGCGAAGACACTTAAACAAAAATATAAGTATCAAAATACATAGGATTCCTATTGACCATAGTCTTGAAAGGACCATGATTAGAGGTAGGAGGAAAACAGTCGAAAGGAATAAAGTTCCACGGATAGTGTTAGATTATGCCGGGCGAAATCGGGTTGCCTTGCTGATCGTCTATCTTGTAAATCGACTATTATTATGAAAAAGGTAATATGTTAGATAGTCAATACTAGTATTATTTTGTTATGTAGAAAAAGGTGCGCAGAAAATGTTTCGTAAAAAAATGAATGTTTAGTATAATATTTAGGTTAACTTAGAAACAATCAAGGAAAAATGTGGTGGATAAATAAAATAGGTTTTCAAACCAGAAAACTGGCTTTTGGAGTTGAGTTTTATTATTACTAAACAAAATGGGTTTCTAAAATAACAAATGGAAAAACGTGATTCGAAGTCGTATGTAAAAGGATATGATTGAATGAGTTGCTTGCAGATTATGCATACATCTGACAACTCTTTTGTCGTTGTTCTCAAAATCAACACATGAATTTTGTCAGCATAGAAGTTTATATACAATTAACTTTTAACCAACGACAAGAGAAAGACAAAACATACCAACTGCGTTTAGCTGTAAATGTGTGTATATGCGTGGCAGACGACGACGGAAAATGTCAATCACGTTGGGCGACTGTTGGAAATCTCTCTTCCTCTTTTTCTGTTGTTTATGTTAACTGTTTCCGATGTAGACATCACCCAACATTCCTGAAATATAAATATGAAAAATATATAATTGTTCTTTTTTATTTAGCGTGGCGCAATTTTAACTTCGCTACTTGAAATTTAAGCATTTATGTTGTTTTCGGTGATAATTACAATTCAAGTCATTTTATAGGACAGAAAAATGTAGATCAAAAATTTATCTGCAATGTGTATTGTGAACACCCCCGCTTTTTATCAGCATCGCCTTGGCTCAATATCCAACACCATATACAAAAGAAGAAAACAAACAGAGGATGACGGATTATGATGTTGACTCCTAGGATTCTTTGTTCAGAGTTATTGGTAACCATGTCTGACCATAACACTATTTGATTTGAAACCTGGCATACATAGACGTCTATACTCCGTCTGTAGTTCCAAACAGAATATCTCTTACATAAACATGTTATCACCGCTCTTCATGGTCGGAAAATCGAGATTCTTATGGTAGAATTCCGAGAGTATTGAATAATTTCCAGACACATTTGTTAGCGTGAGTGGACAGCTATATTGCATTCAATGATGTCAAGCTTTACATTAAGCCAAACCTTGAGTAACATTTACACTTTGTTGGGGACGGGTAAATGCCAGCTTACCTACCCAGGACACACACGGAATGACAGCGCAGCAAATTTATCATATTGACGATTAAAAGGAAAGAAGAGAATAGATAGGTTATTTATGACATTGGAACACTTAGCAGATTTTCCGAAACTCTTGTTTACGAGCGGAATAAATTGTTCAATTTGACGTCCCGGATAAGTAGCGACTCAAAGCTGATTTACGATCTAATTCACATTTTTGAGAAGACGATTGTATTTATTGCCTTTTTACGGCGAATCCGGTGTATTTAGAGAAGTGCGTTTTCGTTTCTAAAGGAACGCTATGACATTGCGATGTTCACATACACGCTCATACGATCCTTTCCTGCGTACGTTGAAATCACTTGTGTAATTATTTTGGGCTGGTTTTATCACTCGTAATTTGATTTACATCTATTTAGCAATATATCTGTTAATATCTATCACTGCGAGCACCACTAGCGTTAGTTTAATTTATCTATCTGCGTAAATAAATATATGACAATACCGTTTCACTCAAGCTTGAAGCACGATTAATTTTAGACTGCTAGCACTGACTCTATCACACCGCCTTAAGGTGTTTTGAAAGAAACCCCATAATACTAAAACGTTGGTGTAATTGTAGTATATTTTAAATGAATATACATACGCTTTCTTATCTGGTCGAGAAAATGATGATTTCCACTTAAGCACAAAGCAAGAGTCTTTACTGAAATGTAATCCAGCCTCTCTGAATCAGACATCGCAAATAAAGTGGACAAATTATTACAAATATTATATTCAACAACAGGGATATTAGGTGAATAGAGTGTCGGGTTTTATTATAGGGTGCGATAAAAGTGAGAGGTTCGACTCGATTGGTTATTGCGCCAACTATGGCTAGTAACGCTAAATAGTCATGAAAAAAGGAAACGCGTGTCTGTGGTTTAGTATATATATATATATATATATATATATATATATATATATATATATATATATATATATATATGGGTAAGTCGATTTTTAACGGGGTTTTTTTTATCAATATGGCTAGACCCAGGAAAGTTGTTAATTAGTATAATAAATGTTTATACAAGAAATTAGATCTCTTGCTTTCACTGTTATTTGAGGCAATGACATTAAAGAGCATCTGCATAAACGAATTGAAAAATCTTTGTTTTTTATATGCTTACCTCATCAATTGGTTAGAAAAATATTAATTTTAATATTTAGACCAAAAATGTTATTTAGTTTATTTAAAATAAAATGGTTATGGTGTAAAAGATAAAAAATATCAAAGCTTTAAAAATCTACTCCCCCCATTACCATCGACAACTTCGACATTCGTCTTTTAACCTCCTTAAATAAATTTAAACAGTGATAACATTTTAAAAGATTGAAAGAACATGTAATTTATTTTGTTATGAAAAAGACAAACAAAGAAAACAAATGTGTACTCTCTTGATTAACGTATTGCATTAAATTGCTGTACGTAAGATTCCTTACAAGCAAAAAAGGGTCTCATTTTATGATACAACACTATTGCAATTGTATGCCCATGTCTTCCTTTAAACCCATACACTGATTCAGAAGCCTCGGTTACTAATTTAACTGCCCTTTCAACGCTTGGAGAATTTGAGGGTCAAATCTGACAACTGCAACTTAGTTCCATTCATAAGTGAATTCAGACATTTTTGCTGACAACACTACCATCTATGGTAGCACATCTAAGACAGTAAACGACCAAGTTCTCTCCGGTTCTCTCTCCTCTGATCTTGATCACGTTGTACAATGGGGAAAGGAGTGGCTGGTTACTTTTAATGCATCTAAAACCAAGCTTCTATCTTTACATCATGAACGTTCTGATCCCCATCTGGCATCAATTAAAATGAATGGCTCTCGTTTTGGGGAGGCCTCAAGTTTTGACAGGCTTCTGGGCTTGACCTTTACTCCTGATCTTAAATGGAATACGTACATCAAATCTGTTGCCAAGGCCGCTGAAAAAATGGTCGGATCCTTCTATCGATCCAGTAAATATTTCACTGCTGATGTAATTCTTCATCTATATAAGAGCCAGATACGTCCAAGGATGGAATACTGTTGCCACATATGGGCAGGAGCTGCTAGAAAAGACTTGTTCTGCCTTGATAGGGTTCAAAATAGACTTCGTGACATGGTGGGAGATGTCTTTTTCTCTTCGCTGCAACCTCCATCTCACAGAAGCGATGTTGCGATTTTGTCTCTGCTTTATCGTTATTTTCATGGAAAGTGTTCGACTGAGCTTCAATCTATGGTCCCCCCTCGCAGAACTTTCACAAGAAACACTCGACTTCCTGAAAACACTATCAATAATTCTCCCCACTCTTTATCCGTGCCTAAACCTAAATATAGATTCCATGATCAAAGCTTCTTTCTTAGAACTGCACGCCTGTGGAATTGTCTTCCTTTTTCCTGCTTTCCAGCTGTCTATAATATGGTTGTCTCCAAGTCCAACGTGAACAAGTTTCTGATGAGCCGTTCCACTTAAGTTAACAAATTTCCTGAACTTCCATTACTATCGATTACTATATTGTCCTTTTGACTACTGTACACTCTTTAACCCTTATCCTTGAGTGACCTGTCGGCCTTGATAAGTGGTGACGCCAATGTAAAAATAAAAAATGTTTCTGTAAAAATGCCGGTTGATTTGTGTTATTTTAAAAATCTTTTTTGTCCGGCTGCTCACTCCTGAAGGAATATAAAAATTACTTTATTGAGCTGACTTAAAAATGTAAGCATATCTATTCTTATTTTCACGATAAAATTCAAAGAGAAATTAAAAATTACTCGATAAATCAACATAAGCAATTTAATCAATATTACATGCATAAATCGGGACTTAACTCATGGACAATTTTTATGGCTTCTTGCCTCACTACTGGCTCATCGGATTTTACCATAACATACAATACATTTGAAGGCAATAAAGCAAAAATGTTATGCTGTAACGTTTGTGAAGTCATTTGTTAAATTTCAGGTTGCTGTTTCTTGATTATATTGATCATATTAAAAATAAACAGTTATTGGTTATGGAAGTTATCTCTTTTTTTTATTTCAAACCTACTAACTGCATATACTTCACTTGTGAATCTAAAGAGGATGTGAAGTTTTGCAGTGTGTTATTGGACGTCATAGAAATTTAATGAGAATTATTACATTAAAATGGGAAATAAAATAGGAAAATAATTAAGTTACATATAATCCAATCAGCCTATTAATCTTTATATTGGAGCAGCTTATGATTTGGTAAGTGGTGAAATATTAGTTAAAAATCAAATAAAATTACAATTAATTAACTTCTTTTAATTCTTAAATATATTTAATAATGAAAAATAGATTGTCTTAAAATATACAGAATAAATCTGTGTGAAATTTTTATAATGAAAAACAATAACTTTCAAATAAAAATTTACAACCTCTTTTTTTAAGTAATTAAGTCACTATTTACTTGCCTCCCCACGAGATTAAACTTCGACAAGGTGAGACAAGGTCAGTTTTTCATATAGGGAGGAATGGCTGAGACATTGCATTGGGAAAAAATTAATTTGCCTTAGTCTAGAAGGATCTCTTATTCATTGACCGAGAACAAAACTTTCAATTTTAAAGAATGAACAGCAATAACTTTTTTTAAATTTACAACCTATTTTTGAAGCAATTAATCACCATTTGTTTGCATCCCCAGGAAGTTCACCTTACTTAAGGTCAATTTTTCATGTGGGTAACGTCATGTGCAAACTCGGTTTTAATGTAGTGAAAACCGAAAGAGAAATTCTGGGTATGTTTTTTTTTTTTATTGATAACAAGTCCCAAGTTATTACAAAATATATATAAATATAAAAATAAGTTTCCATTAATTTAAAAATGAAATATATTTTATTTGTTTTTCATTCTTGAATAACGTCTTTTCTCAATATGTAAACAACATTAAAAGGAGATGAATACGTTTCACGGATGACCGGATTCTTAAATTGAAATTTGTATTTTAAAATAAATAGTTTATAGCATATAATTTTCTATCAGATATAACTCGATTTATTAAAGAACAACATTTCTCATAATAATATACTGTTACATGTATTTACTGAATTTATTTGCTTTAATGCATTGTCTCAATTTTACCGGTTGACTTTGTTCGGTAACACCGTTATTTTAGCAGACTCCTAAATTATTTCCCAATTTAAAGTAATGTCCTCAAATTGACCAACGTACACTCATTAACACTTATACTTAGGTGGCCTTGGGTTTGGTAAGTGCTGACTCCTTTGTGATATATATATATATATATATATATATATATATATATAATTTTTATTCATATATATATATATATATATATATATATATATACTAGTAGGAGGCTTGGCGTTGCCCGTCGTAAAATATACATAATATATTTTCATTCATATAGAAACCGAGACATGTGCATACGAGTATTACTTTTCTCTTAAAATCCCCTTTTTGTACGTAAGAAAATACTCAAAATGAGATAGAAACCAGAAACTAAAGTTACTAGGTCGTTCGATAACCATTTAGCCAGCCTTACACGCTCTTAAAAAGTGTTTTCAAACCTACTTATTCTTAACATAAGGAATTTGTCATGTGACCGATTCACATATACGCATTCGCATTTCGGCGAAAAAGTGTTCCCTCCTTGTAGGGAAGTACCCAGTTTAAGTCGAAGGAATTAATGTTTATGGCCAATTTTTCGATATTTGTCGTCCAAAGGGGCTAGCTTCAAAACCATACCGATCTCGTGAAAATTCGTCGCTTCTGTCGAAAATTTTAGGCAGACATACATACATACATACATACATACATACATACATACATTAAACATACAGGTGAGATTTATATTATAGATTAACGGATACACATTCGAGAGTCAAAACAATGAAAAGAATATGCTGTTGCCCCAGCGCTACTAGTAACCACAGTAGTGTATCACCGTCTACTTGACACTCATTTAACTCTTAACCTCGAGTTACCTTTTAGTTTTAATAAGTGGCGACACATTAATAAAATAGAAAGATAGACACAGACTTGTCTCGCTACGGCCGCCCTCTTGTCCCATATGGAGACAGCAATCAAACGTTCCTTTTTTTATAATCTCTCCAGCTAAGGGCAAGAAATTTCCGAACCTGGAGTCACGTTGTCTCCTTGACTTCCGCTTTGACTACCTTTGACCTTTAAAAGTATCAGTCGTACTCCTGCATTCGAACACAGCTTGCATAATGTAACAAATTGAATGAACCAGATGCAAAACTTTCACTTTTACTCTAGTAGGCGTGAATGAAAGTTGGCGATATTCTTCGGAAAATAACTGGAAGCGTGAAATGCAGGAATAAATCAAATTTGGTAGATTTTCGTATTTCAACGAGAACGAAACATGAATGAAAAATCAATACTAATCAATAATTAGAAGATAGAGAATCACCTTCATTTACGATGCGTCTTTTTTATTTGCCTCCGAATAAAGACGCAATGGCGAAGTGCGAAATCATCAGGAGCACAGAAATTAGTACATGCCAACACATGGAAAACTTTTCTAGGTGATATTCAAGCTTAAATATCATATATATGTTTACTGTTATATAAAAAGAAAATTTGTCCGTGTGTATATCTCTGTCTGTGCGTCTCTGTGTCTGTGTGTCTGTCTTTGTTCTTTATGAACTCAAAAAAACTGGGCCGATTTCTATGAAATTTCACACGAAGGTACTTTATGTAACCGGCACAGATATGTTTTGTATCAGAATGTCTTCGAGAAGTATCGATAATCGATAATCAGCAAAATCCGATCAAAGAAAGAACAGGCGATTTTGGCCAAAGTTAACACCTTACACAGCCTAACTACCCAAGTTTATTTGAGAAGTTTTATCATATAAGCCGATAAACTGAATAGTATGCTCTTTGATATGACACTGGTGTGTTTGAAATGGATGTTTTTGTTAAAAGCACAGTTGCATCATGATACTTGACTTTCATTTAAACTTAAATTCAAGCCATAATCACCGCACAAGCAGTAAAACAGTTATATACAATCAACAGTAGGTTCTTTGCTGTGACAAGGGCACATTTAACATAAATATTTCTGTTTAGAACGCAATCGAAGCATGATACTTAACTAATTTTATGAGATCAACCGTAGGTTCTCTACAGTGCAACGTAAATTACAATGTAAACTGAGTCACTGCGAGCGGCATGTAAAGCTTTCTTCTGGTGAACTAAAACAGACAATTAATCGATTGGATTGACAAATCGGTGATTTCACCGATTTCAATAACAATAAAAATATAGGAGTGTGAAGCTTTTGTTGATTATTCAATAATGGACAACGTCGGATCATACTACTAGTATATATATATATATATATATATATATATATATATATATATATATATATATTTAAATAGAATTGTAGAAGGCGGTACAATGCAGAAGTAACGGAAAGACACAAGCTGAAGCAGGTGATAAATTTATTAATACAACTTATAAATACGTGTGTATATATTCATATTTCATATACGCAGTATATTTATATTTGCACAGTGATCACCTGGGAAAGTCGGTCTGGTAGTATGTCCGTGTAATATAATATTTCGAGAAAGATCTCTTCGTCAGATATTTACTTGACTTTGACAACCGTGCTGTTGTAAGCAGTAACTATACCGCAGCAAATCATTGCTCGGGACTTGTGGGTAGTTTATATTGAGGAGATTTAATAAGCTAATTTATTTGTTGTTTGTGTTTCTGCGTTCTGTTTGAGGAGGTGGGGGTGTAGACTTAGAATAAATCAGTTGGTCAAGGGAGACTACTTAATGGGGTGTTCTAAGGGGGATAATCGTTACCGATATTTCTTCTCGGTTAGATGTACAACGTTACAAACAAAGCCGACTTTCCCAGGTGATCACTGTGCAAATATAAATATACTGCGTATATGAAATATGAATATATACACATGTATTTATAAGTTGTATTAATAAATTTCTCACCTGCTTCAGCTAGAGTCTTTCCGTTACTTCTGCATTGTACCGCCTTCTACAATTCTATTTAACTACATACTATACAATGCTCCAAGCAAACTACACCCACCTCTTATATATATATATATATATATATATATATATATATATATATATAGCTAAATACAGACCAATCAACATAGTGATTTTTTTTTAAATAAAAAAATGAAAATGAAGGTTAGCTAACCACGTTGCTTTTCTCCTGATAACCTTTATTTTCA
Source organism: Euprymna scolopes (assembly GCF_053919585.1). Classification (NCBI taxonomy): domain Eukaryota; kingdom Metazoa; phylum Mollusca; class Cephalopoda; order Sepiida; family Sepiolidae; genus Euprymna; species Euprymna scolopes. Next base: position 21,115,134 of record NC_136514.1, on the reverse strand, counting down.
TTTTTTATTTTTTAAAAATCATTATGTAGATTGGTCTGTATTTAGCAATTATTAAATTCTGTACCCCCCGAAATATTTTCAAATATATATATATATATATATATATGTGTGTGTGTGTGTGTGTGTGTGTGTGTGCACGCTCGCGCGTTTGCATGTGTGTGCGTGCACTCGCATGTGGTATGCATTGAGCAAGGGATTGTGAAGCAAGGGTTATCAATCTACAAGTATATTTTTTGTATCAGAACTGGTTGATTCCAGTAACAAGAAAAATGCATTGTGAAATGCATAGTGAAATGCTTTCTGAAATTCATGGTTAAATACATAGTGAAATACACAATGAAATACATAGTGAAATACACAATGAAATACATAGTGAAATAAACAATGAAATACATAGTGAAATACACAATTAAATACATAGTGAAATACACAATTAAATACATAGTGAAATACACAATTAAATACATAGTGAAATACACAATTAAATACATAGTGAAACACACAATGAAATACATAGTGAAATACATATTGAAATACATAGTGAAATACACAATTAAATACATAGTGAAATACACAATGAAATACATAGTGAAATAGACAATTAAATACATAGTGAAATACACAATTAAATACATAGTGAAATACACAATGAAATACATAGTTAAATACACAATTAAATACATAGTGAAATACACAATGAAATACATAGTGAAATACATATTGAAATACATAGTGAAATACACAATGAAATACATAGTGAAATACACAATTAAATACATAGTGAAATACACAATGAAATACATAGTGAAATACACAATGAAATACATAGTGAAATACACAATGAAATGCATAGTGAAATACACAATTAAATACATAGTGAAATACACAATTAAATACATAGTGAAATACACAATGAAATACATAGTGAAATACACAATGAAATACATAGTGAAATACACAAGTAAATACATAGTGAAATACACAATTAAATACATAGTGAAATACACAATGAAATACATAGTGAAATACACAATGAAATTCTAAGTGAAATACACAATGAAATACATAGTGAAATACACAATGAAATACATAGTGAAATACACAATGAAATACACAATGAAATACATTGTAAAATACATAGTTACATATATGGTGAAATACACGACGAAATACATGGCGAAGCACATAGTGAAATGCATGGTAAAAGGCATGGAGAATGTATGGCAAGACACATGGTAAAATACATTGTGAAATGTAAGGTTAAATGCATTGTAAAATGCATGGTGAGATGCATGGTAAAAATCATGGTAAAATACATTGTAAAATCCAAAATCAAATACATGCTGAATTACATGGTGAAATGCTTAGTGAAATACATGGTAAATGCACAGCACAAATACATTGTGAAATACATTGGGAAACACATGGTGAAATACATTGTGAAATATACACAGAGAAGTACATAATTAAATACATAATGAAATACATGGTACAACACATAATAAAATACATTGTGAAATGCATAATGATATACATTACAAAATGAATGCTTAAATACATAGTAAAATAAATAATCAAATACATAGTAAAATACATAATCAAATACATGATAAAATACATAATCAAATACATGGTAAAACACATAATCAAATACATGGTAAAACACATAATCAAATGCATTGTAAAATATATAATGATATACATCTATATATATAAAAGGCAAAAATCGGTGTGTATGTATGTATGTATGTATGTATGTATGTTTGTTTGTAACGCTAAAACTTTTGAAAGACGGAACCAAAGTTGACAAATTATGTATCATATTGAACCTTGATCACCCGCATGACAAATATCGAAATTCCACACCAAACGGACCATTAAAAGGGGGTGAACTGATCGTTTCTCTCCTAGGGGGGCCCCCAAAAAAACCTGTCATTTTAATGTTAATATTACATAATCCAAAAACGCTTAGTCATGTCACGTGACGTGACGTCAACATCCAGTAATGGCGAACAAATGTAAACAAACACTTTGTTTTACCGATACTTTTGTAATTTCTCTTCTGCTTTGTTCTAGAGATTATTAAACTCCATGACAATGTCTCCAACGTATTTAACTGGTTAAAAATAGTATTTATACAAGAGTTTTAACGAAAAATATCAGGAAAAAATGTACAGGAATAAAAAAAAATTCAGCTTTCAAAATATTCGTCGATAAAAAAACCGATCTTTATATTTACGCTAGCCATTTTGTATATTACCACGTGACCTGCTATCTCTTAAACTGGAGGGGGGGGATCCACTTGAATCCAACAAAACCAGTAATTTTTTTTTTCTATTATATATACATCATTTTCTATAAAATTAAGTGTAGACTTTATAATTAAAACAAAAAATGTTATTCATACTAAAAAAAAAAAACGCTTAGTCATGTCACGTGACGTGACGTCAACATCCACTAATGGCGAACAATTGTACCTATTTATTATGCCTCCCCACGGGACAGTTAGACACCAGGGTCGTTTTTTAACGTGGAGAAAAGGTACAAAAATAAAAATTGTCTCAGTCGTGGAGGATTTCTCCTCCACCGAAAGAGAACAAGAAATAGAAGTGCAGCATCTGAAGAACAGATACTACACTTTGATCTTGACCAAAAGGCCAAGAATGCGAACAATTGTAAATAACAACTTTTTTCACAAAACCAACACCGTCTTTCTTTTTTTTCTCTCTCTTTCTCTCTCTCACCCACTTACTCTTCCCTCTCTCTCACCCTCTTTCTCTTGACGTCACACCACTGTTAAACTGTGGGGGGGGGAACACATTCCCAGGCATTATCTCCTATAGATGCACATTTTATTAGAAATTCAGCTTTCAAAATATTAGACGATAATAAAAATATAAAACCAACACCCTCTTTCTCTTTTCTCTCTCTCTCACCAACTTACTCTTCTCTCTCTCTCACCCTCTTTCTCTTGACCTCCTACTACTGTTAAACTGTGTGTGTGTGGGGGGGGGGAAGAGGCAGCTTGAAAACCAACAAAAACAGTGCACAGTTTCCCAAGCATTTGGGGTGGGAAGGGGGGGAAGAAGCCGAGCGCACAGTTTCGTGTGAGAGAGAGAGAACAATTCTCAACCTATATACTCAACAAATTTTTTATCTACAGATTTGAAAGTTTGTATATAGGGTATTCAGACATATGGAAATATATCTAGCATAATCTATCTATTATATCTATAAAAGTGAAAATGTGTGTGTGTGTGAGGTAGCCAGAGAGAGAGAGAGAGAGAGAGAGAGAGAGAGAGAGACAACAATTCTCAACCTATATATTCAATACATTTTTTATCTACAGATTTGAAAATTTGTATATAGGGTATTCAGACATATGGAAATATATCTAGCATAATCTATCTATTATATCTATAAAAGTGAAAATGTGTGTGTGTGTGAGGTAGCCAGAGAGAGAGAGAGAGAGAGAGAGACAACAATTCTCAACCTATATATTCAATACATTTTTTATCTACAGATTTGAAAATTTGTATATAGGGTATTCAGACATATGGAAATGTATCTAGCATAATCTATCTATTATATCTATAAAAGTGAAAATGTGTGTGTGTGTGTGTGTATGCGTAAGAGAGAGAGAGAACAATTCTCAACCTATATACTCAACGTATTTTTATCTACGGATTTTAAACTTTGTATATAGGGTATTCAGACATATAGAAATATATCTAGCATAATCTATACATTATATCTATAAAAGTGAGAATGTGAGTGTGTGAGAGAGAGAGAACAATTCTCAACCTATATATTCAACAAATTTTTTACCTACAGATTTGAAAATTTGTATATTGGGTATTCAGACATATGGAAATATATCTAGCATAATCGATCTATTATATCTATAAAAGTCAGAATGTTTGCGTGTGGTTGTGTGTGTAAGGTTGCGAGAGAGAGAGAGAGAACAATTCTCAATCTATCTATTCAATAAATTTGTTATCTACAGATTTGACCATTTGTATATAGGGTATTCAGACATATGGAAATATATCCAGCATAATCTATCTATTATATCCATAAAAGTGAGAATGTGTGCGTGAGAGAGAGAGAGAGAGAGAGTAAGTACAATTCTCACCCTATATATTCAACAAATTTTTTATCTACCGATTATAAAATTTGTATATAGGGTATTCAGACATATGGAAATATATCTAGCATAATCTATCTATTATATCTAGAAAAGTGAGAATGTGTGTGAAAGAGAGAGAGAGAAGAGAGAGAGAGAGAACAATTCTCAACCTATATATTCAACTAATTTTTTATCTACAGATTTGAAAATGTGTATATTGGGTATTCAGACATATGTAAATATATCTGGCATAATCTATGTATTATATCTATAAAAGTGTGAATGTGAGTGATGGAAAGAGCAAAAAATTCTCAACCTATATAACCTATAAAAGTGAGAATATGTGTGAGAGAGAGAGAGAGAGAGAACAATTCTCAACCTATATATTCCACACATTTTTGGGCACAGATTTGGAAATTTGTATATAGGGTAGGCAGACATATAGAAATATATCTAGCATAATCTATCTATTATATCTATAAAAGTGAGAACTTGTGTGTGTGTGTGTGTGAGAGAGAGAGAGAACAATTCTTAACCTACATACTCAACAAATTTTTTACCTACAGTTTAGAAAATTTGTATATAGGGTATTCAGACATATGGAAATATATCTAGCATAATCTATCTATTATAACTACAAAAGTTAGAATGTGTGTGTGAGAGAGAGAGAGAGAGAACAATTCTAAACCTATATATTCAACAAATTTTTTATCTACAGATTTTAAACTTTGTATATAGGGTATTCAGACATATGGAAATATATCTAGCATAATCTATCTATTTTATCTATAAAAGTGAGAATGCGTGTGTGTGAGATAGCGAGAGAGAGAGAGAGAAAAAGAGAGAGATAAAAATTCTCAACCTATACATTCAACAAATTTTTTATCCACAGATTTGAACATTTGTATATAGGGTGTTCAGACATATAGAAATATATCTAGCATAATCTATCTATTATATGTATAAAAGTGAGAATGTGTGTGTGTGTGAGAGAGAGGACAATTGTCAACCTATGTATACAACAAATTTTTTATCTACAGATTTCAAAATTTGTATATTGGGCATTCAGACATATTTCAATATATCTGGCATAATCTGTCTATTATATCTATAAAAGTGAGAATGTGTGTGATAGAGAGAGAGAGAACAATTCTCAACCTATATACTCAACAAATTTTTTATCTACAGATTTGAAAATTTGTATATAGGGTATTCAGACATATGGAAATATATCTAGCATAATCTATTATATCTATAAAAGTGAGAATGTGTGTGTGTGTGTGAGAGAGAGAGAGAGAGAGAGAACAATTCTCAACCCATATACTCAACAAATTCTTTATCTACAGATTTTAAAATTTGTATATAGAGTATTCATACAAATAGAAATATATCTAGGATAATCTTTCTATTATATCTATAAAAGTGAGAATGTGTGTGTGTGAGCGAGAGAGAGAGAGAGAGAGAGAGAGAGAGAGAGAGAACAGTTCTCAACCTATACATTCAACAAATTTTTATATATAGGGTATTCAGAAATATCGAAATATATCTAGCATAATCTATTATATCATTAAAAGTTAGAATGTGTGTGTGTGAGAGATAGAGAGAACAATTCTCAACCTATGCACTCTACAAATTTTTTATCTACAAATTAGAAAATTTGTATATAGGGTATTCACACATATGGAAATATATCTAGCATAATCTATCTATTATATCTATAAAAGTTAGAATGTGTGTGTGAGGTAGCCAGAGAGAGAGAGAGAGAGAGAGTAAGAACAATTTTCAACCTATATATTCAACAAATATTTGATCTACAGATTAGAAAATTTGTATATAGGGTATTCAGACATATGGAAATATATCTAGCATAATCTATCTATTATATCTCTAAAATTGAGAATGTGTGTGTGAGAGAGAGAGAGAGAACAATTTTCAACCTATATACTCAACAAATTTTTTTATCTACAGATTTGAAAATTTGTATATAGGGTATTCAGACATATGGAAATATATCTAGAGTAATCTATCTATTATATCTATAAAAGTGAGAATGCGTGTGTGTGTGAGAGAGAGCGACACAGAACAATTCTCAACCTATATATTCAACAAATTTTTTATGTACAGATCTGAAATATCACATTTGTATAGAAGTAGAAATCTTGATACCTACTCTGATACCTAATAAAAGAAAGGACACTCTTTAGGGCGGATTTTGATTATAACAAGTCACTAATTAGAAATTATAATAAACATTCTAATAATTTAAGAATTTTACCAAAATAAAATTGCATGGTAATCACCCAATTTCTGCCACAAAATTTTGATTGGCAGAACTCATAAACATAAAATATATATTTTCTAATTTCATCTTTTTTTTTTCTTTTTACATAATCTGGTTTGATGTTTTCCCAAATATTCAAATCACTATATTTTGCTGCTTAATATCAAATACAGCAACTGAGTTATTTTTATGCATCAAACAATTACATTTTCTCATTCATCCAAACTAATCACTGAACATCAATTTCATATTTTCTTCACTAAAATATTACTATGCTTGATGTCATCAAGTGGAGCGGATCATTTTTTTTCATTTGTTCACACATTTTTCCAATTTATATATATTTTAAAGATTCTTAGCCTATGTCATTGCATACCAATCTGTTTATTAAAAGTTAAGGTTCACTGTAAACACATATGTTACACCAAAATAAAAACGCTTCAGATAATGTCTTGATATTCAATTCAGTTTCTCACATGACATCTTATGAAGTTAGTAGAAATGTTACAGACTTTTGAATCTCAAACACTTTCAATACTGTGCACTGATATTTTCTTTTTTGCAATATAAGCACATTCATGATTTTTTTTACAAACGTTAAAAACTTTCACATTGTGTAGCAATATACTGAAACAATTATAAAAATATTTGTTTTTATTTTGAATGATGCAGGGCATCTGAAGAGAGATTTTTCTAACAAAATGAAAGTATAATTTTTAGCAATAGGTATCTAGGAAAAGGCCACTACATATGTTATAAGTTCCAAATTTCCACAACCTGGCAAATACTGGTACATGCTAGCAAATTTAGATTTGCAATTACAAAATATGATTCTAATTTTTTCCTTTGCTCTTTATTCTAACACTACACTAAGTTTACTGTGTTATTTCGCTACAGTTGATATTGTGTAGAACAATAAGAAAATCATAGTGAACAATGCATTCAACAAAATTTCACACACATTTCTAGATACCTATATCTAATAAGTTCAAAAGAAAGGACACACTTAGGGAGGTATTTTGGTGGTCAAGTCACTAAAAAGAGATTAGCTGGTTTCCCGGCATAGCCCAGGATATAATAAAGATTGACTGAAATACATGTTCTAGCTGGTTTCTAGGCGTTGCCAGGGATGTAATATAGACACATTATGTTGTATATTACCTGTTCTCTTCTCCCTAAGGTAAAACAATTTCATATACATGCTGTAAATTACCTATGCTAGGGATAAAACATGAACAATATCAGTCCTAGGGTAGATAAAACAAATAATACATAGAGAAAGATTCCTCTCCCCTAAGAATCAAACATATGTTCAATATCTGCTTTTGTTTTTTCATTGTTTATACGGTCCCGAGCAACGCCGGGTAGCCCTGCTAGTCTTCTATATATATAAAAGGCAAAAATCGGTGTGTATGTATGTATGTATGTATGTTTGTTTGTAACGCTAAAACTTTTGACAGACACAACCAAAGTTGACAAATTAGGTAGCATATTGCACCTTGATCACCCGGATGACAAATATCGAAATTTCACGTCAAACGGACAACTAGAAGGGGGTTAACTGATCATTTTTCTCCCAGGGGGGCCCCCCAAAAAACCTGTCATTTTAACATTATTCATTAGCTGTCACGTGACGTGACGTCAGCTCAGTAAAATGTCGGCTACGCTGAGCCTCTGACGTACATTAAAGCTGCCTGCGAGGAGTATCATTGATACTATAACACAGTTAAATATTAGTTTAAGAGTCGAACCGTTATTACCAACGGATTTATCGCACTTCAAAAAGAAGAATCCCAAAATTACATAAAAATTGACGTAGGGAAAATGTTTTTATTTTTGCTTGAAGTTTTTTACCGGCGAAGAAAGATGACTATGCTCTTTGCTATAGTTTACCATGTAAACAAGGCTTTAGCCATTTTGTTTTTACCTCCTAACTCTGTTAAACTGGAAGGGGGAGGGGTGGCTATCAGTATAAGGCCGCTTAAATACACGAAAATTACTTTTATACGAGTTTGTTTTCTTATGAATGGAACCGCGTTTATAGGGGGGAGGGGGGAGGAGGCAATGTGCACAGTCTCCCAAGCATTACCTACTATAAAAAAAGATGCACATTTACCCTCTTCTCTCACCCTCTTTCTCTCTCTCTCTCTCTCTTTCTCTTCTCTCTCTCACTCTCTTTCTCTATCACCCTCTTCTCTCTCTCTCTTTCTCTTCTCTCTCTCATCCTCTTTCTCTCTCTCTCACCCTCTTCTCTCTCTCTACCTTTTTCTCTTCTCTCTCGCACCCTCTTCTCTCTCTCTCACCCGCTTCTCTCTCTCTACCTCTTTCTCTTCTCTCTCGCACCCTCTTCTCTCTCTCACCCGCTTCTCTCTCTCTACCTCTTTCTCTTATCTCTCTCTCTCTCTCAACCTCTTCTCTCTCTCTCTCTTACCCTCTTCTCTCTCTCACTCTCTGTGTACACCTTTTTCTCTTCTCTCTCTCTCTGACCCTCTTTCTCTCTCTCTCACCCTCTTTTTCTGCTCTCTCTCACCCTTCTCTCTCTCTCTCTCTACCTCTTTCTCTTCTCTATCACCCTCTTTCCCTGCTCTCTCTCACCTTCATCTCTCTCTCTCTACCTATTTCTCTTCTCTCTCTCTCCCTCTGCTCTCTCTCACCCTCTTCTTTCTCCCTCACCCTCTTCTCTCTCTCTCTCTACCTCTTTCTCTTATCTCTCTCTCTCACTACCCCTCTCTCTCTCTGTCTTACCCTCTTCTCTCTCTCTCTACCTCTTTCTCTTATCTCTCTCTCTCACTACCTCTCTCTCTCTCACCCTCTTCTCTCTCTCACCCTCTTTCTCTCTTACCCTCTTCTCTCTCTACCTCTTTCACTTCTCTCACCCTCTTTCTCTCTCACCCTCTTTCTCTGCTCTCTCTCACCCTCTTCTCTGCTCTCTCTCACCCTCTTCTCTCTCTACCTCTTTCTCTTCTCTCTCTCTCACCCTCTTCTCTCTCTCTTACCTATTTTGTAATATATATATATAGATATATATATATTGTACAAACTATTGTACAAACTATTACCACTTATCAAGGCCTATAGGCCACTCGAGGATGAAAGTTTAAAAGTGCACAGTAGTCAAATTCGGCAAAGATGACGGAACCGCTTTAAGAGGAGGATGAATTATTCAGTGACTCCAACCTATTTTGTTACATATATGTATGTATATATTTTTGTAAAAAATATATATTACTACTTATCAAGGCCCATAGGACACTCGAGGATTAGAGTTGAAAAGTGCACAGCAGTCAAATCTGGGAAAGAGGATGGAACCGCTTTAACGGGAGGATGAGTTATTCAGCGACTCCAACCTATTTTGGTATATATATATTTATATCTATATTTATTTTTAAATATATATTACCACTTATCAAGGCCCATAGGCCACACGAGGATGAGAGTTTAAAAATGCACAATAGTCAAATTCGGCAAAGATGATGGAACCGCTTTAAGAGGAGGATGAATTATTCAGTGACTCCAACCTATTTTGTTATATATATGTATGTATATATTTTTGTAAAAAATATATATTACTACTTATCAAGGCCCATAGGACACTCGAGGATTAGAGTTGAAAAGTGCACAGTAGTCAAATTCGGGAAAGAGGATGGAACCGCTTTCACGGGAGGATGAGTTATTCAGCGACTCCAACCTGTTTTTTTATATATATATTTATATCTATATTTATTAAAAAATATATATTACCACTTATCAAGGACAATAGGCCACTCGAGGATGAGAGTTGAATAGTGCACTGTATAAAAAATACGGTAAAGAGGATGGAACCGCTTTAACGGGAGGATGAGTTATTCAGCAACTCCAACCTATTTTTTTATATATATATATATATATATACTTTTATTAAAAAATATATATTACCACTTATCAAGGACAATAGGCCACTCGAGGATGAGAGTTGAAAAGTGCATAGTAGTAAAATTCGGGAAAGAGGATGGAACCGCTTTAACGGGAGGATGAGTTATTCAGCGACTCCAACCTATTTTTTATATATATATATATATATATATATATATATTTATAACAAAAATATATTACCACTTATCAAGGCCCATAGGCTACTCGAGGATAAGAGTTGAAAAGTGCACATTAGTCAAATTCGGGAAAGAGGATGGAACCGCTTTAACGGGAGGATGAGTGATTCAGCGACTCCAACCTATTTTGTTATATATATATATATATATATATATATATATTTTGTACAAACTATATATTACCACTTATCAAGGCCCATAGGCATCACGAGGATGAGAGTTTAAAAGTGCACAGTAGTCAAATTTGGGAAAGAGGATTTAATCGCTTTAATAGAAGGATGAATTATTCAGCGACTCACACCTGTTTTGGTATATATATATATATATTTATAAAAAAATATGTATTACCACTTATCAAGGCCCATAGGCCACTCGAGGATGAGAGTTAAAAAGTCCACAGTAGTCAAATTTGGGAAAGAGGATGGAACCGCTTTAACAGGAGGATGAGTTATTCAGCAACTCCAACCTATTTTGTTATATATATATATATATATATATATATATATATATATATTTTTCATAAAATATGTATTACCACTTATCAAGGCCCATAGTCCACTCGAGGACGAGAGTTGAAAAGTGCACAGTAGTCAAATTGGGGAAAGAGGATGGAACCGCTTTAACGGGAGGATGAGTTATTCAGCGACTCCAACCTTTTTTTTTATTTTGTAAAAAATATATATGACCACTTATCAAGGCCCAGAGGCCACTCGAGGATAAGAGTTGAAAAGTGCACAGTAGTCAAATTTGGGAAATTTGTTATATATCTATTTTTTTGTTACTTAGGCATTTCCACTTATCAAGGCCCAGATACATCTCGAGGATAAGAGTTAAATGTGCACAGTAGTCAATTGGACAATAAGGCCCAGAGGCCACCCGAGGATAAGGGTTGAAAATGGCAGTAGTTAATTGGACAACATAGTAATCGTTAGTAATGGAAAGTCGGGAAATTTGTTATATATATATTTATATTTTGTTTAGATAGGCATTACCACTTATCAAGGCCCAGAGGCCACTAGAGGATAAGTGTTGAAAAGTGCAGTAGTCAATTGGACAAAATATAGTAATTGTTAGTAATGGAAATTCAGTAAATTTGTTATATATATATTAATATTTTGTTAAATACGCATTACCACTTATCAAAGCCCACAGGCCACTCGAGGATAAGGATTGAAAAGTGCACCGTAGTAGTCGGTTGTAATGGAAATGCGGGATATTTGTAATATACCTATTTTTTGTTACTTAGGCACAACCACTTATTAAGGCCCAGAGGCCACTCGATGGTATTACCACTTATCAAGGCCCAGAGGCCACTCGAGGATAAGCGTTTAAAAGTGCAGTAGTCAATTGGACAATATAGTAATCGTTAGTAATGGAAATTCAGTAAATTTGTTATATATATGTATATTTTGTTACATACGCATTACCATTTATCAAGGCCCAGAGGCCACTCGAGGATAAGGATTGAAAAGTGCACAGTAGTCAATTGGACAATATAGTAATCGTTAGTAATGGAAATTCAGTAAATTTGTTATATACCTATTTTTTGTTACTTGGTCATTTCCACTTATCAAGGCCCAGAGGCCACTCGAGCATAAGAGTTAAAAAGTCCACAGTAGTCAATTGGACAATAAGGCCCAGAGGCCACCCGAGGATAAGGGTTAAAAAGTGCAGTAGTCCATTGGTCAATATAGTAATCGTTAGTAATTACTACTTCTCAAGGCCCAGAGGCCACTCGAGGATAAGGGTTGAAAAGCGCAGTAGTCAATTGGACAATACAGTAATCGTTAGTAATGGAAATTCAGTAAATTTGTTATATATATATATATTTATATTTTGCTAAATACGCATTACTACTTATCAAGGCCCAGACGCCACTCGAGGATAAGGGTTGAAAATATTCAACAAATTTTTTATCTACAGATTAGAAAATTTGTATATAGGGTATTCAGACATATGGAATATATCTAGCATAATCTATCTATTATATCTATAAAAGTCAGAATGTTTGTGTGTGTGGGTGTGTGTGAGGTAGAGAGAGAGAGAGAGAACAATTCTTAACCTATATATTCAACAAATTTTTTATCTACAGATTTTAAATTTGTTATAAAGGGTATTCATACATACGGAAATATATCTAGCATAATCTATCTATTATATCTACAAAAGTGAAAATGTGTGTGTCTGTGAGAGAGAGAGCAATTCTCAACCTATATAATCAACAAATTTTTTATCTACAGATTAGATAATTTGTATATAGGGTATTCAGACATATGGAAATATATCTAGCATAATCTATCTATTATATCTATAAAAGTGAGAATGTTTGCGTGTGTGTGTGAGGTAGCAAGAGAGAGAGAGACAGAGCGAGAGAACAATTCTCAACCTATATATTCAACAAATTTTTTATCTACAGATTTGAAAATTGGTATATAGGGTATTCAGACATATGGAAATATATCTAGCATAATCTATCTATTATGTCTATAAAAGTGAGAATATGTCTGTGTGTGAGAGAGAGAGAGTAAGAACAATTCTCACCCTTTATATTCAACAAATTTTTATCTACAGATTAGAAAATTTTTATATAGTGTATTCAGACATATGGAAATATATCTAGCATAATCTATCTATTATATCTATAAAAGTGAGCATGCGTGAGAGGAGAGAGAGAGAGAGAACAATTCTCAACCTATATACTCAACAAATTTTTTATCTACAGATTTGAAAATTTGTATATAGATTATTCAGACACATGGAAATATATCTAGCATAATTTATCTATTATATCTATAAAAGTGAGAATGTGTGGGTGTGTGAGAGAGAGAATGAGAGAGAACAATTCTCAGCTTATATATGCAACAAATTGTTTATCTACAGATCCGAAATATCACATTTGTATAGAAGTAGAAATCTGGATACCTATTCTGATACCTAATAAAAGAAAGGACACTCTTTGGGGCGGATTTTGATGATAACAAGTCACTAATAAGAAATTATAATAAACATTGAAATAATTTAAGAATTTTATCAAAATAAAATTGCATGGTAATCACCCAATTTCTGCCACAAAATTTTGATTGGCAAAACTCATAAACAGAAAATATATATTTTCTAATTTCATCTTTTTTTTTATATAATCTGATTTGATGTTTTCCTTAATATTCAAATCACTATATTTTGCTGCTTAATATCAAATACAGCAAATGAGTTATTTTTTATGCATCAAACAATTACATTTTCTCATTCATCCAAACTAATCACTGAACATCAATTTCATATTTTCTTCACTAAAATATTACTGTGCTTGATGTCATCAAGTGGAGCGGATCATTTTTTTTTCATTTGTTCACACATTTTTCCAATTTATATATATTTTGTCTAAGATTCTTAGCCTATGTCATTGCATACCAAGCTGTTTATTAAAAGATACGGTTCACTGTAAACACATACGTTACACCAAAATAAAAACGCTTCAGATAATGTCTTGATATTCAATTAAGTTTCTCACATGACATCTTATGAAGTTAGTAGAAATGTTACAGACTTTTGAATCTCAAACACTTTCAATACTGTGCACTGATATTTTCTTTTTTGGAATATAAGCACATTCATGATTTTTTTTTACAAACGTCAACAAATTTCACAATGTGTAGCAATGTACTGAAACAATTATAAAAATATTTGTTTTTATTTTGGATGATGCAGGGCATCCGAAGAGAGATTTTTCTAACAAAATGAAAGTATAATTTTTAGCAATAGGTATCTAGGAAAAGGCCACTACATACGTTATAAATTCCAAATTTCCACAACCTGGCAAATACTGGTACACGCTAGCAAATTTAGATTTGCAATTACAGAATATGATTCTAATTTTTTCCTTTGCTCTTTATTCTAACACTACACTAAGTTTACTGTTTTATTTCGCTACAGTTGATATTGTGTAGAACAATCAGAAAATCATAGTGAACAATGCATTCAACAAAATTTCACACACATTTCTAGATACCTATATCTAATAAGTTCAAAAGAAAGGACACACTTAGGGAGGTATTTTGGTGGTCAAGTCACTAAATAGAGATTAGCTGGTTTCCCGGCATAGCCCAGGATGTAATAAAGATTGACTGAAATACATGTTCTAGCTGGTTTCTAGGCGTTGCCAGGGATGTAATATAGACACATTATGTTGTATATTACCTGTTCTCTTCTCCCTAAGGTAAAACAATTTCATATACATGCTGTAAATTACCTATGCTAGGGATAAAACATGAACAATACCAGTCCGGGGGTAGATAATACAAATAATACATAGAGATGAAAGATTCGTCTCCCCTAAGAATAAAACATATGTTCAATATCTGCTTTTGTTTTTTCATTGTTTATACGGTCCCGAGCAACGCCGGGTAGCCCTGCTAGTTATAAAATAAATGCTTGAATACATAGTAAAATATGTGATAAAATACATGATAAAACATATACTGAAGTCCATGATTAAATACTTGGTTAAATACATTCTGAAACACATGATTATATACACGATAAAATACATGGTAAAACTCGTTATGAAATGCATAGCGAAATGCGTGATGAAGTACTCAGTGAAATACATGATGAACTACATAATTAAATACGCGATTAATTACATGAAAAATACATATTAAATGAGATCGTTAAATTTACAATAAAATACATAGTAAAATACATGATGGAATAGAGGATGAAATACATGTTGGAATACATGTTGAAATACATGTTGAAATACATGTTGAAATACATGTTTACTGGAAACAATGCTGAGCTGAAGCGGAGATAACATGCAACACTAAAGCACTTATTTTAATTTTGACTAAAACGGTGTGTCAATGTGATTTATATATATATTTTTTTATAAATATATAAATAAAACTTATTTGTGACTTTAATTATTCCGCATTCGTACACGTACACACACACATACACACACACACACATATATATATATCTGTATATATATATATATATATATATATATATATATATATATAAAGCTCAATTAAGTCATGTTTCCTCTTTTTCTGTATATATATATATATATATATATATATATATATATATATATATATATATATATATATAGGCATATCCTTTAATATATATATATAACTAGAAGACAACTCACACTTGAGAGCATCATGTACCTCTATAGGGCGATTATTCCCCAATGCTACATCTGGGCTGTTGTATCTCCCACTTACCTCTTCCTCTTTGATAGGGTCCAAATAAGAGTTTTTAATTTAATATGTCTCACTTTGTCAACTAAACTCCAACCCCTGTCTTATCGCCGCAATGTTGCATCTTTTACAAAATGTGCCTGTTTTACAAATATTTTAATAGAATGTGCTCTGATGAACTCGTTGCAATTGTGTCCCCTCTGTGTGCATATCCCCGACAAACCCGCTTAGCAACAAAATCACACCTCTTCACTGTTGAGGTCCCTAAATGCCAGAAAGATTTCTATTCTAATAGTTTCTTCCCTAGAACAGCTAGACTTTGGAATTCCCCGCCTGCTACCTGCTTCACTGGTTGTACTGATATGCAGAAGTTTAAATATAATATAAATCAACATCTTGTTAATCTTTCCTGGGCATAGTCCGAAATAGTAGCCCCTTACGTTGAAGTGGCGATATGCCTTGTTACGGTCGAACATGAGTAAAAAGAATGGCACGTATATCTTGACTCTTCTCTACATCTTTTCCTTGTGCTGTACAGTCTTTTTTTTTTACACAGTGGACACCACTTATCAAGGCCCGGAAGCCACTCAGGGATAAGGGTTATTGCAAGTACATTACGTTAGAGTTGAGATTTGATGAAGTGTTTATTTAAGGGGGCGGTTCATTAAGAATTTGTTAACGTTGGACTTGAAGATATCCAAGTTGTAGTCAGGTGGGAAGTAGGCAGACGGAACAGAGTCTCTTAAATAGCATATCTTAGAAACTCCCTCATGCTGTACTAATAGGGACTAGTTTACAAGAACTTATACATTTCTTAGTAAATTTTATAATTAGAGTCTTGTCCTCTGCAATCGTTTAGATGCAATCCTATATAGTCATTTTAATTTACCCGCATCCAAAGTACACAAAACGATTTGATTTTTATCGTAAAAATGTTCTGCATTTACTTTTGCACTCTTGATTATTGTGAACCTTTTGTGTATTAATTTAATTTATTCTAAATTAATTAATTTCATTAATTGAAAGTAATTAAATAATAATATTTGGTTTCTTTGAATAGCTTCCTAATTCACTTCAATATTGAATTACTTAAATAATAACTTTTGAATATACTTTCTTTTTAAGCTATAACAATCATGTTTATAATTATAAGTTTAGATACGTGGGATGATTTTGGTTTATTTTGGTTGATTGTAATTCTCAGTAGCATTGTGCGCCGAAATCACATTATAATTTTGTTATAAAATATAGCTGTGTTAATAGTATATTCTAGTTCAATTAAATTTACAATATTTTCTTTTCTTTTACATTATCAATTTCAATAGAAAAATTACTGCAATTAAAGAATAATGCTTCTATGTCCTCGTGAGTCACTTATATTCTTCACTGCAATTAAAAAAAAAACATAGGAAAACATCCGATAGCCCTGTTTATTTTTCCTCCAGATTGTTTGACTTATATAGATATGCGTATTATAATATTATAAATTTGTGAATATGCGTACATATCACAATAACAATTTTCGCATATATATATTTATGACGGTTTGCACTTTTTTGTTTTATTTTACTTCAGTCGAAGTTCTCAGAAGTCAAGGAGCCCACTAACACTTGAAGTCTATATGAGATACCTAGATATTCCAATGTTCCATTAAAGTTCTTTATCTCTCAAACACTGAGTTAGTAAAGAAGTTAAGAACATAATTTTCCTCTCCCCAATTAACCATGTTTATACGTTGTAGTATATCTTTCATGCTGGTCTCTTGGTCTTACTGGATTCCAGAACAAGAATTTATCTAGTCTGGTGGAGTATCCAGCTTTGTGCTATTACTTGAGGTAATATCACTTAGAGAAGGTGCACCATTCTTCAGAAAAGCTGTGGAGTAGCCGTAGTTAGGAGATCTTATTTGGGCTGCGAATACTATGTGATTTTGAATATTTGGTCAGGGTTTACTCCTATGGAAAAAGTATCCTCATGCCAGATTGTTCTGACAAACCCCTGTACAGAGAGACCTTAGACACTCGAGGACAGTGTCTAGTAGGCATTAAAGTTCTCCCCTGACGGTTTGCACCTGTGTGTATATTCATGTGCTTTTCGACAAGCATTAGCAACCTCTTCTTTTCAGCTTGCGTCAAATAATATTTCTAAATTTTGAACTTTGAATTAGCAGTTTCTTTCCTCTTCTTTCCTTCGGTATTTTTTCTTTTTCCTTTCTCTCTGCTTTTCTTTCTTTTTTATAAGGTCTAATATCAACCGGATGTGTATGTCTGGTTTAGTTGACCTCATGACTAATTAGTCAAGAAAATATAAATAAACATATTTTATTTATATTTTAATATTTGACGAGACCCTACGAATTTTTTCTATCTCGTAGTGAGCTAATAATCTATTTTTTTTTTTTTTTACATTTTCACCCCAAACAAGGCACATTGACATTTTGGTGTAGGGGGCTACTATCAGGGGCAGAAACTACTTGGGCACTATGTTAGGATTTGGGCAGCAAGATGTCGGTTCACGTTACACTTGAACTTCTGCATGTCAGTACAGTTAGGGAAGCAGGGACATGGAATGGAATTCCAGATTCTAGCGGTTCTGGGGAAGAAACTACTGGAGTAGAAAGATCTTTTACATCTAGGAATCTCTACTGTATGGGGGTGGGATTTAGCTGCCTGTCGGGTTTGTCGAGGGTGTCTACGTCGTGTGGGCACAAGTGTCTGCAGTTCGTCAGAGCATTCACCATTAAAATACTTGTAGAACAGGCAGAGGGATGCAACGTTTCGTCGATGGGACAGAGGCTGAAGCTTAAATGCCAGTTCAGGGCCTATCAGATTTGCGACTCTTTTTTTAACCTTGTCTAGGAGCGAGAGACTAGTCGCAGATGCACCAGCCCAAATGTGACAACAATACTCCATACATGGGCGAATAGTGGCCTTATAAAGGTACAGGATACTTCCAGGTGTAAGTAGTTTTCTAGCACGGTAGAAAGAGCCTACCTTTTTCGCAGCGGCCCTGGCAATGTTTTCAATATAATTGTTACAACTCATGTTTCCTGTGAACGTCTATTATAATTTTAATATTTTTAATATGTTAATTTAAAATATATTAATGGTTTGAGAAATGTTCAGTAAATATCATCTTTTACAGTACACGTATTTGAAATATTAAAATTTGCTATGGATTTACATTATTGCATGGATTTTAACAATAAAAACATTTTTGGTCTTGCTTATTCAATTTTCCATTGCTTTACAACTGCGGCTATATTTTTTTTCATTGAACCTTACCACATCATGAAATATCATTTCTTAATCTTTACTTTTTTTAAATTTTAAACTTTTTATGCAAGCTTATTAATTTTCAATATATTTGTTATATAGGAAAATGTATGACTGCATATAAAATCATTTTGCTGAAAAAATTCCTCCAATAAGATGAGCCATTTATTTTAAATCCATGAATCAAGGAAAAAATTAATGATCTGTATTGCTTGTCGAATAATAAACTTGTTGCAATTTCTTTTAATTTACAGAATTTCATTCCAAATATATATATATATATATATATATATATATATATATATATATATATATATATACTAGCTGTACCCGGCTACGCGTTGTTGTGGCTCAGTTTGTTAAAATGGAACACATTCCTCAAGAAAAATTGAATTTTGTTCGTTTATTTACTTTTATTCTTATTTTTGCAATTTTTTTAATCAATAAAAGTTATTTTCCCCCTAAAAAAAGATTAATTTTTTACCATAAATTGTTAGGTGAAAGTTTTTTTTCAGGAAAATTTGCACTTTTTTAAAAAGAAATATGTCAGTAAACGTTTCTCTTTGAAAACGTAATTTTTATTATAAAAAGAACAGATGAATGCTTTACATGAACACTGTAAATAGTTAGGTGACAGTAGAGAATGTACAAATTATTTTTTTAACAGATGTTCAGAAAATGAACAGTAAAATACTTCCATCATTAATTATGCAAAAAAAAAAAAATAAATAAAATGTTGATTTAGTGTTTCAACATTATGCTTATAAATTACGATAAAACTTGCTGAGTATGCGCTGTTTTACGCTTGTTGTAAAAATGAAACGGAAACTTAAATTTCGCTCCGTTTTAATCTTTCCTAATTTTTTAATTGTGGCCCCCAAACGAATATAATCAAAGCAGTAACATTCAACAATTGTACCTTATGTATATAAAACACAAAATATTAAAAAAAAAAAAAAGTTAATAACGAAAGGGAAATAATTCCATTTTTAAACGAAAAAGTCAGTTTGGTATATCTTTTTGTTATTTTTTTACATAAGTCCAGCTTACCATTCACATTGGAAATGTCGACATTTATAGGTTATCGGGTACGTTTACAACAAATAAACAGTCCAATCTACCCATGTTAAGAACAGCTTTCGGAATAGACACCCCTAACCTTGCCAGCATACCCGAAAAGCTATAAAAGTTGACGAGTCGAATGTGAACGATGAGTTGGACGTAATGTAAAAATGTACCGAATTTAAAAGGGAACGAAATTCAAATTTCCGTTCCATTTTTACAACAAACGTAAAGCAGAGCATTCTATGCAAATTTTACCTAACTTACTTTATTAATGCTATTTTTTAAGCAGAAAAAATATATTTAGGTTTGGCTATAACTTCCTAAACTCATTTCACCCCAAATAATTTAGGTGACTGAAATAGGAATATAATTGAATCTTTAATTTCCGGAATAGTATGTGAGAAATTCATTTTTCTTCGAGTTATCTCGAATTCATTAATACGGACTTTAGGGGCTTTTTTCGTAATGTTCCTGTAAAAATTATTTTTTATTGTTACAAATTACGATGCTTTATTTATATAAAAAAGCAAAAATAAATTCTTGTGTTTTTTATTTACTACTGAAAACCATAACTTTAGTAAAGGTATTTTTGTTTAAACAAAATAAAACATTTTCACTACGAGTTAAGTAAAAATAATTACTTCATTATATTCTGCGATCATTATTTGATAAATACTGAAATTTTCATTAAAATTGGTTAATTTCCTGATTTTTGGTGAATTTTTAAGTAAAGGGAGGGGTCAAAATGTTTATAGACTTTGAGCGTCGGCATTCATTTTGTCTGTACCTACCATTTGTGGGTGAATATTTGATAGGAAAGCGACCACGCGTGGTTAATTTTTAATTAAATTTCAATCAGATGGTTACATTATAAATAATCATTTGATTAAACCCATTGAAAATGTACCGATATTGTAAACACATTCTGTAGTGGTGAGACAAAAATATCCTTTTAGTGATATCACATGCAGTGTTGGCAAGTGAGATTTAAAAAAAAAACCCCGCGAGATCAGGAGACAGAAATCTCCAGAAAATCGCTAGATTTTTAACTTTTATCGTCTGAAAATTTCAAAATTCGCTAATTCACTCCCCCCCACCAAAAAACTCCATATTTTTACTTCCTATCATAAAAAAAATTATAAATATAGTATATTCAATATATAAAATGTTTAGTGTTTTCTCACTATATGTTTCAGGAATTATATTGAAGCGTTTAGTTCCCCAGAAGGCTTACATATTTTATCAGCTAGTTTTACCTGTTTTTTCAGAGAGGGTATTTTTTTTGCAAGAAGCAAAACTCAAACTTTTTTATAATAAAAGTTTAATTGAAATATACTGCAAATTAAACATCACAATAATGGTGCAACATATTTTGAAATTAGAAAAATAAAAAAACAAAAAAAACTTTGTTTTAGCATATTAAAAGTATTTAGGTTGGTAGATAATTAAATTCTACTGTATTAGTATAAGTTTTTTTGCTGTTGTTTCTTGCTTTTTACAATTTTTGACTAAATACTTCTAAATTAAGCGGGGTTGCTTAGATCGTTTTTAAACTAAACCTCGGAGGTTGGAATGCCCACCCATCTAAAATGTACTTGGAAAATCGATTTTATAGCGAGATTAAAGAATGGTTAGCCGAAAAAAGGTGAAAAACAAAACAAATAATCAATAAATAATTGTTACCAAAAGCAATAAATGCTACTTTTTTTTACTTAAATGAATGAATTTATTTTATGTTTTAAAGTATTTTTAAGCGAGATAAGACACAGATTAAAGGTCAGGTGAAATATTTTGCTAGATATTAATTGAAGTAATATTTCAGGTGATCCTAGCTAAAAAGATCAATCTCAATATTTAAAAATAGAACCATATATAAGTTTAGTGGTTAAAGTTAAATTCTGAAAATCAAAATATAAACACATATATTCGAATTAACCACATTTCATTTCCTTTGATGATGTAAGCCATTATTGAAAATCCATGGATTAAGGAAAAAAACATGACTTCACATCTATGTATTCCTTATGTCAAACAATAAATTCTTAATTCGAATATATGTGTTTATATTTTTATTTTCAGAATGTAACTTTAACCACTAAACTTGTGTATATATATATATATATATATATATATATATATATATATATATATATCTGAGTATTTTAATTTCAGTAAAACATAAAACATAACTTTATTGAGCTTCAGTCATACTTATCGAAGACATTCCGATATAAAAGCTATCTAAGAACATATATATGTGTGTGTGCGTGTGTGTGAAGCATAATCCCGGTCGCAAATAAGTTGTGTTAGCATATTTCTATAAAGCATGGTAAGGACCGTCGTGTGTCTATAGAAACAAGAAGTGCACAGTTTCATGTCAGTGTGGGAATAGTAACATACAATTACTCGCGAGGAACTGAAGATGCGGAAGCTTTGTGCGAAATTTGTCCCAAGGCTCTCAGAGAAGATCACAAACTATTAGACCAAGTTTGGCATCAAGACAGTTCTTCATCCTCCCTTTAGTCCAGACCTTGCTCCCTTTAACTTTTGGTTATTCTTTATCTCAAGAAAAACCTTAGAGGCTGTCGTTCTGAGACAATTGAGGAGATGAAAGAGATCATGACAAAGGGTCATTGACACGCTCACACAAAATGACTTCCCTGAGGCCCTCCAGGTGTCGGAACATTAGAAAAAGTGCATTGCAGCTGGGGGATATTATTTCGAAGGGGTCTAGAGTTTCATGTGTGTAGTATCTATAAAAGTGCCCATACGAAATAAGATTGGAAACTTATGTAAGACACCTCGTAACATACGAAAACTTGAATTTAAACAATAATTTAAAACCTCACGCGTGTCAGAGAAAGAGAAATCTGGTTCGCTTTTCACGCATTATAATGCTTGTTACGTCACGTTGTGTGTAACCAATCAACAGAAGAGAGAAACAAAAGCTCGTAAGTGTACGGGTTTTTTCACAGAATTATTTATCAGTTCTGCCCTATTACCTCCTTTACATTTCTTTTATTTTACATTAAATCATATATATATATATATATGTATATATATATATATATATATATATATACATATACATATATATATTAATCTATTTATCAGATAAGATATATGTGGGTGTATTTTTTTTTTTTTTTTGCAAGAATGGCTTAGTTCACTTATTTAAAAAATGAGAACGAAATCCGCAAGTGTGTTAAGTTGTAAACGATGAATCGTAAATGGATAAGGGTATTCTGCAGATATATTTATTCAGGAAGCATATCTTGTATTCAGTAGGGCAAGAACAACAACGTTCGAGATTAAATAAGCAACCATAAGGTCTATAGTCAATGGCTGTAATAACAAAGCAGAGGGATATAATTAACCTGTACTCAGCCCGAGAAGGCGAGCACATGTACTCATTAATATTCATGGGCAAACAGTTTCGCCGCATCTCTACATGTGAACCAACCCCTGTGAGAACGGATTTAACAGTAATAATTGTTAAAACAAAACTTTAACAATCCTTTGATTATATAAAAGAAATCGGGAATTTCCCAGTATTCTTTCACATAATCAAAGCTTTAACTAAGCTTTGTTATAACAATTATTAGTTAAATCCGTTCTCACAGGAGTTAGGTCACACACGCACACACACAAATATATATATATATATATATATATATATATATATGTATGTATGTGTGTGTGTGTATATGTGTATATATATATATATATTATTATTATTATTATTAGCTCACAAGGAGCTTTTACACAGGTCATCAAAAATCTCTCCTTGAAAAAACCTGTGGTGTTCCGTGGAAGCTGTGTGACACCAAGTCTTCCCAAATTTCCAGTATTCTCAACCGTCTTCATAACATTCGTAAATGAATTTGTGTTATCGCAACAGCCGCTTACTATTAATTTATTGCTGGCAGAACCCATTGATATCCACCGGAATTTATGTTGCAATATGCCTCCTCAAGGTCTCAGTTCTCTTCGCACTTGTCCATCGGAAGTTTGGTCAGCGCTCTCTACTCAGTCTTTCAATCCTTCTTGGCACTTCTCGACTTTCTGGCATCACTCCTTTTTCGGTGGGTGGAGCGGTGATGGGGCAATGGGAGGGCATAAGATAGAGAACTTATAGATATGCAGCTTCAATATTCCATCTAACGCGTCTTCATGTTTTGCCTCTGCGGCAGTTTATCTGTCGCGCACATGTGGCTCGTGTGTATCAGTCTCCGTATTGCAAGCGTTTTCTTTTCTATTTCAGCTGTTTTCATTATTTTTATTCGTTGTATTTTTCCGGTTATTTCTCTTATTTCAATTTCTCCCATTCTTTTTTCAATTATTATTATTATTGTTATTATTATTGTTGTTATTGTTGTTATTATTTATTATTATTATTATTATCATCATCATCATTATCATTATCATTATCATTATCGCTATTATTTTCACTATCATTATCATCATTATTATTATTATTATTATTTTATCATCATCATTATTTTTTTATTATTATTTTTTATCATTATCTTTATCATTATTATTATTATTATTATTATCATTATCACTATTGTTATTATTATTATTATCATCATCATTATTTTGATTATCATTATCATTATTATTATCATTATTATTATTATCATTATTATTATTATTTATTATCATTATCGTTATTATTAGTAGTAGTATTATCATTATCATTATTATTATTATCATTATTACTATTGTCATTATTAGTATTATTATTATCATCATTATTATTATTTTTATCATCACCATCATCATCATCATCATCATCATCACCGTTATCATCATTATTATTATTATTATTATTATTATTATTATTATTATTATTATTATTATTATTATCATTATTATTTAAATTGCAGTAACCAAGTCCCTTTAATATACTTTGTGATGGACACTGCCTGGATAATATATACTAAGAGGCAGTCAACTTGCTTTCATGCAATGTTCATGGCTTTCACTCGTTCGAATACTATAGAATTCTGCACCTGAATTGTATGTTTATTAGTTTTTAACTCCCTTCATTCGCGTGGTCATTTTCATCAGCAATCACTCGTAGGAGTATAATTGTTCTTCTGCGGTATGATTGGGTCTGGTCATTTGTGTGTCCTCATATGACTGTGGAGGCCGATCCTTGACCCGAAGATTTTATTACACTGGGGGCATGTCTGGGTAGTCGATTGGGTAGTGGAAGATGCAGAAGGAGCTATGTCTGTAGTAGATCTCTCCTTTCTCTGCTTCCTCCTGTTTTCTGCAGTTCTGTCGAGGTCCTTTTCTGAGTAAGGATTTTATTTGATGAACAGTTAAACAAGATAAGCTGGATTTTTTTTTCTGAAGATCCCGTTATCTTTAGCAGTAATTTATATCATTTATATTATATATTTGACCAAAATAGGAATAAGGGTTTAGACCTACGATTTAGTACCCGTATGTTGTGATTGTAATCGTCGCATGGATAACGTAGGAATTGTTTAAAACTGTTCTCTTATGTAAATTATTTTTACCTGTACTGTAAGGAGTATTCAGTATATCTCCAAAAAGGCATATATATCGATGAAATCTAGGATCTGGCTGAACTTTATCTTCTTTCTTTTTTTTTTTACAAAGGAGACACCACTTATCAAGGCCCAAAGACCACTAGAGGATAAGAGTTAATAAACGTACAGTGGTCAATGGGACAATGTCGCAATAATACTTAGCAGTGGAAATTTGGTAAGTTGGATTACTTAAGGGGGCGGCTCATCAAGAACTTGTTTACATTGGACTTGAAGACGACCATATTATAGTCAGCTTGAAAGCAGGCAAAAGAAAGAGAGTTCCACAGTTGTGCTGTTCTAAGAAAGAAAATGGGGGGGGGGTCCAACTAATTTTTCTTAATTGTGGATCAAATAAAATTTGATGGAAGGTTTTAATCCATGCCAGGCGTCTTATCTACTTTTAAAATTTCACAAATATCAAAGTTATGTGAATTTTCTTCAACGGCTTCCAACTCCGTTTACCCTCTCGCATGAAAGTAAACCAAACTAAATATAAGCCACATTTGAATCGTAACACGTAGCTGTTGTGTGTCAACATTAATAATGATCGGTTAACTATTATGACATCCGGTCTTATTCCTTGGGTGAGTGTTTGTACGCCCATGGCGCGTAGGTTTTTGTGATTTCTGTCTCATAAGTACTGCTGCCATTAGTTTGGATTTACTCACAATTAGTTCTCATCGGCGATTACTCACTGATATAACGGATGGTTTCCCCTGGAGTGTGGATGACAAAAAGTCTCCTCGGATTTCCAGTACTCTCCAATATGCCTCCCAAGCCCATAGTACTCTCCGAACTCATGCAGTTGAGGTTTGCTTTTGGCTATTCCTCCTCGGTCTTTTTATCCATCTTAACCATTTTCACCTAATCTGTATGATATTCATGTGATATTTCTTCCATTGTTTTCTATACGTGGCAGTTACAATGTGGCTGGTTAATTCTTTGTCTTGGAGGATTTTCCTTAAGATTTCAGCTTTTTTCATCAATGACTTATTGTATAATCTAAGTTTCCCCATAATTCCAATTTCTCCTCGTTTTCTGTCCATATTCTTTGGAACTGTTCCTGCTGTTTCTACTATTATAGCGATTATAT
>NC_136514.1:21033426-21085926 GCF_053919585.1 Euprymna scolopes | reverse complement strand
AAAGATGCATATTTAAATAAGGGAGTAGTCACCAACAATGTGTATTCTTTAACATTATTTTATTATTCCGTGTCTTGGTTTTTCATTGAAATCGTTTACGCGCGTTTCAGACGGTCTGTGAGACGTCCTCGTCAAAAATTATTTTCAAATGTGTTGGAGATGTAAAAATGGCGATTTTCGTAGTTAATTTGAAGTTTTTCCAAGGGGTAGAGGCTTGTAAGTGTTTATTATCCATTGGTATGCTAAATTTTTATTGCTCTTTTATTGGGCTTGTCCAGGGAGACGTTGACCTGGCTGTAGTCGCTATCTCTTTCTGCTAATGTTTTTTTCTTTTCCTTTAGGGTGGGGAAGGGTGTGTGTGTGTGTATGTGTGTGTGTGTTTATGTGTGTGTGTATGCGCGTGTGTGTGCGTGTGTGTGTTTTCTTTTATTGGTTTGGGAATGTGTATATTGTTTTATAGTATTTTGGGGTATTTGCTTCCTTAGGAAGGCGGCTGTGGTCCGAGGTCGTTACTAATGTGTATGTGTGAGGAGAGGGAGGGGACTGGCTCTTCTGAAATAAGGGTAGGGGTGCTTTCATTCTATTTTGATATTTATTTTTTGGATTCTTGGATTTTAGTATTGTGATTTTTCGTTTTAGTCTTTTCGCGTATTCCTTATATTATGTTTGTTTAGAAAGAGGGGTGTATTTAAAATATGGGATTTTTTTAATGTTTCTATCTATTTGTCTCCCCATGTGGGTATGGCCAGACCCAGGAACGGTTCCTAGTGTGGGGAAGATTTTGTTCCCCAGAGGGGGACATTGGAGGGGGTATAGGTATGGGAGGGGGATGATAGAAGGGATGATAGTCGTTTCAGTCATGAGGGGGTTCTCCTCCACTGACTGAGGAGGGAGCGAGGTGTTGAAACAGATATTATACTATGGTTCTAGGTGTCTCCTAGTGTTGTTGGTTTCGAGGTTAAGTAGGGTTGGTATTGTTCAGTGTGTTGTATTAGAGATAGGGGTATTATGTCTGTGTGTGGTTGTATGGCGCACGTGTGTGTGTTTTAATGTGTCGGTTCTGATTTATGTGTGGGTGTGTATATGTGTATGTGTATGAGTGTGCATGCGAGTGTAACTTGCATTTCATGTTTTTGTGCGATGGTATTAGGTTCTGTTCAGTTCAGGAGTGAATCTGGTGATGAAGTTTTTTTCCTGAGTAAGTAAATAAAAATAATTGTCTGTTTGGAAGATTGGCATTATTTTGAAGCTGTTTCCACTGCATGTGTGTACGTGTTTTGAAACATAGAGGTGTCTATTATCTGCAATTTATATATTGCTCTTATGTAAGGCCACTCTATTGCTGAAATTTTTGGTGGCGCCTATGTAAGATTTGTTGCATGTTGTGCATCTTAGTGCATATACTACATTTCTGGAGGTGCAATTTAGATCCTTTTTTATTTTGAATGTTTGTGCTGGGTTTTTGAATGTGCATGTGTTACCTTCTATTATTTTGTCACATACTCCACATCGCGGTTTGTTGCAATCTTTATAACTCCTTTTGTAGTATGTGGGACGAGTTTTGAGGAAGTTAGGATGTGTTTTAAGTTTTTGCGTTGGCGTTTGCTTTTTATTATTTTTGTTGTTTTAAGTATGTTGTTTAGTTTGTCGTTCTGATTGAGGAGGATAAGGTTTTTTGTTATCTGTGTGAATAGTGCTGGGTTGTTTGTGTTGTGTGTAGAGACTATGCTAGAATTTGCTCTTTGTTGTGTCCTTTTGGGGTTCTTAGTTGGTCTATTAGAATTTTTTCAGCCAGTTCAATATCTTTCTGTATTAGTGGTAGTCGGTATCCTCTTTTCCGCAGTGTTATTTGTAGTTGTCTGTCTGTTACTATGGTGCAGACTCGACGTGCTAGGGAGTAAGTTATTGATTTTAGACAGTTTTTAAGATGGTGGCTTTTGAAGTGGAGGTATTGTTGAGTCTCTGTGGGTTTGTGGTAGATTTCTGTGATTATGTTGTTGTTATTTTTGGGTGTAGATTTTGTAGCAAAGTGTGGAGTTCTTTGATATCCCCCATGAGGTTTTCCAGGGGATAAAACAGTCGTCTAGGTATCTTTTCCAAGATTTTATGAAGAGTGTTTTTATATTGTGCCCGTACTTTTGCTCTATCCTTTCATAAATTCTAGGAAGGCGAGTGTAAGGGTGGCATATGTTGGTGCCATTTTGGTACCCATTGCTGTGCCTAGTATTTGGATGTAGTTGTCTTTATTGAATTGGAAGGAGTTGTTATTAAGAATTATGTCGATGCTATCAATAACGAATTGTTTATTGAAACTGGGGTGTAAAGTTTGTGTATGTTTGTCAATCCAATGTGCGATAGCTTCTTTTCCTAGATTGTGTGGGATATTGCTATATAGGCTGCTAACATCGAATGTGGCTAGTATAGTCCCATCGTCTACTGTTTGTGGTAGGGAGCTAAGGAAGTGTGTGTTATCTCTTACAAAACTTCTGACTAGATTGGTGAAGGGCTGTAATAGTATATCTATTAGGTTGCTAAGGCTGCTTGTTGGGCATGATGGTCCTGCTACTATGGGTCTGAAGGTGAGGTCGTTGAGGATTGGGGTGATTATGTATTCCGACTTTTGTATGTTGATGGCATGTCTTACCTGGTTAGATTTGTGTATTTTGGGTAGCCTATAGAAGATGTTTGTTTTTATTGTGAAGTTTGTAAGGAAGTATTTTTCTTTTTTAGTTAATGTACTATTGTATGTTGTGCAGAGTTTTGTTATTTTAGATATGGTTGTGTCGTCTATGTTAGAGCTAATTGGTTTGTAATAATTTTCGTTCCCTAGTGATTCTGAAATTTTTGTTTTATAGAAGTTCTTATTCATTATAACTACTGTACCACCTTTGTCTGCTTCCTTTATAACTAAGTTGTTATTGTGTTGGATTTTTTAAGTGCTTGATTTTGTTTTCGTGTTAGATTACTGGTGGGGTTTTCTTTTTGTTGGGGGTTGAGGTTCAAGAGTGTTTCAAAGAAAGGATTTAGTTCTTTTGTGTTGTTATGTTTGTTGGGGAAGTATGGAGATTTGTTCTTCACTGGAGAGTCGTCTGTTGTGTTATCACTGTCGTTAAGTATATCTATGAGTCTAAATTTGCGTTCAACTTCTTTGCGGTCTTTCTTTAACTCTGCTATGTTACTTCTGGGAGTTGGGCAGAATTTGAGGCCTAGTTTTAGTACTTCAATTTCGTCCTTTGTAAGCGTCTCTGTAGATAGGTTGATGACTTTGGGTTTTTTGTTGTCTAGTCTGGTCTTGTCATTTTGTGAGGAATTCCTAAAAATGATTGTGAGGGTCGTTAGTTTCGTTGATTCGGTTGGGAGGTTGGTTGTATCGTTTTGTGGGGATGTATGGGTTATGATAGTACCTGGAGTATTCGGATTGGTTGTGTTTGTGTGGGGGTATTTTGGGGGTCGGTTTTGTACTGTGGGGTACTGGGGGTGGGTGTTGTAAAGATTGTTTTGTGTTGGGTGGTATCTATAGGGGTGGTTTAGTTCCATTGGGTTGTTACGGTGGGGGTTGTTAAGTAGGGGGATTTTTTGGTGGTTTGTGTAGGTGGGGTAAGAGATAGTGGGTTCTTGGCTGAGTTGGGTGACGTGGTTGGTAGTAACTATTTTCGTATTGTTGTGGGAGGTTGTATCTTTTAGTGTTGTCATGTGGTAGTGGGTTGTCGGTTATTGATATGTTGTTTTTGGAGCATTTTGGTAGTTGTATTTGTGTTTGTATTGTGTCTGTGTTCTTGTGTGGATGTGTGGTGTTCTATATGGGAGTTTTCGTAGAGTAATTGGTAAACTTCAGCTGTAAAATGAATTACACTTTTCTGAAGTTTAAAAATTTGATCATTAGTGAGGAGTGGGCGACATAAAAATACAATTGTAGGTTACTTAGGGCTTCCACCCAGTACGGGATGCGGAATGAGTGCATTTTCCCTCGTTGATTAAGTTCGAAATTCCCTGCAGATTTCAGATTACAACAGTTCAGTTACACGAGTTCGACAGAAAGATTTACATATTCATGAAGATACAACCGAAGAAGAAACAACTTTACACCTACCGAAACATTCTGCAAATAAAACTAAAGATGAGAATAATAGTTGGAATGACATCCAAAAACCCAAACAGCTGTTCCCTCTGTTAGTTGTTCAGGATCCACAAAATTTTTCTGTCATATTTGGTAAACTTTGCCACTTATTTTTAAACCTAAAAATAAATTTCAGAGAAAATAAGCATAATAAAAATAATAATATAGCTACATCCCTTTTATCAACTTCCGTATTATCCTTAGCTCGCCTGAATAATAACCTCTGACTGGGATGTCAGAAAGAAGGCTAAAAACTTACACCAATAATAACCGGCTTAAAGATTATGCATGGTCGCCTCTGCTATTGCTGCTTGTCGCACGGCTGCTATACCTATGTTATTATACCTGTGTTATAATATCTGTGTTATTATATCTGTGTTATTATATCTGTGTTATTATATCTGTGTTATTATTTACCTGTGTTATTATATCTGTGTTATTATATCTGTGTTATTATACCTGTGTTATTATACCTGTGTTATTATACCTGTGTTATTATTTACCTGTGTTATTATACCTGTGTTATTATATCTGTGTTATTATACCTGTGTTATCATACCTGTGTTATTATACCTGTGTTATTATACCTGTGTAATTATTTACCTGTGTTATTATATCTGTGTTATTATTTACCTGTGTTATTATACCTGTGTTATTATATCTGTGTTATTATATCTGTGTTATTATACCTGTGTTATTATATCTGTGTTATTATATCTGTGTTATTATACCTGTGTTATTATACCTGTGTTTTTATATCTGTGTTATTATACCTGTGTTATTATATCTGTGTTATTATATATGTGTTATCATACCTGTGTTATTATATCTGTGTTATTATACCTGTGTTATTATATCTGTGTTATTATATCTGTGTTATTATACCTGTGTTATTATATCTGTGTTATTATATCTGTGTTATTATATCTGTGTTATTATACCTGTGTTATTATACCTGTGTTATTATACCTGTGTTATTATATCCGTGTTATTATATCTGTGTTATTATTTACCTGTGTTATTATACTTGTGTTATTATACCTGTGTTATTATATCTGTGTTATTATACCTGTGTTATTATATCCGTGTTATTATTTGCCTGTGTTATTATTTGTACTGTTTGCTTGGTTTACGTTGAGCAACAAAAAAAATGTGCAGAACATCCATGATGTGCACAATGGCATGGGAAATTCATGTCTGGCCTTCATTGTGCAGAATAAGGTATAGTTTTTAAAAAAAATTCACTTTCGAGAATTTTGCAGAAAATCTGGGTGATGTTAGTGATAGAACATAGCGAGAGATTCCATCAGGATATTTCAGTGAAACGTTTTAAAATTAAAAAACAAATAAACTCCTGGCATGTTGGCAGATTACAGCAGTAACATAAAAATGGATGATGACACTCAACACAAGAGGCTTAAGATGGTAAATGTCAATTTCATGTTTTTCATTCATGACCAGTAATAATTAAATATGATTTATTGTACATGAAAACGGTGTATAATATAGAAAAATATAGGTTAGATTTAGCATTAAGATATTTTTACACTGAAAAAGATCTTATGTACTTTTTACCTGAAATTTGTTGTACAGTGTTATCAACTAGTCCGCCTATATATGGGATCGTGTGTTCGAATTAAAACATGTATTCTGTACGCTTATACACTAATATAATTGTAAAAGGTATTAACACATAAACTTCCATATATGGACATACGGAACATATTTATTTTATGTTTTTTTTTTCATTAATTCCCTAAAGGAAAACGAAACCAGCGAAATTTGCAAGCTACTAACCACCAGTTGAATGAATATCCCGGTCATAGGAGAAAACGATGGTAAGATTTTGTATTTATTTGCTTCCCCACTGAGCAAATTAGGCACAAGGCCGTTTTTTAATGCGGAGATGGAGGGAAGGGGGGAGGGAAAGGGGTACTAGCTCCCGAGAGGTGGGAAATGGGAGCTAAATTAGAAAATGTTGGTATGAAGGGTTGCCCCTTCAGTGACCAAGTTTAGATATGTGGGGTTGGCCCCACATATGGTCTTTGCTAGTCATAGCTTTGCAGCATCTGTCGGAACAGATGGTATTTACTTGCTCCCTCACCGAGCAAATTAGGCACAAGGCCGATTTTTAATGTGAGGAGTGAAGGGAGGGGGAAGGGAAAAAGGGGACCAGCTCCCGAGAGGTGGGAAATAGGAGCTGGTTAAAGGTCAGGCATGTGGGGTTGCCCCCACATCTGGTCTTTGCTAGTCATAGTAAGGCATAGCTAGTCATAGCTTGCAGTATCTGCCGGAACAGATGGTATTTATTTGCTCCCCCACCGAGCAAATTAGGCACAAGGCCGATTTTTAATGTGAGGAGTGAAGGGAGGGGGAAGGGAAAAAGGGGACCAGCTCCCGAGAGGTGGGAAATGGGAGCTGGTTAATGGTCAGGCATATGTGGGGTTGCCCCCACATCTGGTCTTTGCTAGTCATAGCTAGTCATAGCTTGCAGTATCTGCCGGAACAGATGGTATTTATTTGCTCCCCCACCGAGCAAATTAGGCACAAGGCCGATTTTTAATGTGAGGAGTGAAGGGAGGGGGAAGGGAAAAAGGGGACCAGCTCCCGAGAGGTGGGAACTGGGAGCTGGTTAATGGTCAGGCATATGTGGGGTTGCCCCCACATCAGGTCTTTGCTAGTCATAGATAGTCCTAGCTAGTCATAGCTTGCAGTATCTGCCGGAACAGATGGTATTTATTTGCTCCCCCACCGAGCAAATTAGGCACAAGGCCGATTTTTAATGTGAGGAGTGAAGGGGAAATGGGGACCAACTCCCCGGGGAGTAGGGGAGTTGGATAGTGACAATTGGTATGAAGGGTTGCCCCTACATTGACCAAGGTCTTATATGTAGGGTCGCCCCCACATATGGTCTTTGCTTGCAGTATCTGCCGGAACAGATGGTATTTATTTGCTCCCCCACCGAGAAAATTAGGCACAATGCCGATTTTTAATGTGAGGAGTGAAGGGATGGGGAAGGGAAAAAGGGGACCAGCTCCCGAGAGGTGGGAAATGGGAGCTGGTTAATGGTCAGGCATGTGGGGTTGCCCCCCACATCTGGTCTTTGCTAGTCATAGCTTGCAGTATCTGCCGGAACAGATGGTATTTATTTGCTCCCCCACCGAGTAAAT
The DNA here is from genome assembly GCF_053919585.1 of Euprymna scolopes. Lineage (NCBI taxonomy): Eukaryota > Metazoa > Mollusca > Cephalopoda > Sepiida > Sepiolidae > Euprymna > Euprymna scolopes. Next base: position 21,078,639 of record NC_136514.1, on the reverse strand, counting down.
TAGGCACAAGGCCAATTTTTAATGTGAGGAGTGAAGGGAGGGGGAAGGGAAAAGGGGACCAGCTCCCGAGAGGTGGGAAATGGGAGCTGGTTAAAGGTCAGGCATGTGGGGTTGCCCCCACATCTGGTCTTTGCTAGTCATAGCTAGTCATAGCTAGTCATAGCTTGCAGTATCTGCCGGAACAGATGGTATTTATTTGCTCCCCCACCGAGCAAATGAGGCACAAGGCCGATTTTTAATGTGAGGAGTGAAGGGAGGGGGAAGGGAAAAAGGGGACCAGCTCCCGAGAGGTGGGAAATGGGAGCTGGTTAAAGGTCAGGCATGTGGGGTTGCCCCCACATCTGGTCTTTGCTAGTCCTAGCTTGCAGCCTCTGCCGGAACAGATGGTATTTATTTGCTCCCCCACCGAGCAAATTAGGCACAAGGCTAATTTTTAATGTGAGGAGTGAAGGGAGGGGGAAGGGAAAAAGGGGACCAGCTCCCGAGAGGTGGGAAATGGGAGCTGGTTAAAGGTCAGGCATGTGGGGTTGCCCCCACATCTGGTCTTTGCTAGTCATAGCTAGTCATAGCTAGTTATAGCTTGCAGTATCTGCCGGAACAGATGGTATTTATTTGCTCCCCCACCGAGCAAAATAGGCACAAGGCCGAGTTTTAATGTGAGGAGTGAAGGGAGAGGGAAAGGAAAAGGGGACCAGCTCCCGAGAGGTTGGAAATGGGAAATGGTTAATGGTCAGGCATATGTGGGGTTGCCCCCACATCTGGTCTTTGCTAGTCATAGCTAGTCATAGCTTGCAGTATCTGCCGGAACAGATGGTATTTATTTGCTCCCCCACCGAGCAAATTAGGCACAAGGCCGATTTTTAATGTGAGGAGTGAAGGCAGGGGGAAGGGAAAAAGGGGACCAGCTCCCGAGAGGTGGGAACTGGGAGCTGGTTAATGGTCAGGCATATGTGGGGTTGCCCCCACATCTGGTCTTTGCTAGTCATAGCTAGTCATAGCTTGCAGTATCTGCCGGAACAGATGGTATTTATTTGCTCCCCCACCGAGCAAATGAGGCACAATGCCGATTTTTAATGTGAGGAGTGAAGGGAGGGGTAAGGGAAAACGGGAACCAGCTCCCGAGAGGTGGGAAATGGGAGCTGGTTAAAGGTCTAGCATGTGGGGTTGCCCCCCACATCTGGTCTTTGCTAGTCATAGCCAGTCCTAGCTAGTCATAGCTTGCAGTATCTGCCGGAACAGATGGTATTTATTTGCTCCCCCACCGAGCAAATTAGGCACAAGGCCGATTTTTAATGTGAGGAGTGAAGGGGAAATGGGGACCAACTCCCCGGGGAGTAGGGGAGTTGGATAGTGACAATTGGTATGAAGGGTTGCCCCTACATTGACCAAGGTCTTATATGTAGGGTCGCCCCCACATATGGTCTTTGCTTGCAGTATCTGCCGGAACAGATGGTATTTATTTGCTCCCCCACCGAGCAAATTAGGCACAAGGCCGATTTTTAATGTGAGGAGTGAAGGGAGGGGGAAGGGAAAAAGGGGACCAGCTCCCGAGAGGTTGGAAATGGGAGCTGGTTAATGGTCAGGCATGTGGGGTTGCCCCCCACATCTGGTCTTTGCTAGTCATAGCTTGCAGCATCTGCCGGAACAGATGGTATTTATTTGCTCCCCCACCGAGCAAATTAGGCACAAGGCCAATTTTTAATGTGAGGAGTGAAGGGAGGGGGAAGGGAAAAGGGGACCAGCTCCCGAGAAGTGGGAAATGGGAGCTGGTTAAAGGTCAGGCATGTGGGGTTGCCCCCACATCTGGTCTTTGCTAGTCCTAGTTAGTCATAGCTTGCAGTATCTGCCGGAACAGATGGTATTTATTTGCTCCCCCACCGAGCAAATTAGGCACAAGGCCGATTTTTAATGTGAGGAGTGAAGGGAGGGGGAAGGGAAAAAGGGGACCAGCTCCCGAGAGGTGGGAAATGGGAGCTGGTTAAAGGTCAGGCATGTGGGGTTGCCCCCACATCTGGTCTTTGCTAGTCATAGCTAGTCATAGCTTGCAGTATCTGCCGGAACAGATGGTATTTATTTGCTCCCCCACGGAGCAAATTAGGCACAAGGCCGATTTTTAAAGTGGGGAGTGAAGGGGAAATGGGGACCAACTCCCCGGGGAGTAGGGGAGCTGGATAGTGACAATTGGTATGAAGGGTTGCCCCTACATTGACCAAGGTCTTATATGTGGAGTTGCCCCCACATATGGTCTTTGCTTGCAGTATCTGCCGGAACAGATGGTATTTATTTGCTCCCCCACTGAGCAAATTAGGCACAAGGCCGTTTTTAATGTGAGGTAAAAACCAGCTCCCCTTAAAGTAGGCAAAAAGGGGGCACTCTGGTTACCAAAAATAATAATTGTCCCAGTATAGAGGGTTTCCCCTCCATTGACTGGTACAAATTATCTTAAGTGCAGTATCTGCCGGAACAGATACTACACTTTGATCTTGTCCCCCGTGCCGCCGAAGCGGGGGGGATGGCTCTGGGCCTTAAGCTTTGCTGGTTTTGTAGGGAGATGTGAACATTCACCTACTGTTCAGAAAAAGGAGATGAACTTGATTGAGTCGTCCTCATTGATGTGTGAATAAAAGACGAAGTGAGAGAGAACAATGTTATCAATACCGCATATATATATATATATATATATATATATATATATATATATATATATATATATATATATATATATATAAATTATCCGTACCGCATAAAAGATGTTGAAGTCAAAGTGATGTAGCTATGTGCGTTCGTGCGTGTATTATAGTATTATAGTAAGTCGAAGTATATGTAGCGATGTTGAGTCCGTGAAACATCTTGTTGAACCCGGAGGATTGGACAGCTCGAGAGGGAATTGGTTGCGCGCAAAGAGAGAAGATGGTAGTTAAAAAATGTGCCGCAGAATTAAACAGATCGCTTTGGTCTCCTGGTCGAAAAAAAAGAGAATGAATGTCCAGGTGAACATCCTTGTTCCTCAACTTTCATCACGTGCTTAGCTTGCCTGAGAAATGGTCTCGTATTGGACAAGCCCGACAGGTAATTATATGTTTTCACTAATCAGCGCATAAGCACGGATTCTAAATTGTCATGGCCGTTCGCTGTTGCCGTGTTGTTGCTGCTTGTGTTATTATACCAGATATTCTCATCTAGTACTAATGAGGCTAAACGTCACTTAGCTTTGGTGATCTAACGAAAATAGTTATGTTAACGAAACGGTGCTGTTCATTGACCAATGAAAAATAGTTTTTGTATGATTTAAAGCAATAGCTCTAAAATAAACCCTCAAAAACTCAAATTCCAGGTATACATCAAAGAAATCTCCAGAAGAGACCCGCTAGCTTTCTCATAACATACCTCTTTTTTTTCTAATACATCACGTCATCTTCTTCCCCGGTCACCATGAAAGAAATCTTTCTAAATTGAAGCAATTTTTGTGCCTAATCGGGTTGCCCATTTGAGGAGAGCTGGGTGTTTCCCACATTAAAAACCCGATCGTGTGTATATTTCTGCCTTCGTGCAGAGGTAACTAAATACCACTAGTTTCTTTTAGTTCACAAAGCGATCTAACAGACCTTTCGACATCCCTTTGCAATGCGATTTCATGGTTTGATGACATTGTTCTGGATGTTAAATCTTTATGTTTTAAACCGACGGAGCGTACTCTGCATACGAATTTCATAGGATTATTTTAATCCAATGATTTATAATGGATAAGCAGTTGAAATCTAATTTCCCGATGCATTATTCGGAAATAGAATCATTTACTCAAGAGGTTTTTTTTTCTCTAATTCGTAATGATATTCAGAATGAATTCCATTCTGTTTTTATGTTTGTTTGTTTGTTTGTTTTTGTTTTGTTTTTTGTATTTTTTTGTAATGTTATTCGTTTGCAATATTATAAACAAGCCCAGAACAAGAACCACAAAAGTATTTCTTTTTTAATGTCTTTCTCTCTCTATCCCTCTTTCTATTCTTTTCTTCATCCCTTTCCATTCTCTGTATTTCCCTACTCTTTCTCTTTTCCCTGTTCTCCTCGTCTTATATCTTCTCTTCTTCTCATTCTCTGTTTTTCTTTCCTTCTCAATCACACCCCATCTCTTATTTTCAATCGTTACTATGGAAAAGTCTTTATTACTCTAATTTCGACCCGCTATTAATTCTGTACTATTTGACCCCCCCTCCCCAAAGTGTAATAAGGCGTGCGCGTATGTAAATACAAGAAAACGACATAAAAAGACCGTGTGCACGGACCGACAATCACGTTAGAGACGTGGATGACGTTCGAGAGCACGTTTGATAGCCCGTTCTAAACGACATTCAAGAGGACAGAGGTCAGAGAAAAGGAGGACGATCACGATTTTTCGGGAAAGAGACCTGGGAATAAATGCCGTTCTTACATAAAAAACGAGACGAGTTATGACTTGTCCTATGTTCATTGCGACGCAGACTGCATACAACGTGTGACTCCTGTGTGTAAAAATGTACAACGTTAAAAGCGAATGGATACTTCAAACATAACGTGTCAATGTTTTGTCCAACATAACACTGAAAAGACTTTATCAGTTTTAAGGCGTGTCTTGTGTAATTGTTTAATCCGACAGACAGACGCATATATACGTATACAATATGAAAAGCAAACCGGAACCTTAGGAAGATCTCTACGATTCAAGCAATTACAGGAGTAACAAGACTCATGAAAATTAATTTGATAAACTACCTGCAAATATACACGGTGAACAAAGTGCATGAGAGATACAATAGGACGGTTGGAATCTTTAAAAGATCTCTCGATTGGAATGTGTCAGGTAGTGGGTGAATTTTTGCCACCCGATAGGATGCCCATCCCTAACTGCAACAAAATAATGAGATCATTAAAAAAAAATGATGAAGGACGGAGTGGCAACGAAGTTGTTTCGTTTTTTGTCGCCGCTTAAAGAACCAAATTCGTTTCCACTCCGTTCTTCATCATTGACGCTGCCTAATTGCAGGTAAGATTTTCTAAGAAAACTTTATTCCGGCAGTCAACCACAATCACTCCCATTCCGTGGTGTTTGTTGAAGATTGTGTTAATAAACATTGTTATTGTTTGTAACAAGCGCTTTCCGACATTTTCTTTTGATTGCTTGCCAACGTTTCTTCCCTCCAGCGACAACTTCAACCTTCGTCGACTGGACCGCACTCATCTCTTCTTTCTACGGACCTTAAAGCAACGTGGGAGTGGAAGGAAACAGAAAAAGACCAGTCGAAATATCTGGTGATCACGAAACCATCGGCCAACTTGGTTTCGTGAAGATATTGTACCACAGTCTAAAATATCATTTTTCTGCGTAATCGTTAACATGGCCTACTCAGTCGACATTTGTTGTTTGAATTCTAAATATTTATTCAAATAACAAGGAAAAACATGTCTGCGTATGTTCGTAAAAGAGGTAGCGAAAAAGAGACCAAGACAGAGTTACACTTAGTTTCATAGAAAGCGACCGCTATCACCTTCGTTGGTACCATGAAACAGTTGTCACCCAAAACAAGACTGATCCCTTTCTTCCGGAAGGCAGATTATTTGAGCAATTTCCGCTTTTGACTTATTTCTGATCTTTACAGTACAATTCACACATTTAATGCGAATAAGACAATGATAACAATTATAAGAATTACAGAGATCGTTCCGAAAGTAAAGCCTTCTAATTTTCAACTCAAGAAATTGAGGAGCTACGAAGATGGAATTAGTACCATTAAAACGAGCGGGGTTTTATACTTCAGGATCTATTTTTCAACATAGCCATCATCATCTTCAGTGCACTTTTGCTATCAGAGAATGGAGGCGATTTTTTATATATATATTTTTTATATGAAAAGGTCATTCCAAAATTAAAGCCTCCTATATTTATACTAAAAAAAACTTGAGGAGTTACGGAGACAGGAGTAATACACCATTCTCACAACACACTGCATTTTTGCCATGAATTCAATGACGCCTCTCTGCTTCTGACGCACGTCCGTGACAGGGATGCTTACACCGTCAATATATGCAAAAGAGATGAAAATTTCAGGTCATAACTGCGTAAGTTCAGTTATCATAACAATGCAATTTGCAATCCCTTTTGATTCATTCCGATGGAATAAAAACAGGAAACATTACTATTGAAACACTTCGTATAAGAAACCTTTAAAATCACCGATTGTCATGGCCAATAGAATCCTATCCGAGTGTCAAACATTCAAATTCGTAAGTCTAATATTCACAAGAAACATGAATAGAAATCGATATATGGACAATAGTGTCTAGGTTGCTTCAAGGAAAGCGGGTTTTCTCTATTGTGTCCGAAAACTGGTCACACCTGCCGGTATCTTATATTTCTACATACCTACAATCTTCCCATGCACTGCGTATCGTTGTCACATATAAACTGACACAGCACCAGTTAGTCTCTCTCTCTCTTTTATACAAAGTCAAGGAAAGACTCTAATCTAATGAGACGCTCATTGTCAACATAGCTTCAACTCTGTCCCATTGCTGCAATGTTTTATCGCTATGCTGATTTTAAAAGTACGTCGCTTTAATTTGTATCGACGAACTATCTACTCTAGTGCCCATTCGACGTAAATACACCCGCTACGCCCGACAATAGGCTAAATTCCATCTCTGATGATGTAGAGATTTATACTTCAGTAGCTTATTTCCTTAATATGCAAGCTTTTGGAATTTCTTATCTGCTAACTGGTTCCCTAACTTCACCAAAATGCAGAAATATAAATGTAATGTAAACAAACAATTCGCTGCAAAACTCCTAACAATTTGGCACTAATTCTCAGTAGCCTCTTAAGTATCAGTGTGTAAAACACCTAGTGCTCTGTGAATTACTGCAAAAGGAAAAAAAAAACTTTCCCGCCAAACAACGATTCAGATAATTCGCTTTCAATATGCCCATGTATTCTTTGGCCGTGCTCTCTATTATTTAAACTCTAAATATTTCACGTAAAAAGACTACTTGTAGATTTTTAGCTTTATTTTTATACTAGCAGGGAGACTTAACGTTGCCCGGGATTAAATGATGATCAACGATTGTTTTACATTCCAGTAATTTTATACAAAACCTACATAAGAACACTGCCAGGCGCATAGAGTACTTTCGTGTAAATTTTCATAAGAATCGGCCCCCCCGTTTTCGAGTTCATTAGGAACTCTCTCTATCTCTCTTTCTCTTTCTCGTTCTCTTTCTCTCTCTCTTTCTTTCTTTCTTTTTTCTCTCTCTCACACACACAGGCAAATAGTTTTATATAATAGTACAGAACGTGTAGTTGTTTTTTTAAATTAAATTGCTTCTGAAAGCTTCTCATTTCCGATGCAACCCTCTGCCTGTGTAAACTATATAATATTTTCTAAAATGGAGCACTGTTACCACATCTAAGGAGGAACTGCTCAGAGCACCCGTTTCTACCTAGACATGGTATAAAACCGACTTCAAAATCTGGTGGGCTTTCCTGCTTCTACTTTATCATAGAAGAGACGCTGCGAGTCTATCTGCTGTTCTGTTATTTTCCCGGCAGGTGCTCAACTGAGTTTTACTCTATGGTCGTCATCTTAAAGCATGCACAACAAACACCAGACTAGATACAAGCACTACCAGCAATTTCTTTTACTCTCTATCTGTGCCTTAAACTAACCAAAACAATCATGAGCAGAGCTTTTTCTCCAGAAGCTGTTCATCTGTGGAAAACAATACTGCAGAGCTTCTTCCCAGCAGATAAAACGTTCGTTTTCAGGCTCAATATAAACAATTTTTGATGAGCCCTCAAGTAAAATAAATTATCTCATCCAATTTCACTATCAGTGATCACCACGGTGTTGACTAACTTGGCACCCTTTAATCTTGATCCTAAAGTGTTCTCTGGATATTGATAAGTAGTGATTAAAGTAAAGAAACACATTGTGTACAACTATGCTGTGTGTTTTTTATCTTGTCTGAGCACATGTGCGCATTTTCATTTCGTATTTATCTATTCAAGCTGGTTTATCTATTTAGGGGAATTAATATTCTTCCCGAATTCTCAAACGTGTCACATGTCCTAATTTAATCAGACCCCATTTCACGCCTATTCATTAGGTGTCAGTTGGCCAATGTAATTAACTGAGAAATACGTTTTTTAATACCTGTCCTGGCAGCGTTCCAAGAAAAGAAAACCAAAAAATCTTCTAAAATATCTGCAGTTGCAACCAATAGAGACGTCTTCATTGTAAAGGTCTCGAAGATGAACGAGCTATGTTGGGTCATCTTTGGTGCCAAATATTTAATTTGAAAAACCCACAGAATCTCAAGTGTATGCAATTTGCCAAATCAATTAAGCCTTCTTTCTTTTTGCTATTCAAATAAATAATGTAAAAAAAAAAATAGAGTCGATCATTTTTTAACAGACGACTGTTCAATTTATATTATTTTGCTGAATTTTTGAGATGAGGATTGGTTATTCGTATTATTTGAATTCATCGGGTTACTGTTCTCATCTTGAGTGTCATTTTCACAACGTTTCGATCGATGTAACCTTCGACTTTCTTCAGTATATCTTGTCGAACTCGGGAAAGTTTCTGTTAAACTTGGGAATTTGGACGAAATTTCAAACGGAATCCTTTGTTTACTTAACGGGGGTAGCATGCTCTTGTTCCGTCAGCCATTACTAGATAGAGATCCTAAAACTCACTTATCATATAGCCGCTTACATAATGAGTGTATGTGCATGTATTTATGTGTGTCTACATGTCTATACGTGTCTATACGCGTAATCATCTAGTGTGTATAATTTTTGTTGCAAGCGTGCGTGTGTGTATGTGCGCACGCGCGTTACTATTTACACATATACTTTGCACATATAGATACAGTTTCAAATGGGACATATAAAATTTTACAATCATTCTTGTCCGCTTGATACCAGACAATGTAGAAAAATACGTCTTTTTAGTCACAATACATTGTACATATTGTTCTGTACTTGCTCCTGAAAACGCAAATCATTTTCCCGTCCTAAAACTCATGAGAATCAACTCATATTTCACACACGTTTGTTTTCATGTTTTGCTCTGGGATTGCACGTTGTTTTCTTTGGGTTATTACATCTTGCTAACTTCCCAGCTGAATGTTTCTACGACTGTCGATTCACGCTCTTTGACGAGAACTATCCCAACTTTAATATCAATTGTTCTGCCAATATATGAGAATCTTTTTCTTTGCTTTGTTAATTGACTCGCTGACGTCACATAACGAGGGAAATCTTATTGATATCCGAAATAAACTTTTGTTTTGCTAAAACCCGCATTCCAATCTGTTATATTATGAACTTGTATACCGGGCAGCCTTATTCGTTGTTGCGTTGATTGTGTGTTATTTGCTGTGGTCCAAATGCTTTCTCGGTGTCGACAAAGTATATTCGAAATTAGGTGGATATACTATTCCGTTGTAATTATCCCCATGAGTAATAGAAGCAATATTTTTATTAAAATATCTATCTGGCCAAAGTACAGGGTGTGTCACGGGAAACGGATATTTTTCAAGAAAGGCAATTCAATATCAATAACTATTAAAACAAAATCTAACGAAAGCGATAGATAAATAATAATAAACTAAAGGGCATCTTAAGCAGGTTTAACCCCTATCTTCTTCGCTCCCCATCCCTTACTCAAGGAGAGGAAGGGGCATTCCACAAACATCCGCTTTCACGCGTCGCACCCTTTTTCCGTGACTCACGCTATATTTATGATATTAAATTCCATTACGACTCAAAATCTAATTCCTTTATTTTCCAAACAATTCTTTTTTATTGTTTTTGTTCTTGAAACATTTTTTTTTCGGAATAATTCCTATTCCATAATGTCTAGGTGTCTATAACAATGAAAATAATAATCTCTTCGTTAGGTGACTCGACGACGCCTGGAAGTGCTAATATACAACACTTCCGGACACGGACTTCTATCATTGTAGCTAACGGAAACAATCTAGTGTTGTTTTCCACTCGAGTGTACAGCAGTTTTTTCTATGCAGAAAAAAATGCGAAGAAGGCGGAAATGAATAAAATTAATAAAGAAAAATATAGAGGGCGCTTTTCTTCATTAATCTAAAGAATTTTTAGATTGAGTTTAACATCTGAAGTTTTCACAAATATCGAAAATAAGTAAATATTGTAATTAAAGAAATGGTTGGAAATTTGATTTTAAAAAAAAAATAAAAAATTGAATAACACATTAAAAGTTTAATATTGATTAAAAAAAGGAGTGTGTGATTTGATTGCGCTGTTTTACAGCATATCAACTGTTTTATACTTTGCTAAATCCGTTAAAAGTTTTGTTTTATGTTTCAAGTCTTTTATATCTCAAAATATTTACATCTTAAAATATTTCGGGTTATTTCAGACCGAAGTCGACTACTTTGTTATTTTTTTTTAATACTTCAAGTTTTTTATAATTTGAAATATTTATTCATGATGTTCGGTTTAGTTTAGTTTGGTTGTTTTGGATTACGGCACATCAAGCTTTTTTCGGGTTATTTAAGGCAGAAGCCGACTATTTTGTTAAATTGTTTTAACGCTTTAAGTTTTTTTTTTAATTTGAAATATTTATTCATGAAATTTGATTTATAATTACGTTTTGCAAAGAGAACGGGGAAAAACAGTATCATCAATGTTTAGTGCACTTTAGATCAGAAAGCAAATATTTTCACACTGTTTGATCTGGTAGCACCAAAATATGGTTTCAGGAAAACAAACGTTGATTAACTCACATTTAGTATAATAATAAATATATGCTCGTGTATACATGCGTACACGTAACTGTCTTTTGAGTTTATCAATAGTCAGTAATTTACGTGCCTCACATACGATAATGCAACAAGTAGCCAAAGGTTATTTCGTTTTCGTGGAAGTGTTTTGGCTGTGTGCTATATTTCTACCGAACAACGCCAGTACACGAGTCCTGCTAATAAGAAATAGCTGTTTATGTGTGTATGCGTACATGCGAACGTGTTTGGAGTTATCAGTACGCCTCATATAGTATTTATTTAATGTACGGCTATTTTATCGTTTGAATTCTATCCTCCGTGTATAAAAGCATACACACATAAAAGCATAACATCCAATAACCATTTATTTCGATCGTTCTTTTGTTTTTTGTTCTTGTTTTATATTATTCGCTGCGATCTGCCACTTATCTTTCGCGTAAAGACATGGCCTAGGGTGAAATCGGATAATTATTTGACACAAGTTTATTACAATCTCGTAAGTCATTGCAAGAGTTTTAAATGTTTTAGCTCGTGTGAATAATTGATAAACTCAAAAGAAGTTGAATAGAATTTTAAAAAAAAACAATAACGAAAATGAGAAAAAAAGAAAAAAGAAAGTAAGAAGAAGAAAAAAGAAAGATAGATGAAGGAAACAGACTAAGAAGAAATAGTAAAAGGAAGAAGAACTCTAAGAAACTGAAAAAAAGAGAAGACGAAAGAGATGGAAAAATAGAAGAATAAATAGAGGAGTAAAAAAAATTAACAACGAATTGTTAGCAGAAAAAGCAATAGACAAAAGAAGTAGAAGGGAAAATAGAAAGAAATAGAAGAAGCAATAGAAGATAAAGGGACATTGAATTTAAAGACGTACACGATCAAAAAGAAAGGAGAGAAATAAAATATGAAGAAGAAATAGAAAAAATAGAAAATAGAGAAGATTGAACACAAAGGGAAAGTAGAAGCAAATAAAAGAAAGTATTACTGTAACAGAACACGTATGAGCGCGCGTGAAAATATCAGCAGCAGCAGACAGGTAGGTGGCTCGCAGAAAATATTAGCAGCAGCAGCAGTCGTTAAATCATAAATGCAAATTAGCAAATGTGCGCAAAATTGCCTTACAGGATAAAGTAGAAACAAACACTCTACGTGGTCGAGGAGAGAAGCAAGTTCCTTTCTGGCAATATGGACGTGTTAGTCGAATACGAGAAAGCGCTTGTTGAAGCAACGTCAAATTTGCGAGGAGGGAGAAACTTTTAAAAACACATGCATATGCGAAAAAACTTCGGAAATATAATGAAATGCGTTGTTTTGGAAGAACCACGAATAAATGCATTTTATTTGCAATAAAAAATATTGAATAGAATTATCATTTCTTTCTATTTATTTTTGTTTGTTTCTTCCTACCTGTATTTTTTTTTTACCTAAAAAAGTTGAAGTGTAACGACGACGGGAGTTGTATACTTAAAATAAGCGACATTTTATGACCAGGAATTTATTTTTCTACATTGTCGCCACCATTCTCAATGCACGTTTGTCAACTATGACCGATGGCTGTACATAGGCGTCTGAAGCGAGCTTTTTCATACAAAGGTCGTTCTAAAAGTAAAACCTCCTATTTTTCTCTTTTTAACTATAAAAGTTGAAGAGCTAAAAAGACTGGAATAGTACTGTTAAAATAAGCGACCTGTTATCCACCGGAATTTATTGTTGCACATAGTCACTATCATTCTAAATGCAATTTTGCCAGGAACTCAATGACGCATCTCTGCTTCTGTCACACGTTCGTTACGGGTTGCTTGCTTAATGTCTCACACCGTCAATTTTCAGTATAAGGATAAAAATTCTACATCATAAATGCATAACTTCACGCATCATAACAATGCACTTTGCAATCCCTTGTTATCCATTGGGGTATTATTTATTAATTTAATTATATATTGCAGACTATTATCCTCATTTTTTAGTTGTTGGTTAATTTGTGAGGATAATAGTCCGCAATATATAATTAAATTAATAAATAATACTCATCTCAATAAGGAATATAGGTTGAAAAGCGCCCTCATATACATATCACGTTTATAGATATATAGATAAAGTTGAAGTGCGTTTAGCTTGAGGAATTCGTTCTTGCACGTCATAGAAAATCACGTCTATTGCACAAAGGAGATCGAACTGTGTTATCTTGATACTAAACTGCCTTTCCGGTCTTAACAGACTTTCATGAAAATTCCAAAGTTTCCTTGGCCAGATAGCAAGAAGTCTAAAAAGAATACTCCTTTCTTTATATCTCTACGTCTCTCTCTCTCTCTCTCTCTCTCTCTCTCTCTCGATCGATCGATCGATCGATCGATCGATCAATCGTTCCTCCCCCTCTATATACAGTCTCCTCTCTTTCTATCACAGGTATTATTTCATATCAAGGATTCATAGAAAGATCACTCTAAATGTCAACAATCCGTCACTAATTTTGTTCCCATTGATCCTTAAACAACTATTATTATCGATAAAAAAAATTGATTATATTCTGATATGATCCCGCCGAACGGGGTATATATAGTTTGAAGTAGTGAGTGGTCTTACTTCACTTCGAGTAATAAATCTGGTGTCCCTAGCGTGAGGCTTGTGTGCCTTTATAATTTCTGATTTTTTTTTTCAATTTTCATTGCTTTGAAGAGTGTAATGCTGGATATGGGGCAGCCAAACCAGCTGCCAACACTCCCCTGCTTTTTATTGAAACCAACCGAGCGCTCTTTTTAGTAACCTCGCTGTTCCCTTAAGTGCAATTTTCTGGATCTCTTTTAAACGTGGTTCACCAGGAATATTAGTTAGGTAAGACTTTAGATTTGCATACAAGCGTGTGTAAATATATTCTTTTTAAACTTCTTGCTATCTGGCCAAGGCAATTTGGGAATTTTCATGATAGTCTGTTAAGAGGCAGTTAGGTATCAAGATACAACAGTTCGATCTCATACAAAACAGAAAAAAGCCCTTTATACCCTAGACTGGCAGGAAAACCAATCGTTGCTTAGGAGTAAATGAAATAACACTATTAATATATTTTAATTTCATTCCTAACGCCATATCACTTTTTTACGGCCCCCTTTCCATTTATTTCGCTTCATGATAGGTTATTAATCGGTGTATGCTCTAATCTGTTACCTAAGGTGTAACACTATTTAACAGGTGGAAATTTGACAGGCGCTGTTACTTCGGGTAAAATATATCAATAGCTCGCAACGATTTTGTTCACTAGAAGGGTTATATACCTATTGAGTTTTGATTCAGACCTGTAAATTTTTGATACTCTGTAAAATGGAAAATTAAAGTAGATACAGTAAAGTTGAGATTATGAACATCTTCCCTCGATGCTAACGATGTCTTGTGGCGTCATTTATTTTAATTGTAGAACCACCTAAATACAGATTAGACCGTTCCGATAATAAAAGGGGGCAAAAAATAGGAATTGGGTTTACTTTCGTAATTCTAGATTCCTTTATTTTAGGTTTTATTCCTTACATTCCCATGTTATTGACGTAGGAGGAAATTTCTGTTTTCGTTATCATAGTCTATCTATCTTACATATTATTGATTAGCATTTTACCTTAAAGTAGTATTTCTGCTGTTTAGCGTTTACATTAAGTGGATTCATGCCTTGTCTGGAGCGATACCCATTAATAAAATATATAATACTTTGACTTCATCAACTTGAGGAGTTAAGTACCAAAAGCTACACTGAATTGCTTTAATATAACCTTATTCTTCTTTTTAACGCAGGTGACTTATTTATTTGTCTCCTTCTTTAGGGGTCCATATTAAAAGATGACAGGAGTTCATATTGCGAGACATATTAATGGGGACATATATAAGGATGGTGATGACAATTTTGATGGGAAGACGTTTATAAATATTACATCATGACGACGACTGTGACAATTCTTTCAGGTTTCATATTAATACGGACTGGGAGATATATGCAACAGTTCTTATACACATATAGAGAAGAGGAGATACTTCACTTATGATGGATGGTGAGGACACATAATACTTGGAAAAGTTTACGCAAAGTTCTTACAAGATGATGATAAAACACATTTACCTTTTTGTTGTAAGGAATGACGAGACGAATAGTTACAAACATATTTGGTTCTTTATTTAATCAACTAATCGGTGACGTCAGGAATTCAACTTGGATCTACATCGTCTAAACTTTGACCCTTTGCTTCTAAGGGCCTCTACTCTCCAACTGAGTATCTCTCACCAACTCTGTCTTCCAACTGCACTCCGAACCCACAGAATCGTATATTGAGAAATCTCCTTTGTTTCTAACATCAGAAATGTGTTTTTCAAACGTGACTAATTTTCATGTGGCTTTACATATGTTTTTCCAAACAAACTTTTGGCAAACAAATGAATCCTTAATCCTAATTCTAACCTATTTTTAAACTATATTTTTAATTTATATTCTCCATTCTTTTAACTGACATATTTAATATTCAGATTTCTAAAAGAATGGACAATCGACTCTTCTTTAGATATAAACAATAGTTAACTATTTCTAATAGAATTAACAATGGACTTAATTTCTAACATTCCATTTTCCATTATTATCTTTAACACTTACCTTCAGGGTTCGATTCTAACCTTATCCTAATATCACTTTCACTTATCTCATATGTCTTCTTACTTACATGATAAGGGGCAGCCCTTCCATGTAAGACTTCGAACGTATACTAGTTTCGGATATAATCGTTTATTTGCCCCTTCTGAAACATTGCATATATTTTTACAAAAAATCATGCAATCCTATCATTGTTTTGATCTTCAAACACCGGTGTTATCAGTTGGATTAGCATCATCAAATATAGATACGAGTCAATCCGCAAATCGCGGGTACTGAACTATTTGTTCATAACTTTTTCAAATATTAAAGCACGAAATTCAATAAGCTGTTTTTCGGAAACTGGCGCAAATCTTACATTTTTTAACGGAGTGAAATAGAATTTTCCATGAGCTACAACTCAGAAGCGTGTGTTCGTGTGTGTGCATGTGTGTGCGTGCGTGTGTGCGTGCGTGTGTGCGTTTATTGGAGAAATATACACTTTCGATTATAATTCACCTTTTATTCATATAAATATGTGTTGGTGATTTTCTGAATTGTGCTTGATAATTGGCATATGCGAGTTGACTTTAATTTATGAACATTTTACTTGAGATTAATTATCTCAGATAAAAAAAAGAACCTTAAGTGAAAAAATGAAGGAATCTGATTTACGGGAGAAAAATTATTTGCCTTTTCTCTCCTACTACTTAAACAAAGGAACATCTTCCAGAAAAACTGTTTTTGGAAACTCACACCGGAAACTGATTATCTCTTTGTTGGCTTTTCACTACCCTTAATCGAAATGATGACTTTTCTAAAAACAAATCGTTGCTTTTACAATACAAGCTACTAATAAACAAACTTACTTAACCAATGAAACATTTTCTACAACAGCCGTTTTTGGAAACACACATTGAAAACTGATTAAGTATCTCTTAGCTGGTATTTCACTGCACTATATTCAAAACTATTCAGCCAATTCTGGGTCTAGACATTTAAATAAATCGTTGCCTTTAGTGTATAAGTGCAAGAGTAACCTTCAAATAATATCTAACAAGTGTGTCATGATATTAGATCCATGTTTGACGAGAAATATTCAAAATTGACATAATTATATGATCGTTTCTACCCGAAGAGGGGGCTGACAAAAAGTTGACATTTTGATATGTTGAAATAAATAAATGGTAAGACCATTAGCACCTATTTGGAATATAGCTTCAAATAATTTCTAATATATTTCCGATAACGTTTTAAAAAATGCAAAATATTTTGAAAACGATAACATTTTGTAATTTGCGCTGATTGTGAATGCTTCCTTTTTGGATTCCTACTTTTAACCGGTAGGAGAGGACTAAGCAAACTAAATCTATTTCACGCTCATCAAATTTCCATGAAAATGATCCTTCGTTTACTCAACAATTTAAATGGGAAGGACTTTGAGAAAATGTTGCAAGGAATATTAAATGTATCGTGTTACTGACAAACACATAATGGAAAAAGGTTTTAAAGGATATTAAATGCTTTAACTCAAGAATATGACAAAATTCACCTCGAAGATATTACAAAATTTCAGAAATGTCTATTAAGGAATGCTATTACATGGAAAAAATTCTCACAGACCTTCTTGGAAAATGGCTACTGGCAAGATACGAGAGAAATTACTTTTTTTAAAGCAAAATAGAACTATCCATAAAATAAAAAAATAACTATTTACCGTCATAGCCTAGATGAAATACATGATAAAAAGACCCTTATTAGTTTCTTGTGTAAAAATCTTCTTTTTTCTTAATTAAGAGCCATTGACTATGAAGAATCCGAATTTAATTACTGGAATGAGATAATTAATACCTGTATGCATAAGCAACCCTACTACCATAAATGTAAAGTTGTCTTGAATAGAACCGTCCTAAACAGGTGCGTCTTCTTTAACTTGGCAATCTTCTGTTGAATATTGTGAATTTTGCTGATAGTAATTTCAAATGGGTCCTAAGTTGCTAAGAAATGTTGGTCTAAACATTTGAAATTTTACATAAAGGGTATTAAGACATTGAGTAAGCTTTTTAATCGGTTTTTGGCCAAAGATTTGGCTGCCTAGTGATCAAAGTTAAAGAAAATTTGACTTCTGAGGTCTCTAGCAAACTATTCAGCCAATTTTGGGTCTACACATTTGACATTTTCATAAAGAGTATTCAGACATGCAGCAACCAGTTTTGGGGCGAAAATTTGGCTGCAAGAAATTTAGAAGAGTTGACCTTTGCAGACTCTAGCAAACTTTTTTGTCTAAACACTTGAAATTTTAGATGTAAGTTACTTGGACGTGAGTCAAACTTTTTAATATATACATATATATATATATATATATATATATATATATATATATATATATATATATATAAAGTTATGAACAGTACATAGGGCACGATCAAAGCCGGGCTGAACTGCTAGTCTCAAATAAAAAGGAGTTTTCAAGTGAAAGGACTCTCTTATACAGGAGGAGAAGAAACTCTCATTTACAGGAGGAAAACGAACTCTCGTGTACGGAAGAAACGGGATTTACCTTGCTTCTACTAATAAACAAACTTACTTAACCAATGAAACATCTTCTAGAACAGCCGTTTTTGGAAACACACACTGAAAACTGATTAAGTATCTCTTAGCTGGTATTTCACTGCACTTTATCGAAAAGATGAGTAAATCGCTGCCTTTAGTGTATAAGTGCAAGGGTACCTTCAAATAATATCTAACAAGTGTGTTATGATATTATATCCATGTTTGACGAAAAATATTCAAAATTGACATAATTATATGATCGTTTCTACCCGAAGAGGGGGCTGACAAAAAGTGGACATTTTGATATGTTGAAATAAATAAATGGTAAGATCATTGGCATCTAATTTGGAATATAGCTGTTTTTTCATCTATTGCTATATCATATATATTAGACATCAAGAGGAGATTATAGATAGATAGATAAATGCCTGTTCACATATACTTTTTCATGATAAAGCAAGAACCCAGAATTAGATGGAATCGAGCAATTGCATCGACAACGGACAACGCCAGACCCAAAGTAGGTTTCGATGTATTGCATCTCATCAGTAACGTGCTCCGACATAGGCGCGAATCCAGTCGTCGCACGCATGAAGTGTGCAATACTGACGACCGAACCATATGGGCCACGGCGCAATCTGTTGGCTATGCCTTGATTTTAATTTTTATTTCTTATCTAGTTCTACATTCTACCATGTGACAAGTCATGCGTCCTATACAACTAAGATAGTTACTGCTGGGATGCAGGCGGTAGATATCACATCTACAAGCATTAATTGAAATTAGCCGACCCCCCAGACACGATTACGGAACAAGGTATTTGTTGAGAGACATCACGTCTCTACGAAGGATGAACCGCTTTTTCTTCATATATTAGACATTAAGAGGAGATTATATATATATATATATATATATATATATATATATATATATATATATATATATATATATACCTGTTCACATATTTTTTGATACATATATATATTTATTTTATTATACATATATATATATATTTATTTTCCCTTTTCTCTCTCTCTCTCTTTCTCTCTCTCTCTTTCTCTCTCTCTCTCTCTCTCTCTCTAATCATCGTACATAAAATTAATCATAGTTGATCTTTTAGTCTCTGGAACGGAAATAAATAATGTTATACATTTATTCGTCCCAACTTAATGTATTTCCTCTCCTCCCCCTCTCTCTCTCCACACACACACACACACACACACACACACATACATATATATATATATATATATATATAGAGAGAGAGAGAGAGAGAGAGAAAGAAAGAGAGGGAGAGAAAGAAAGAGAGAGAGAAAGAGAGAGAGATATGAAGAAGCGGCAATTATGTACAAGGTAAACGAGATGTAAAAAAAAATAAACCTTATAAAAAGTTTTACGTTTCAATATAATTACTCATTTGTGTATCTGGCTCCGAGAAAAACCGGATTTGTTCGTTAAAGATATTGGCTAAGCAATGCCAAAGTTTCAGGTCACAGCTTGACGTTATTGATGAAATATAATTAAACACGGTGCAAGCAATCCAGCTAGGCTATTGAACCATGATTTATTAATGTTTTTTTGTATTTCTTCTCTGCGAATAATTGCGAGGTCACCAGATATGACCCTATTTCATCGGGCATGTCTCTCCACCGGTTGAAGTAGCATTTTGAGGGTCATAAACTCTTGTGGAACCCATTCAATCAAAATAAACTGGGGAACAATTGAAAGAGCGGACACATTTGTATTCTTGCCTTAAAAACTAACGACGGGTATGTTTATAGGTAGTCTATTAAGCGTAACCATTCAACAATGTGTACAGCATAAGCACGTTGACATAAGGGTTCTCGTAAGGCAAAGTTAAGCGACGATGACCAACGTCATTACAAGATGGGGAACCATTTTAGAATACAAGTGTCAGATAAAGGAACTTGGAAATCGTTCACACAAAATTTCCAGGTTAGTAGAGAACAAAGAAAATACTGTCGGACTTGTACACATATATTGACCTTTGATGGTACACAGAAAGAATTTTGTCAACAAAAACAAGAGGTCCGACGAACAAAGGAACAGAGAATGAGAGACGGAAATAGACGCACGATCTTACGTCGTCAGCTCGTCAACCCTAACCCTTTAACCCTTGCTCGATACGTCCAATGACCACTGCAGGCAAAATAATCAATAGAAAACAGTTTATGCATATGATTGTCGAACGACTGGAACTAACTCGACTGTATATGTTTATTAGCAGCACGCATCTTCGTAGAAGTGCAACACACATGATTATACATACGTGAGCGATAAATGGATAAATCGTTACAGAAAGACAAATTATACAGAGCGTTGTGTGCAGAACGAGGGCACGTGGAGCCTACAAGCACTTACGTTTTTCAGCTTCTTTCGCCTGGATATACAGAAAAAAATCACTTCAAAAAAGTATGTAAAACGAAACATGTGTAAACGAATACAGGACGAAAATAGACAAATTTTTATGTAAAGAAGGATAATATATAAAATACTGGATCAAGAAATGGAGATACAAAAATCAAAATCTAAATCAACAATTGTGTTGTTAAAATGCAAATAGATACTGGCAGTGAAGTAACCATAATACCCAGAAATTGTTGGAGAAAATGGGAAAACCGTTTTTTTTTTAAAGCAATGTACAATTACGTCAGTTTGATGGCTCGGTTATAGCAATTATGGGTTACTTTGAAGGTCCAATAGAACTGAAAGAAAAATATGAAATAGTACACATTATAGTTACAAATTGCCGAGAAACGCATGGACTATTCGTTAGTAATAGCTACGTTTCGAAATTAATAAGGGAAGATTTATTAAAACCTGCCCCTTTAGGAGGAAGTAATTGGGCATCACGCATTGTGGTATTGAAAACAAGACCGTGACTTGAGAATTTGTGGAGATTATAAAATGGGGGTGAACCATAAATTTTGCGCCGACTCGTACCCTATTCCGAATGTGGAAGTAGCTTTACATAAACTTACCATAATGAAAGCATTTTCGAAGATATACCTAAAATGAACTTAGCACCAAATACCTATGGATGAAAATTTTAAAGAATGACGACGATAAACACACCTATAGGCATGTTAAGGTGGAAAAGGATGTCATATGGTATAAAAATGGCAAGTGCAATTTTTCAAAACGTTATTGAAAAAGTAATAAGAAATGTTGAAAATACCATCTGTTATCAAGACGATATATGTGTTGGAGATTTAAATGAAGATGATTTAAAGAAAAAAACTGAAAATATACTGAACCAGCTAAAAGACGCTGGCATGACAGTAAATACAAAAAAGTGCGTAACCAACAGTAATGAAATATCATTTTTGGATTAATCAATATAAAATGAAGGGATCTCTCCAGATGAAGCGCTAATAGAGAAAATTTTAAAAGTGTCTACACCAAAGAATAAAAAAGAGTTGGAGTCTTCCTTGTGTTTGGTAAACTTTTATAGAAAACATGTACCAAAACACAATGAATTGACAGAATCATTTGCGAAGTTAAGAAAAAAAATGCGGAGTTCATTTTGTTAGAACGCCAACAGAAAGCCTTTGAAAACTTAAAACAGATTCTGGCGATCAAGCCAATATTACAAATTTTTTACCCTAAGCAAAACATAACTCTAACTACTTACGCTAGTGATCATTCTGTATCCGGTATTTTGTCACAAGATAGTCATCCCGTAATGTACTTATCGAGGAGATTAACAGCGACTAGACACACGTATTTTAATATAGAAAGAGCGGTACTAGCCATAGTGTGGACAACGGACAGAGCAAGCCAGTTCTTGATAGGAAAAAAATTCTTGTGAAAAGTGGAGGAACAGTGCGATTATAGGGAAAGGCGTGATAGATCCAGATCTTCAAGAAAAGAGAGAGAGATCATAGAAGATGTTCAGGAGGGCACGGGAATAAGTACAAGAAGTACTCGCGGCTTAAAACCCCTCCGTTATAGGGAGACGTAGTGATATTCAAAACAAGTATAATTTACATATGAGCAGATAGCACATATTTAGAAACTGACACCAATTAGAATAAGGGGTTGTTGAACGCTTGCTAAGCGTTATACCCGGCACATCAATAATAATAAATTTTACGGTCTAAAAGACTAAAACAAGTGCAGACTTTTTTCAATAAACAAACATTTTTATTAAAATCTAATTCGATATTTCGATTCATAAGAGAATCTTCATCTGGAAAATATACATTTTGCTTTCTTTTTTACGTACCACGGTGGTTGGTGGTAATGTTTAGCACGTTTCCTTTCAGATGTTGGCGAAGTGTAACGTTCAAATGTTTGATATAGTAGAAAACGCCGGTCGAGCGTGTATTTGTTAAGTAATAGAAAGTCAACAGTTTACAAGCACTTCGCAAACATCTGACGGAAAACGTTCCAAGCCTTAACACTACCACCATGGTACATAAAAAAACTGTATTTCCTGATGAAATTTCTCTTATTAATCGAAATATCGAATTTAAGATTAATAAATAAATATTTTATTTCTTGAAAAGAAAAAGTCTGGACTTGTTTTTTGTCTTTTTCATTTCCTGTCAACAGTGCTTAAAAGCAGTAGACTTTTTATTATTCAATAATAATAATAATAATAATAATAATAATAAACAGTAACAACAATTATAATAATAACAATAACAATTATAACAATAACAATAACAATAACAATAATAATAACAATTATAATAATAATAACAGTAACAATTATAATAATAATAACAATAACAATTATAATAATAATAACAATAACAATAATAATAACAATAACAATTATAATAATAATAACAGTAACAATTATAATAATAATAACAATAAAAATTATAATAATAATAACAATAACAATTTTCCATAATAATTTTCCATAATAATAATAACAATAATAACAATAATAATAATAATAATAACAATAACAATTATAATAATAAACAGCAGCAACAATTATAATAATAATAACAATTATAATAATAAATAGAAGAAGAAACTACAAATATCTGAGAATCCTAGAATCAGACATCGGTAAAGCAACAGAAATGATAATGAAAATTAGAAAGGAGTAACTCAGAAAGGCAAAAAACTTCTCAAAACCAAACTATATAGTAGAAACTTAATAAAAGGTGTACACATATAGGCAGTGTCACTAGTAAAATAATCCGGACCGTTTATAGTGTGGACCAATGAAAAATCCAGACAACTTGGCCAGAAAATAACACCAATAATGGTATGACTATTAGAAACAACACAAAAAAAAAACGAAGAAACGAATTGGAACCAGATGGGTTGGCTGAAACCATACGATACAATGGATAACAATAATGAAAACGGCTGAAATATTAAAGAAATTTACGTGTATAAATAATCGGTGAAATCCCCAATATATATATGTATATAGCCAGGAACCAGATACAATATGCCACACCCTAAGTAATCAAAAAAGAAATAATCGACCATAAGAAAGAGTAGAGAATGATTAATGGCCAGTAGGAACATCACACGGTGGTGCACTAACACTGAATATTAAAAGATTGCAAAGAGATTGGTTCACTGTTTACAAGTACAATAAAAAAAGTTATGGTTATTCCAGAAGAGCGGCGCTTCATTTCGCAAGACATGGCCGACAGGAGAAGACGGACTAATTGTATTTATTGGACATTTTGTGCGGTCACTTTGTAAAGGTTAAAGTGCTTTCAACAGAAGTCAGAACGAGACCATTAATTGTTATTAACGCAACGGAAATAAGAAAGCAGGAACGGAAATATCGATTCAGAAACTTTAATTGCAATCATCAAATGTAAGAACACGCATGCCCCAGTCATCATCATTATCATCATGATCAGAATAATAATAATAATAATAATAATAATAATAATAATAATAATATTAATAATAATAATAATAATGATAATAATAATAACATAATTTTAAAAGTGAATATCGATTTTAACTAAATACACAAGTAGAAAAATATATGAACACGTAATAATATAATAATGAAATAATAACAAAATAATAATAATAATAATAATAATAATAATAATAATAATAATAATAATAATAATAATAATAAAAATAACGAAATATTAGAATTGAATATCGATTTTAACTAAATAAACAGGTGGCAAAATATATAAATACGCAATAATAATAATAATAATAATAATAATAATAACAATGATCGTGCCAGCAGACCATAGGGTGAAGATCAAGGAGACAGAGAAGCAAGGAAGCGGAGAATATAGTGGATGAAGAAAGTCTAAATAACACCACGAATAGTAGAAGTGCTAGGAACAATACCTAAAAACTTTGAAGAAAAAATAGGAAAGATTGGAATCAGAAGGATGGTGGAGAAGATACAATGGATAACAATAATGAAAACGGCTGAGATATTAAGGAAAACCTTTGAATGAGGAGACTAACACTCATAAGCTCTAGGCACAAGCTGGAGAGATGTAAAATACAAAGAGGCATTACATGAAACCATGAAAACTGAAACTGCATAATTGCAAGTTACCCCCCCTGCGCCACATCCCCTTTTGTGTGTGTGTGTGTGTGTGTGTGTGTGTGTGTGTAACCATAAAATGACGGCACACGAAATAAGTCAGTAGGGTCAAGGAGGATGGGATGACCGAGGAGTAAAAGCACTAGCCAGACCCCCCACTGGATGAGTGCAAAGAGAACTGGGACCATGGGGAAGCTTATTGCAACCTAAATTCTAGTAAAGACTAATAGTCACGGCTAATAAAAGAAATCAATGGTAAGCGGCTGTTGCGATAACGAAAATTCAACTGCCAAGCTTATCGAAAGAGGTGGAGAGTACTGAAAATCTGGAAAGACTTGTTGTTACTCATACACCATAGAACGTCGCGGGATTGAAAAATCTTTGATGATGGCCTGTGCGATTATTCCTAGTGAGTAAACAACCACAACAACAACAACAATAATAATAATAATAATAATAATAATAATAATAATAATAATAATGATAATAATAATAATAATAATACCAAAAAATTTTGAAAAAAGAATACAAAAGATTGGAATCAGACCGATTACCGAAAAGATACCACAGATAACTATAAAGAAACCCCTTGAATGCAGAAACTAATACATATGAGCTACAGGCGCTAAACTTATAGAAACTACAACAGAAGTAAAATGGTAAAACAAAGAAACACCACGTAGAAGGAAGAAAAATGAAACTGTATAATTGCAAGTTAACCCCCTCAATTACGCCAAAAAAAAAGTGGCGGCGTTAATCGGCACAGTACCAAATAGTCGTAGAAGGGTCAAAGAGAATGGAAAGGTGAGAGAAAATATCAACCAGGTCTTTACTGGATGATCGCTAAGAGAACTAGAGCTTTTGGGAATCGTAGTGCCATCAAAATTTCAGTGAAAGCCAATGGTCTTTGCCAGCAAGAAATCAATGGCTGTTTCGATAACTCAAATATAGTTTCAAAAGTTATCGAAAAAGGTAGAAAGGTACTGGAAATTTGGGTAAAGTTGTTGTCACTCAGACTCCATGAAACGCCACAGGTTGTTCTCGATGGGAAATCGCCGAGTCGAAAAATTTCTAGGTTGGCATCTGAGAATACGTTTAAGTCACTGGGGGTATGCACCCTCGAATAAGCTCGTCTGGCAGATAAGCGATAAGGATATGCCTCGTGTACCGGAAACCTCCTACAAGATGTTTGCTGTAGCGAATGATGACACATTGAGCTTCGTGGATCACCTAAAATCCTTTGTAGCTGAGCTAACTAAACCCTGTGTATCGTTTTATTGCAGGTCAATATTTTTTTTTAATTTTGAAACGCAGAGAAGTGTAATTTGTTTCAATGGAAGAGCATAAAAAGATGCCTTTTCCCCTGATTTTTCGTGACATTTGAACAAATATTTTGAAAATCATGCAAAGTTTTCCATTTTCTGGTAATTTTAAGTGTGTTTCAAATTATTGAAAGTGTCTAAAGTGTATATTTTCGGTAAAAAAATAATAGTTTAACTTCATTTTTCTATTCATATGAAAGAAAGAACATATCCAGTAACAATATTAACCAAAAATGATTGATTGGAAAATCTGTGGACATAGTGTAGTGACAATTTTGGTTTATTGTAAGGGCAGTACGATCCTTCCTTTAGGTTTAAGGTGCCGTCTAACAAGTTTGAGTTATTTGTTCTTTTTCTATTGTTATGCTAAGGTCAAAACTGTTAAAAAAAACCTTTTAGTTTAATAATGGTACTATTGTATATCCTGGGCCTTGCTCCAGTTACTAATTGAGCGTTGTCCCTGTACAGATCTCCGTGTAAATTACTATTCCTGAATCTGGGTTTAAGTTCATTTAATAAGAAGATTCCGATCAAATCTATCACCTGATTCATTCAGAGTCTGACAATCCGTTTCTATATCGAAGTAATCCGGTGTGTTTTTCTGGTCCAGAGTTTGTTATCAAATTGTATTAGGGTTTTTTCGCTAGTAATATTAGTCTAATTTCTAATTCGGATAGGTCTGAGTTGTTTTAGCTAGGATGAGTGCCTTGCTTAATAGGATCGGGGAGATTGATTGGTAATAGTTATCTATCTCAAATGTTATGAAGTTTATCATTGATTTATATTTTAGGTTTAGGCACCAGTCTATGACATCGTCTAATGATTGCTAGAGAGAGAAGCTTATTTTCTTTTTATATTTGGTATTATTCTGTCAATTATTATTTTCCCTAGGCTTGATTGTGAAGGGCAAATTAGTTTGAGAGATGGGTTGCTTATAAAGTTTGGCTTATGGTCCTTTGAAGAGAATCTTGGAGTAGCTGGGGTGAGTATTTCTGTGTGGTTATTTAAGTTTATGTTAGTAAGAAGGCTTTCAGCTTTGGCATTAATAGTTTGCAGTGAATTTTGTATTTTAAGTATACTTATTTTGTATTTTAAGTGTGTTTGTGTGTGTGTGTTTGTGTGTGTTTGTGTGTGTGTGTGTGTGTGTGTGTGTGTGTGTGTGTGTGTGTGTGTGTGTGTGTGTGTGTGTGTGTGTGTGTGTGGTGTCTTTTATATTTTATAGGGGAATTAGACCTGGAGTCTAAAGAGCAGAGTTTATCTTAATGTATTTTGATGTATTCATAATTTACTATTATTAATATTTTTACTCTCTCTCTCTCTCTCTCTCTCTATATATATATATATATATATATATATATATATATATATATATATATCCTGGGGCATTTGATCTATGCAGTTCTATGCCTTCTCTTCTGTCTTTAAAAAGTTAGTTTATTGCTAAACGCCTGAGATGTCCATATGTGGACATACTATTTTTGTGGTCCAAGTTGCTCCTATCTACCTTGATCTTTTCGCTCTGGAAGTGCGGGGCGGATTAAATACTAGCGATTCCAGATCGAATATGTCAAGAAATATCACTAAAGAGATGCGAATGTCAAGATGCCGAAAAAAATCAGGCGATGATGTTTAACTTTTAATTTCTTGAGACAATAACGTGAGTATCGTAATCCCTCTTATCTCATTACTGTATAAAACATTTATAAGAGAATTGTCTATCACTACGTCGGCATAATGGCCACAAATACATTTTCCAAAATCTCGCAGCGATAATCGCACAGGTTGAACGGACGTCTGTTAAGCATATCTTCTTAGTTTTATACGTTCGTTTCTACATTTGTTTGTTTATTGTTTGTGTAGTATTTATTTGATGGTATTCAGAGCATAAGCGATTGAATCTCGGTCGTTCTTATTAATGGAAGGAATCGCTACACAACAACAGAGTTATGACAAGACAAACTTGTCCTTCTCATGGGTCACTGCTTACAATTCCAATCAATACGGCCATTAAAGCAAATTAACGTCTATCGCAATGGCTCGGACGACTAACGGCGTTTCGGAAAGCCAGGAGACGATTGTCAAGAAAATGGCGTAGCCGCCAGTATACTCGGTTAAACGTCGGTAGGGGGTGTAATGGGAGCGTTAAAGCACGACCTCTGTTAAGCAGGCCTGTTCACTGAAAAATGACGTCATGCATGTGGTAATCAAGCAAGATCTATCAACCAGACTGCCGACAATAAATGGTAGCTTTTAAAAAAAGCATTAGAAAACGCCAAAAATTCATTTTAAAAAGAGAATGTTGGACATTTGGCAGGTGACCATGGGAAGAGATGCATTCGATGAGTTGCACACACGCAAATGGATTCCATTTGAGAAATACGAGGCTTTCCGCCATTATCGTCTGGAATGAATAATTTTACCAGAAATATGTGAGAGAAATATTGGTCAAAGAAGTAGAGCCACAGGAAATTTAGAATAAAATAATGTTTATATAAATCGACAACAGAAAGTGAACAGGACACAACCGAGAGTTGGTCATAGAACGAGGACAAGTTGCCAAAACATCCACACCACACCCCTGCCACACGCCTTCACTGATGTCACACCCGTCAAACTAAATCGAAAAGGTTGTTAATGGCAATAAACAAAATATTTTTATAACCCAGATTTTTGTGTTTTATTCGCTGTCAAGTGTATATATCGTAGACATTGACAAAAGTCGATTTAGAAATTATATAGACTGGAAAGAACATTGAAAAACCGGCCGTGGCGAATATATGACAAGAAAAATAATGAACATGAATTTGAAATCAATTGAAATGAATCGCTCTCGTCTTGGGAAGGCCTCATGTTTTGACAAGCTTCTGGGCTTGACCTTTACTCCTGATCTGAAATGGAATACATACATCCAATCAGTTGCCGCTGGAAAAATGGTAGGATCCTTCTATAGCTCCAGTAGTTATCTCACTTCTGATGTGATTCTCTATCTATATAAAAGCCAGGTACGTCCAAGGATGGAGTACTGTTGACACATCTGGGCAGGAGCTGATAGGAGCATCTTATCCTGCCCTGACAGAGTTCAAAATAGACTTCGTAGCTTAGTGGGGTTGCCCTTTTCTCTTCTCTGCAACCTCTTTCCCACAGAAAAGACGTTGCGAGCCTGTCTCTGCTTTATCGTTATTTTCATGGCAAGTGCTCGTCTGAGCTCCAATCTATGGTTCCTCTCGCCAAACATTCACGAAAAAAACACTAGTCTAGCCAACACTACTATCAACAATTTCCCCCACTCTTTATCCGTGCCTAAACCTAATCGTAGATTCCGTTAACAAAGCTTCTGTCTTAAGAACTGCACGCCTGTGGAACTGTCTTCCGTTTTCCTGCTTTCCAGCTGACTACAATCTGATTGTCTTCAAGTCCAACGTAAACAAGTTCTTGATGAACCATCCCGCTATGTAATCCAATTTACAAAATTTTATCTATTTACGATTGCTACGCTTTAATTCCATTGACTACTGTACACCCATTAACCCTTATCCTCGAGTGGCCTCCGGGCCTTGATAAGTGGTGACTCCTATGTAAATATATATATATATATATATATATATATATATATATATATTCGATATTAATTTAAAGAAAAAAACAAGAATTAATTTAAAAGAAAAAAATGTGCTGTTTCAGTTAAAAGTAAATCAACATTGCATTGTTTCATAAATTTGAAAAACTAAAAATCGTTATTTATTTTTATTATGTAAATAATTTTTATTTAGATATTTGCCTACAAAGTCAATATATAAACAAAACCGCCGATAGATTAACAAAGCGAAATAATTACTAGATAAAAGATTAAATACGAGTTGCCTTCAATAAGGTTCCAGACTTTTTTCGTATAGGCATTTAGTACACACTTGAACTTCTAGTCCCTTTCGAAGTAATCTCCTCCGGTTGCAATGCACTTGTTGTACCGTTCCAACAACTTCTGGAAGGGCCATAGATGTTCTATTGTGTGAGCGTCTCAATGACCCTCGTCACAGTCTTTTTCATCTCTTGAACTGTCTCATAACGATATCTTGTGAGATTTTCCTTGAGCTTAGGGAATAACCAAAAATAACAGGGAGCAAGGTCTCGACTATAGGGAGAGTGAGGAACTGTCTTGATGTCTATCCTGGTCAAATAATCTGTGACAAGGATGGAGTTATAAACTGCGCACATGGAATAAACTTCGCAAACATTGTCCGTATCTACAGTTCCTCGCAAATAATTGTGTTTACAGTTCCCACACTGACATCAAACTGTGCACTTATTTTCGCTAATCTAATGTAAACTGGTGTGTAAACGTAATTATTCCGCATATATATATATATATATATATATATATATATATATATGCATATATATATAAATATATATATATATACATATATAAACCCATATATATAAACCCATATATATATAAACCTATGATAATTATCACTGAAATTCTTTATTTCGACAATCAATTCTGGTGCTCTGACTTACTTACTCCTCCCACACCTGTCATAATCCTTCACATACTCCCTACCTTCTTTGAATCTCTTATGTCATTCTAAAATCTGATGCTCAGTTTATGTAAGATGATCCAAAAGAGTCTGACGCATTTCATACGTTTTTGTGACATTTTTACAATTTTTACCAAGTATAAAACAGATTTTTACCAAGTATAAAACAGATTTTTACCAAGTATAAAACAGAATTTTTACCAAGTATAAAACCGATTTTTACCAAGTATAAAACAGATTTTTACCAAGTATAAAACAGATTTTTACCAAGCATAAAACAGATTTTTACCAAGTATAAAACAGAAGTTTTACCAAGTATAAAACAGATTTTTACCAAGTATAAAACAGACTTTTACAAAGTATAAAACAGATTTTTACCAAGTATAAAACAGAATTTTACCAAGTATAAAACAGAATTTTTACCAAGTATAAAACAGATTTTTACCAAGTATAAAACAGATTTTTACCAAGTATAAAACCGATTTTTACCAAGTATAAAACAGATTTTTACCAAGTATAAAACAGATTTTTACCAAGTATAAAACAGATTTTTACCAAGTATAAAATAGAATTTTTACCAAGTATACAACAGAATTTTACCAAGTATAAAACAGATTTTTACCAAGTATAAAACAGAATTTTACCAAGTATAAAACAGAATTTTACCAAGTATAAAACAGAATTTTTACCAAGTATAAAACAGATTTTTACCAAGTATAAAACAGAGTTTTTACCAAGTATAAAACAGAATTTTTACCAAGTATAAAACAGATTTTTACCAAGTATAAAACAGAATTTTTACCAAGTATAAAACAGATTTTTACCAAGTATAAAATAGAATTTTTACCAAGTATAAAACAGAATTTTACCAAGTATAAAACAGATTTTTACCAAGTATAAAACAGATTTTTACCAAGTATAAAACAGAATTTTACCAAGTATAAAACAAATTTTTACCAAGTATAAAACAGATTTTTACCAAGTATAAAACAGAATTTTTACCAAGTATAAAACAGAATTTTTACCAAGTATAAAACAGATTTTTACCAAGTATAAAACAGTATTTTTACCAAGTATAAAACAGAATTTTACCAAGTATAAAACAGAATTTTTACCAAGTATAAAACAGATTTTTACCAAGAAAAAAACAGATTTTTACCAGGTATAAAACAGATTTTTACCAAGTATAAAACAGATTTTTACCAAGTATAAAACAGAATTTTTACCAAGTATAAAACAGAATTTTTACCAAGTATAAAACAGAATTTTACCAAGTATAAAACAGATTTTTACCAAGTATAAAACAGAATTTTACCAAGTATAAAACAGAATTTTACCAAGTATAAAAAAGAATTTTACCAAGTATGAAACAGAATTTTACCAAGTATAAAACAGAATTTTATTGCATATCGGTCTTCTAAAGTGACTTCATGTCCAGATTGCATTTTGAAAATTTCCCAGCTGTGACAATCAGGCTTTAGTAGAGTGTATTCCAATTCCTGCTGTAGCTGTTTATTTGAAATTTGAATCATAAAAATTGGTCAGCCATCTCATAAGATGTATATCAATGACACACTGAATTTTAATGTGTCTATGACAATTTTAAATGCCTGCGTGATACACTCAAACAGTCTTTGTTTCAGTTTAAACTTCTCTCGGACGCCCAAGCCGTTCGGCACTGTCAAAAAGGAACAGACAAACAAAAAGTAAAACATCCGTGTCAGCAATTTTTTATTTATTTATTTTATTTTATTTTTTTTTTTTTTTTACATAAGTCGTTTGTTACCGTTTTTTTCCACGTCTCGCCGCTCGCTTAAAAGTTTCTTCCGACCGCACGCTAGCCACATTCAGTTCATTCTCGCTGTAATTTTACACGTCCGTCTTCTTCGACGTCGATTTTTTTGTCTTCCTGACTATATGGTGTCCTGTTTTCACTTTTTCTTCAGAAGCCAGCTGGCGCACACTTCCTAATTTGCATACGGGTCCAAACGCTGCTCCTGCTACTAATATAATCGCTTGCTATCCATCTTTAGGCTGCTGCTTATATTTTTATACGCGCTCATGTGCGTTTTGTTACACCTGTACAAATTTAGTCCTATAACTTATTTAAGGCACTTTGTAATTTAACAAATGAATTACCACCTTCAAATGTAATTTAACAAATGAATTACCACCTTCAAATGTCTACATGTGGTGAGTAATTGTTCTTTTCAAAGCGTCTTGTTTATCCGCCTGGGTGTGGCTTATTATAAACAACTCTGACGACAGCAGATAAACGAGATTGTAGGAAAGGTCTACCTAACGGACATCGTGATTAGGATCATCGACTCTTAATTTCTATCATGTTTACTCGCCAGAAAGTGACATATTCAAAACAGTCCTAGACCATGAAGGTTAAAAATGTGACCGAGCAAATGTTATTATTAGCAACATAAATTATCTAAAAAGAAATACTGTTTAAAATTTAGGCGAAAAACTTATTTGTCTTACCTGCATATTTGTGACCATTTTGCGTTAAAAAAACATAAATATTTAATATTTACAGAGATGTTTTTTCTCTCTTATCCTAATTATATTAGCACGAAGACAACGTGCGCTAACTTGCTTGTATAACGAAACTGGTATGTACCTCCCTTCTACCGCAGAAAGATGTGATACAAGGCCGGAATTGGAGAATGGTGAGCCAGTGCTCTCTGGCATTGCGAAACATACTTTAGCGGTCTCTCGCCCCCCCCCCGGGCTACAAACGAAAACCTTTTCATAAAGAAAGGATAAACCTGAAAAGATTATCTTCATATTTAGAATAAATTGTATAGCCCGACAAACAAGGACTAAAAGAAACCATATCAGACCATCCTGTGTTAGACTAATCACCGAGAAAGTATATTTAACTGGTATCAATGTTATTTTTTAAATCGTTTAAGATGAGGCTTCCGAATTTGTACGTGGTGAGACAACAACTATAAAAGACAGTAATTAAAAAAAAAAGGTTACAAGACTCAGCATTCCAGAGGACGGGTTGCCTGAAACGTGGTAAAACAACAATCATGAAGGTCCACCAAAAAAAGAAGACTTCTATCAATATATTTGAATAAAATTTCCGTGATACAACATTACATTTTGAACTACCGTATACATAGTAATTTGCAAACGTCCACGAACAGTTTTAAATATAATTGATTTGAATATTTATTTTATAAAAAAAACTTGTTTCTAATATTTTTTCATTTTAATTCTTTTTTAATTTAACAGTAAAATTCCTAATTACACTTGAAATGTTATTATTATACGAAAATGAATTAAATCACAAATTAATTCATCTTGTGGTTCATTCTTACAAAATATTATTGAGCGAGAAATATTTATAGATATTTCTACTGGGCAACGAAAAGTATATAAAGCTAGTTATATATATATATATATATATATATATATATATATATATATATATATATATAAATATATATATATATATATATAGAGAGAGAGAGAGTATATAAAGCTTGTTATACATATAAAGTGTGTGTGTTTATGTGTGTATATATATATAAATATATATATTATAAAGGGGAACGCCAAATATATAAAGCTAGTTATATATACATATATATATATATATATATACATATATATATATATATCCGTTGTTACCCAGTAATAACATTATACCTAATTAACTATGACGTCATATATAATGTATATTGTAAACAAACCAACAAATAATGAAATAAACAGACAGGAATACAACTTTATTATAATCGATTCTTTAAGAGGAAACTGATCGAGATTATTCAAAAGCCCAACAAATTGCTTTGGAGCTTATATAGAGTATAAATAAAAGAACACAATGGCAATATAAAAATATATACTTATGTATAGTAGAAACCCGGGATACAGTTGCCCTGAAATACGGTTTTTTGAGATTAAGATGTGGAAGTTTTTTCTGGACCCTTGTTTCTGTATTTGTGCTGCGCTACGGTGTTATTTATAATGTTATTTGATTATATGCATGTGTATTACATACTGTACTGTTATTATTTTTTTAATGGCGTATTCCAGGGTTATACTGCATATTTATTTATTTATTTATTCAATAAGGATGATACATCAATTTGGGGTGAAGGATAATTTTCATACCATGGTATTTCGAAGCTTAGTGGGGATGTCCTTTTATCTTCCCTGCAACCTCTCTCTTACAGAAGAGACGTTGCGAGCCTGTCTTGGTTATATCCTTATTTTCATGGCAAGTGCTCGTTTGAGCGCCAATCTCTGTCCCTCCATCGCTGATCTTTCACGAAAAACACTCGTATAGCTGAAACCACTGTCAATAACTTTCCCCACTCTTTATCTGTGCCTGAATCAAAACACAGATTCCATGAACAAAGCTTCCTATGCATGCCTGTGGAACACTCTTCCGTTTGCCTGTTTCCGAACTAACTACAACTTGGATGCTTTCAAGTCCAACATAAACAAATTCCTGATGAACAGTACCCTTAAGTAATCCACTTTATCAAAGCGTCATTACTAACGATTATACGATATTATTCCATTGATTACGGTACATGCAATAACCCTTATCCCTGAGTAGCCTCCGGGCCTTCATAAGGGATGACGCGTGTAATATATATATATATATATATATATATATATATATATATATATATATATATATATATATATATAGCATGTAGGAGATGCTGTAATAATTTCTACAGTCAAGCAAGGTTGCAGCTCACAAGAGCCATAAAAGCTAAAAAGCCGAAAATCTGAGACGATTTGGGCTCATCAGTTGATCACAGCAGAACTCGGGATTCTAATCCAGTAGCCTGCAAGGCGAGTACTCTGCCATTTGAGCAATCGTGCCACGCACAATAAAGTGTATTAATTAACTCAGATTAAGCAAAGGGCGCCGAAATCCAACTATAGAATGCACCTAATTCGTCTCAAACAAGGGGTGTTGTCATCGAACCACTAAGAACCGAGCCCCATAGTAAACCAGCTTCCAATCCCATCAGTTTCTTTTCAAAGATTTTAGGCTTGTAGAATCTTTCCTGGTGGCGGTTTTGTTTCTACCAATAGACAGTTTTTAAAACACTACCGCCAAAAGGCATCTCCAGTCTTTGCAGTCATCATCTCTCGTCCCTGTTAGCTCCTTACATCAATTCCATTGTCTGAAGCGATTTATATAGAAAACTTGTTATGAAATTAATAAATGGAAAAACTGAATCAGATTCAATATCTTTATATCAATTTTAAGTTCTCGCAGGAATTTTCGCTGTGAATTACAGATAACCTATTGGTTTTCTTATCTCCAACCGACTGGCTTCTTGCCCGGGAATATGTCCCATTCTTTATTTGCGAAGAACAAGAGCGTTGATCTTGAAAGCAAATCACATGAGATTTTTAAACTTCATAAACAAAAATATTTGACGTTTTCTTTGCATTTTTTTTGTTGTACTTTCTATTTTGATTTTGTATTTCCTTATTTATTTGTAAAGAAGATTTTTGTTCTTCGAGATTACAAGAACATAATATGTGTCTCTCTGATTTCTTTGTGAGATTATTATCAATGTTTATTGGGTTTTTTTCTCATTCCTTTACAGCTTTTACTATCCAGATAACTTACCCATACACTTTTCTCTTTTTTTCGCTTATATATATATATATATATATGTGTGTGTGTGTGTGTGCGTGTGTGTGTGTGTGTGTGTAATATTTTGATTGCAGGAATTCCCCTCTCGACCAAAGTACCATAGGTTTGCAACAACAGATGCCACATACAAATGTATTATATCTACACTATTATCCACTTCCTTATGTAACTTTAGAACGACATTTTAGACATATTTTCCATTATAATAAAATAGTACATTGTATCCTAGGAGCGCAATCTTTACAATCTGGTACCGGTATTAGGACTTTAGATTTAGAGGGGAAAAGCATTATTATCTACGTCTTCAAAAGATCGGAATCTTTAGAAGACGTAGATAATAATGCTTTCCCCTTTAAATCTAAAGTCCTAATACCGGCACCAGTAAACACCGGAAACTAATAAAGACATTATACTTATACCATCCTATCTAACATGTACCAACCTATCCCCCTTCGTAACTAGCTCATAAACTCATACACAACCCATTACCTTCCCTATCCGCGTTACTAAAATAATAGTTTCTCCCCTATAAACTTCCGGCATTATCATTAGCTCCGCGTTGACAAATTACTTATTCGAGAATACACATCTCAAATAAACTGACACGCTAGACATTAACAAATACGGTCGCTCTCGTTCCACTCTGCAATCATTTTAACATAAAACAAACTAATTGTGTTTTTCTTACTCCTAAATAAAATACTTCGTTTACTATATT
The DNA here is from genome assembly GCF_053919585.1 of Euprymna scolopes. Classification (NCBI taxonomy): domain Eukaryota; kingdom Metazoa; phylum Mollusca; class Cephalopoda; order Sepiida; family Sepiolidae; genus Euprymna; species Euprymna scolopes. The sequence goes on along the minus strand of NC_136514.1, from coordinate 21,041,934 downwards.
AATGTTAATTACACTTTTTTCTGCATAAACAAACAAGCATGTAAGCAGGAACTTGAAGGTTTAACAGAACAGCGAGCGAGAGACTATGGAAGCAAATATATATGGTGATAATGAGAGAGGGGGAATAGAGAGGAGCGTCGTCATCATAATAGACGTGCTAAACTTTTGAACTAATTTATTTGGTTTATACACGGATAGAAAGAACGCGAGAGAGGGAGAGAGAGGGGGAGGGAGATAGGGAGAAGCGTCATATTTATCGAAATTATGCTAAACTTTTGTACTCATTATATTTGGTTCAAAAAGTTATTCATTTCGAAGACTCGTAACGCAATAAGTTCACCGTTCGCTAGGCGACTAAAATGTTTCTCTTTTTCTTCACCTCATTTTCATCTTAGAGTTACACGTTCTAGCTAGGCTACTGCGAATATTTTTTGCGCTCGAAAGGGTATTCGACGCTATTTCATTTCCATAGGCAGGTGCTTCGTTTTTTTTTTTTCTGCGATAGCGCACGGGTAATAACGAATATTAAATTATTTGTTTTATTTTTAAACGCAAATAGGTTACAAAAAGTACTTTGTATTTGGCTTTTATTTATATATATTGAAAAATATTTCTGTTTACTTTAAAAACTTACAACTAATGCTAAATGTGTTGTTTTATTTTTAAATGCAAATAGGTCACGAACCTAAGTAACTTGTCTTTGCCTGATTTCTTATATTTTTATAGGTATAGATATTGACAAATATCTGTGAACAATATTTCTTTCAAAATTATAACAATTCTGTTTATGTTGTCTAAAATTCAAATTTAAAAAGGTTTACATTGTTTCAAATTACAAAGTGTTCTACTCATATTGTTTATAATACAAAAATTTTTGTATATATTGTTTAAAATAAATAACAACTGTTTATTATTTAAAGAGGACTTTCTGTTTATAGTCTTTCTTTTTTCTTTTTTAATACCGTTTATATGATTACATGGTAACATAGAGCTGGCTACCAGAATTTAGTTCGTTTTAAGTGAAAGAGGGTTCGAGAGTATTTTGCCACCTAAACTCTATAAACAGCATAAATACCATACTCTGAACCAGACCCTGTATACCCTGCATGCATTTCAAGTTTGTAGATCAAAAGGTTGAGAATTGTCCTCACACACACATTTTCACTTTTATAGATAAGCGAGAGAAATAGAAAAAGACCACGATAGTTAAAACTGTAAAGAAATAAGAAAAAAAACTCTATATACATTAAAACGTTCATTGACTATAATCTCGCAAAGAAAAGCTTCCTCTCGGTTCACTGCAACGGGCCCCAGACAAGAGCAGACAATAAACATTTTTTATTGATAAATGGATGATTTTACCGATTCCGATGACAATAAAGTATTGAAATCATAGGTTTTCTCTTGAATGTAGATTTACTTTCAATAAATAATATATACAAAAATCAAACTGGAATTAGAGTTCATAAACCTCCGTTTTTAGTATGAGAATGAAGTTTGGAAATCAGTTTGACTTTTATACATATTAATCCAATTGTGAACCAACAGATAGTAATACAAGTTATTATAATATATATATATATATATATATATATATATATATATATATGTATATATATATATATATATATATATATATATATATATATATATATATATATATATATATATATATACAGGGAGCGAGAGCGACTGAAGAAGCTTTGAGTAAAAATGTAAAAAACAAAGAAAGAATGCAGTTTAAATTCTCGAAAAAAAAATACAACTCTATTTTACATATCGCAGACTTTATTAAATACAAACAATAGTATTCCGATTTTTTACGTTCTCATAAACTCCAGCAAAGACTAGAGAACGAACTCACAAACAAACATATAGACAAAATTTCTTTTATATAGTAAGCCAATCTAATCAATATATATATATATAATATATGTATATGTATAATATATATATGTGTATATATATATCAATATATATAATATATGTATATATATAATATATGTATAATATACATAATATATATATAATATAATATATGTACATTAATATAATTATTAAACTACCACTTTATAATGAGCACACACTCTTATTGTTGCTCATATTCAAAATGTTACGGTTTATTAGAAACAACTTGCGTACAATGGTTACTCATTTTCAAAATGTAAGGCTTTATATTGGAAATAACTTGCGCACAATTGTTTCGGGACAATGTTGGCATATATGTTGGCATTTAAGAGAGTAATAGTTTATTAATTATAATTTTGTACAACTATGCAAGCTCATCAGCGCATAGAAAAACTAATTTTTTAAGCTTCCACAATCAATGAACTGGACTCTTGAAAAGTATAGTCAAAAGCAAGTAAAAAGAGTGCTACTCATACAGGCGTTAAGTGGATGTAAAAGACTGTAATATTATATAATGCTGATATTGTTTGCTTGACACATTACATATATGTTGTAGATAAAAATGTGCATACCGCCATGTTAATAAGAGTGGCTTTGTCATAGAATGTTGAAACTTTGGAATATTAGTCTTCCTATGCGCTGATGATCTTGCACAGTTGTAAGAAAAGCTTAATTTATGAACTATTATATAAGACCACATTGCGCCGAAACAATTGTACGCAAGTTGTTTCCAATTAGAAGCCTAACATTTTGAAAATAAGCAACAATATGTACACTGTAACTTTGCAATTTTAAGAACTATTTACAGCTCTAGTATTGCACTGTTGAGCTATCTTAATAATAATATAGTTATTTATTTTTACTTAATTACTGCCCCTAATAGTGAAATTATATATATATATATACTTAATTACTACCCTAATAGTGAAATTATATATATATATATGTATATATATATATATATAATGATAATGATGGAAATAGTATTCTGACCAAATAGAGAAATAAAAATAAAAAGGAAGAAACCGAGTTATGTGTTCATTAACGTTTCGTCTTTATATTATCCAGAGGAAGTCTCGAAGCAAAGACAAAACGTTCATGAACACATGACTCGTTTTTTTTTTCATTATATATATATATTGTGTGTGTGTGTGTGTGTGTGCGTATATATATATATATATATATATATATATATATATATATATATATATATATGTATATATATATTTAATTTAAATACCAAAGAAACAAAAAAAACGGGCAGGTGAAATTATTAAAATTTCCTTAAGGCCTTATCGTCTGACCCTCTAAGAGGAACCGTCAGAATGATAAATTAAAAACTAAGAATCGAATGAGGAAAGAGGGGAATTTGGTTTCAGTTGGAAGACCAGTGAGAAAAAAAAAATAAATAAATAAAAAAATAATCTCACTGTTCAGGTTTAAAATCAATAAATATTTCCAACTGATGTTTCAAAATCTTTTTGTCTACACAGGCTAGGTCGAGAGTTATTAATGACTAACGCCTCAATGATATTGAGATGATAGTTCGACCTAGCACTATATAAAACAGAAAACCACCCATCGGAATATTGATCAGAACACCTATTTATACTAATCAGGTGATTGCCAATGACGGACTCATGAGCTTGGGAGTGCCCGGATGTTCTCGAAACCTGGTGTAGTCGAATATCCCGAGGGATGTGTTGGGATATTCTTATTTCCAATATTTGGGGTGTCTTGCCAACGTAGTCAGCTCCACACTGACAAACAAATTTATAAACAACAGAATTCCTTTGAATGGTTGGCAAAACATCTTTACGAAAAGAAGAGAAAAAGGTTCGAGTTGTGTAAACTACTCTAAGCATAGTAGCTGGAAAACAACGTTGAGTAGCAGAAGAAATCCTTTTAACAATATGAAGGCCAACAGGACCTAACCATAGTAATTTTAAATAAATGGGACAACGTGATGGACCAATACGTTTAACACTATTAAATGTAGCAATTTTACGTTCAATAGTAGTTTTTATTATATTTATGGGATATCCATTGCTAAGAAAAATATTTGTGATTTCACCAAGTTCCGTATCAAGACGGTTTGGTGAACAAATCATAAGTGCACGATGTGTAAGAGCGCTAATGAGGTTAATTTTTCTAGACTGAGGGGCAAAATAAAACCAATTAAGATAGAGCCCTGTAAATGTAGGTTTTCTGTATACAGAGGTCTCAAAGGTAGAACCAACTTTAGAAACACGAACATCGAGGAATGGGAGAGAGCCACAGTCCTCGATCTCCATAGTAAATTATAACGATGGATGCAATTGCAAAGAAGACGAAGAAACTGTTCAGCTTCACTCCGTGAGGGAAAGCATGCAAAAGTATCATCAACGTAGCGTGTATAGAATGTTGGCTTAATAATTTTGGAAAATAATTCGTTTTCCAACAATCCAACGAAAATGTTGGCTAGCGAAGGACCAAGAGGGCTACCCATAGATATCCCATCAATTTGCCGGTACATAATGTTTTTGAAACTGAAGGAGGCTGATTTAGTGGCAAGTTCCATCAGTTCAACGAAAAGTCGTTCAGGAAATTGTGGAGATTTTGAGGGGCCACGGTATAGATAGTCAGCACAAATACCAATGGTTTCATCCAAAGGTATATTAGTAAAAAGACTATTAATGTCAAAGGAAGCCAAGAACTCGGTATTCTTAGATAAAGATAATTTTTGTATATGAGACACGAATTAAAAAGAATCTGAGATACAATGGACCGAATAAAAAGAAAGCACAGGTTTAAGAAGATCAACCAACCATTTCCCTAGTTCGTGTTGTGCAGAACCCAACATAGATAAAATGGGTCGCAAAGGAATGTTAGGTTTATGAACCTTGGGTAAACCGTACATTCTAGGCCTTTGAGAGCCAATGGGTCGGATTCTATCATAAATCTCCTTAGAAATGAACCCGCTTTTATAAAGTTGAAGAAATCTTTTCTGGATTTTTATTTCCATACGAAAAGTGTCATCATGGCTTAAATCACCCAACCGGAGAAATTTATTTTTATCGTCCAAGATTTGTAACATTTTGGAGATATAATCCGTTTTGTTAAGTATAACAACGCCCGATCCTTTATCTGGGCGAGAAAGATAAATGTCGGAATTAGACCTAATTAATTTTGCCGCTTCAAAATGATTTTTCTGCCAAACAAAATCGCTAAATTTAGTATTTATGGCAGTAAACCTCCGACCTAATTCACCCAACTGGATTTTAACACTAGTTAATTCATCAGTGGAGATAGGCGAATGGTGTTTTAATTGAGTATATAATAATTCAATTTCACTAAATATTGAAATTTTATCAACATAAAGGGGAGGAATGCAAAATTGTAAGCCAGCCGATAAAACAAATTCTTCCGTATCGGACAAAACATAAGAAGAATAATTAAATATATGTTTATCCGAATTTGTTATAATCTCAAACTTCGTAATAATTAAATTTTTTAAAATATTTATCATAAGAAGAAGTACATTTATTGCGGGTAAAATTATCGCCATTGGATAAAAACTTGGAAAAACGGAGTTTATCAAAGAAAGATAGTTCTTTCCAAACCATGGCCCAAAGTAAAAGGTGTTTACTACGTAACGAATTATATGTATCGGAATTAAATAGGATTTCATCTTATAGGAATACACGTTGAACTGCCAATGTATTCCTACATTTAATTTTAGAAATACGATGACAGATATAACCGGGAGCTACATGATTTAGGCGGCAAGATTTAAGAAATTCCATCCTATACTTCAAAACGATTAACTTATTTTTAATACGTATAACTTTGTTTAACGTTTTGATAAATTGTGAGCTATACCGACCTCGAAAATAAGTAAGTAAATTCTTGGTACAGCAAAATGGAAGGAGAAATTTCAGAGGAAACATAATTTAATTTAAATACCAAAGAAACAAAAAAAACGGGCAGGTGAAATTATTAAAATTTCCTTAAGGCCTTATCGTCTGACCCTCTAAGAGGAACCGTCAGAATGATAAATTAAAAACTAAGAATCGAATGAGGAAAGAGGGGAATTTGGTTTCAGTTGGAAGACAACTCGAACCTTTTTCTCTTCTTTTCGTAAAGATGTTTTGCCAATAATATATATATATTAGAGTTGTGACGATTAATCGAGATCGGAATCGGGATTCGAAAATTGGGATTTCGGAAGGTATCGGCATCGGTATCTAAATCGGAAAAAAATGCATGCCAAAATTGATTCTTTTAATTGTCCTTTTAATTTGATTTTGTTTAAAACAGAGCCATCTACTGTTGATAGTAGTAATAACATTATGAATATTTATTGCTTTTAAACTTCCAGTGAAACCAAAATCATCCCCAACAAATGTATTTTCATACTGGAGAAAATATTTGCATATTCAATGTGAGTTTTTACGATAATCGTGAAAAAATAACAACTTTATTGTTTAATATTTAGAGAGTTATATATAAAGAATCGGATTCAAAGTCCATAACTGTATCGGAATCAGAAATTAAGTACAGTATCGGTAATTGTATGGGAATCTACTACGTGCTATGACAATAAGCTTCGACATGAGAAGGAACGACAGAGCATGTCGCTTGCATGAACCATGTAAGTTGTCAAAAATGGTATTTTTCTATTTTTTTTAAGGTAAACATGTGATGAGTACGTAGCTTATATGCAGTAAAGACATAATTATGTAGGTTGTTAGTCGCAATACGAACCAATATTGTAATGATTACCTTTGAAAAGAAATAAATGGACAACTGAGGAAACTGTGAGAATTATTTTATTACACTATATATATAAATCTATGTATATATATCTGTATGTATATAGGCAGAAAATCGTTGGGGGAATTTACTAATCAAGGAAAAAGCAAATTCCAAAACAAAATATAAATATATTATATTATATATATAATATTTAAATCCCAACCAAATGAAAAGGCTCAAAACTATCTGAAAATTTTTTAATTAATTAATTTCTGATCATTTGCTTTTAAATTTCAACAAGTGAGGCGAGCACTTGCTGTTGGTTCTTTTATCTGCAAATAATGACTTCCATTACACTGGACTCCTTTACTTACGGTTGGTTATTTATATTTTAATATTGAACTCTGTATAAACCGTCCGCATGAGCTATTTTTCCATATTTATATTTTTATAGTCTTATATTTTTTTAAAAGTTTTGTGACTACAAATCATAAAACTTTTAGTTTCATCCTATGCAGCAACCAGCAAATACATAGAAATGTTCGAAAAGATATTAGCGTGACTACTGGATTATTTTCCTAACCGTTTTTCCTCTGATGAGAAGATTTGCAGTATTCTACTTAATAAAAACTTTTTTGTAAATTTTTACTTTACATCTTTATTCTTATTATTATTTATCTGCATGTATGTATGCATGTATATATATATATATATATATATATATATATATATATATATATATATATATATATATATAACTACTTCATTTACTTACATAAATTTAATATACGGAAGTATAGATTTATGCGTAAACTTTAAATATTGACTTCAAAAGTGCTCAATACGTAGGTAGAGCTAGTTAGTAATTTATAAAATATATATGGCGATTAAGCTACACTGAATATTCTGCGTTTAATCCACCGTAGGATTCGTCAGGCTTATGCGCGAATTCTCTAAAATATATATACATACAATATATATTTGTGTTTGTAGTCAATCTATATAAAGATCTCCTCACAGACTGCTTATCTTTCGAAGTGCACATTTTTAATTTAAAACACTTCATTTATGCCCAAGTAATTGAATAAATCTTTTTAGTGGATTCGATTAAATCTATTGAAATGCTTACCATTTAATGCATACTGATTAAAGCCGAGTCCATTCATCACGTGGCAAATCTGTCAAAAACAAATTGCGTCTAATGTTAATCACGTTTCCCTCCCGATGAAATATTCAAATCAACAGCGAAAAGCTTTATCACAATCTTCCCCAATTAGAACTGAAAACATTCATTTGATTTCAAAAGGTTCAGTTGTAAAATTTATTCAAAAAGCCCAATGAGTTGGCAACACTCTTTACCTTCGAATGATAGGTTTATTGAAAACACCTTAACGGTATATATATATATATATATATATATATATATATATATATATATATATATATATATATATATATATATATATACCAGTGCGGAAAAAAACCGGACTAGAGTGCTCAATGTGTAGCCAGAGCAGTATATAGGAAATTTATTACTGTGAGTCCAGAATGAGTTTACATATTTTTTCAGCTAGAGGAAGATCTCCAAAAAGAAGAGGAAATATCCAACTAGCATCGTCAGAATTCATAGATGGACTAAGTTATAATATCAAATAAGAATGATTGCTATTTGATTAACTTACTGATATTCTTACCTATTTCTATATTATTAACATAAACCTGTAACTTATAATTCATTAATTTATCCTCCTATTTTCCTTCTCTCTTTCTTTCAACTACAACGCCCGAAAATTCAAAAATTAATAAATAATTATAAAAAATTTTTTTTCAATTATTCCCCGCCCAGTTAATTTATATTTATAT
>NC_136514.1:21018426-21030926 GCF_053919585.1 Euprymna scolopes | reverse complement strand
AACCAAAACAAAATATGATGAAAGTAAAAATAAAATAGATAAACCCCATAATTTATTATACTATACCTGTTCACACTGAAATACTTATCACAACATTCTGTGGATCTAGATTAAAAAACTTGTTACACTTTGTGACATTTCTATTCCATGGAGGTAAGGTGCGAACGAACACCCCATAATTTTATTATACCATATTTCTTCAAACTGAAACATAATTATCAAAGTATGCTTACGCAGATAGATATGAAAAGTCTTTATTAAAGTTTGTGCCTATTTCCATTCTATAGAGACCAGGCGCGAACGCAGATCCCACAATGTTATTATACCATCCCTATTGAAGTTAAAACATACTTATCAAAGTATTCTTATGTACATCTATATCAAAAACACGAGTAAACGTTTTTTTTTTTTAATTTTTTAATTTTTTATTTCCATACTTTGTGGACCAGGCGCGTACGCAGACCCCACAATTTTAATGCCAGATCAAACATACCCATTCCTTGTCTTCTATCATTATATGTAATCAGTTTTTTTTTAAATAGTCAACCATATAGGAGCCTATTCATGACCAGACACACAGACACACACATACATTCAGCTTTAAATTTTATATATATATATATATATATATATATATATATATATATATATATATATATATATATATATATATATATATATACTAGTGTGCGGATGGCAGTGCCTAGATTTCGTATATATTATTATATGGTCGTTATTTAACAAGACGAATCTGGATACAGTCAGCTATAATCGAAATCGAAGCATTCAAATTCAACTGCTGTACCAACGCGACACGGATACGAACTGACTCCAAATAAAAATTACAAATAAACAAAGATGAATGTACAAGATGTATAACGATTTTTTCAATTTTTGACCCCTTTAAAAACTATTTTAACCGACTAAAGACCCATAAAAGAACGGTCCGTAAAAAAAAAAAAAAAAAAAAAAACAATCATTTGAGGCCCCTGGCGACTTTTAGTTTCAGAGGAGATAGAGTTTGCAAATATGGAAACCGAGAGACAGATATAAAGCCTTTTTCTATTTTAGATATATTACTTAAATACTATAAATTAGAATGTTAGAATTACCCAGGTTTAACAAATCTTTATTTATTCCTAATTATATATCAATCAGAGAGTTTGCTGCCATTTATCATAAAAAAGTAATTACACATTTCAACCAGTGCTGCTAAGTAGTTTGCAGGAGATTTATCGGGTAGATGTATCGTAGTGACTAATCTCCCCTGTTGTAATATTCTAAATACATATTACAATAGCATTAGGTTGACAAGAAAGTTCTTGCAGTTTTACCTGTTAAATTCAGATGGATATATTTCAGCTCAAATAAAAATTTATTGATTGAAATCAGCACCTCAGAATGAACACACGTTTGCTAACGCAAAATAAGTATATTATGCCATTAACGTAAAAATATTGCATTCTGGTGGCAATGAAGTCGCTGCATGTGTTTTTAATATTGATTACGTTTTTTAATATTGATTAGGTTTTTAATATTGGTTAGGTTTTTTTTTAATATTGGTTAGGTTTTTTTAATATTGGTTAGGTTTTTTTAATATTGGTTAGGTTTTTAATATTGGTTAGGTTTTTAATATTGATTAAGTTTTTGATATTGATTAGGTTTTTAATATTGATAAGGTTTTTAATATTGATAAGGTTTTTAATATTGATTAGGTTTTTAATATTGATAAGGTTTTTAATATTGATTAGGTTTTTAATATTGATTAGGGTTTTGATATTGGTTAGGTTTTTAATATTGATAAGGTTTATCATATTGATTAGGTTTTTTGAAGCAATTCTCCCGCGGAATGTTGTCGATATGCTTGAAAAAGGTGTAGTTGGAAGAGGACAGTATCGGAGAGTATAGTGAATGAGGCAAAGTCTCGTAGCCACTTCGTTAAACTTCTGCAGGATCGGTTTAGCATTGTGCAGTCGGGCATTGTCGTGGAGGGGAATTGGGCTTTTACTCTTGACTTATGCTGGGTGTTGTTGTCGAAGCTTCTTATCCATTTCATCCCTTTGTTAACCGTACTTATCAATCGTAATGGTTTTATCCTGCATTCAAAATACTGTAATGGATGAAACCTATCACAGACAACCAAACAGTCAGCATGACCTTCTTTTGGTGCAACTTTTGCTTTAGGAAGTGTCGTTGGATTCGTCGGCGTCCAAACACTGAGCTGAGCATCGCTGGCTGTCGACCGAACGCATTTTCCATCGCAATTCACAACCCGGTCGAAAAACGGGTCGTTCTTGTTGCGTAAAAGAAGGGAAGATGACACTTCATAACGACATTTCTTTTGGTTGTTGTTCAATTTATGAGGCACCAATTTATTAAGTTGCTTTGTTATCCAATCTCTCTGAAGTGGCAGGAAATAGTCGTATAAATCACGTCTAATTCAGAAGCAAGTTTCTGAACAGCTGTGCGTGGATTGGCTTCGACTAAGGCTCTTAATTTATCGTTGTCAACATCCGATGGCCGACCAATACGCTCATCATTTTCAAGACTCTCCTCACTGCTACGAAAGTTCTCAAGCCACCATTGTGTTGTGCTTCAGTAGTGGTCCGTGGGCCAAAAGCTTCGTTGATATCGCTGTTTCAATAGCTTTTTAGCCTAGCTTGAATTGAAATAAGAAAATTGTGCGAATTTTCTTTTTTTCCAATTTGGTATTCAACGTTCTGTAAATAGGCATAATTGCTATAAAACAAGTGTAATTTAAATGATTGGACAGAGTGAAAAACGCTTTTTTAAGATGATATATAATGTAAAGGTATTTTAACGAAAATTTATTTGAAAACACATCATTTGAAATCCAAATTAAAAATTCCACAAGAATTATCTCGTCGACCTAACATTATTGAATAATCGAACACTATGTCTGCAAATAAATAAATAAATAAAATGTACAAATGATTCATCTCAAAAGGAATTCCAATAATTAAATAATATATACTATTCGGTACGGACCCGATAATGGAAGATCAGATAAAAAAAAAAAAACTTGGATTTATGAAAACAAAAAATGTTACCTTGATCGCCTTTCAGAACCCTTGGCACAGTAAACAGACGTTGAGTCCCTACAGTTCCAGGTGAGCATTGAAGATGAAGGTAGCGGTTTCAATCCTACCCAAATCTGACCAGAGGATTAGTTGGCCAAAAACGTGGTGAGACGACAACAACTATGGAAGGCAGTAATTACTGAAAAAACAGTTGAAGATTCAGCATTCCTATCCTGTCGTGGTTAACAATCTGACGAAGGCCAGAGGAATAGTTGGCCGAAACATCGTGAAACAGCAACTATAAAAGACGAGGATAATAGTCCGCAAATAAATAAATCAAGTATGTTTTTGTATATCATTTTTGTAGGCTCTTGGTTTTACCGGATTCCAGGACAAGAATTTATTTACTCAGGTAAGATATCCGGTTTCGTTCTGTTACTTGGGGTAGCATCATTTTTGCAAAAGTTCGACCATTCTTCATAAAGGCCAGTGTGAGTTAGACATGCCTAAAAGATTTTATTATTTCAATCGCGAATACTAATATATGATTTGTAATATTTAGTCAGTATTTATTTGTAGGGAAAAACTATCCCCATGCCAAATTGTCCTGATAAATTACTAAATAGATGGATCTTGGACACTCGAGGATAGGGTAAACATGCAAGTTATCTCCCCTGACAAGCGCATGTACAAAGAGACTTTAGATACTTAAAGATAGTGTCTACTATACATTCAAGTTCTCTCCTATTTTGTTTTAATTTTCTCATAACTTTGTTTTTGCTAGAGATGGGCATTCTACCGGATGCCAAACATTCTCTCATTAGCTTAGTTACTCAACTGTCCTATTAAGTGCGAGTGTTTGTATTTCTATTGCACTTGGTTCACCGGGTATATTTGTCAGATATTTTTGGAAATTCTTTTTCACTAGCCCGGTTGCTCCTAAAATGGCTGGTATGATTGATACCGTCTTAAGATTCCAGTTTCTTTCGTGTTGTACATAAGTCCTTGGTAGTTTGTTATTTCCCTTCCCTCTCTGCTCTGTTAAGGCCAGAGACGCGTACTTAAACTAGGTTTGCCACTTTCTCCCTCTTGTACCCATATCACTATGCCAAGCTTAATAGCTGTATTTTCTAGGTTTGTAGCTGTAGGAATTTCGTAATCATAGTGGCTAAGTGCGTTTGTGTACGGTAAAGCTGGATATGTTCCCAACGTAGCCGCATTCGTCATCCTTCAGTGACTCACATATTTCAATTATTTTTTTACCGAATCAAATTTCTACGATTAAACTAATTTAGCTCAATTAGTCATAACTCTCTGCAGAGAGATTAATTATAGCAAGCCGTTTGTAATTAACGTCTTAATTAATCATATTGCTTAATTAAAAACAAAGATGGATTATTTTTACATTAAGTTATACACAATATCTCAAGTGTATTAGATGCGCCTTTTATTTCTTCAGCTTTTTCGCTGGTGGCCTCATACGTTGGTCGATCAAACATTTACGCATTAAATATTCTACTATTTTTATGCATAAAATAACTACCACGCATTATGAAAATTGATATTTAGAAAATAACACCGATATATTTGATTAGCGTTCCGGCTGGAGTGACTCAAGATTGTTTCAATTATTCTGTTATTTATTATACCTTCTGTAATCATATTTTTATTTAGACACTTATTAATTTATGGATAGTTTTTTTTTTTTTTTTGTCTCCAGTTAGATTCTATTCTACCCGTGTTAGATGTTTCTGTTAGTTTGTTTTATGGAAATCGCGTCAAACAAGGCATGAAGCCATTTGATTTAAGAAGCTAACAAATTTATGACCCTAACGAGAGTTGTCTATCGGACTTGGGCTTTCAAATACCATGGCTATAGGTAGAAGGAAAGCTGTCAGCAGGAAGAGAGTTCCACAAGTCCAAAAATCTTGAAAAAAATGTACGGAAAGAGGGAAATTAATAACAAGGGGTATTACACAGCAGAGAAATAATGGAAATTACGAAACCAACAAGCTATGGGAAAATATAACGAAGGAAAATATCAGACAATTCTGAAGAACACGAGTTATAATAGTATTTATGGACTGAGACTAGCAATAATAGAGTACAGAATGTAGGATTGACATGAAATTCTTAAAGATAAAATACAATGACCGAAAAATAGGCTAAAATGACTTAAATAAATAAAAAGTAAATGACTTAGAATGACTTCAATGAACTTAATGATGAATTGAATGACCTTAAGAATGACTTGAATGCCTAAAACTAACTGGAATCCTTTAAAAACAACTTAAATGATCTGGAGAATGACTTGAATGGCTTTAAGACTGACTGGTTTTTAAGTGGGTGATCATTTTACATTAAATTAATACAAAGAAGTGATCCCCCACTTTATATCACAAAGTTATAAACATAAGTAGAGCATGTAGTAAGAACAGATACTACACTTTGATCTTGGCCAAAAGGCCAAGAGAAGCTGTATTTATTTGCTTCCCACCGAGCAAATTAGGCACAAGGCCGATTTTTAATGTGAGGAGTGAAGGGGAAATGGGGACCGACTCCCCGGGGAGTAGGGGAGCTGGATAGTGACAATTGGTATAAAGGGTTGCCCCTACATTGACCAATAACTTATATGTGGGGTCGCCCCCACATATGGTCTTTGCTTGCAGTATCTGCCGGAACAGATACTACACTTTTATATTGGCTAAAAGGCCAAGAAAAGCTGTATTTATTTGCTCCCCATCAGGACAAATTAGGCACAAGGCCGATTTTTAATGTGAGGAGTGAAGGGGAAAGAGGGTCCAACTCCCCGGGGAGTAGGGGAGTTGGATATTGACAATTGGTATGAAGGGTTTCCCCTACATTGACCAAGGTCATATGTGGGGTTGGTATTTATTTGCTCCCTCACCGAGCAAATTAGGCGCAAGGCCGATTTTAATGCGAGGAGTTAAGGGGAAATGGGGACCAACTCCCCGAGGAGTAGGAGAGCTGGATAGTGACAATTGGTACGAAGAGTTGCCCCTACATTGACCAAGGTCTTATATGTGTGGTTTCCACAACATATGGTCTTTGCTTGCAGTATCTGCCGGAACACATACTACACTTTTATCCTGGCCAAAAGGCCAGGGAAGCTTAAAAAGCTAAGAACAGCATGTATTAACCACAGACCTTTGATCTTAACCAAAAAGGCCAAGCACAAAAGTGTTACGGTCAGACCGACAGACCGACCGACCGACAAACCGACCGACCGACGGAGTGACTTATAGAGTCGCTTGCACGCGACTAAAAAGACAACTGCAAGATAACTTAATATGAACTATATATGCTTATTATTTGTTTTTATTAATTACTAGCCTGGTCGAAGGGTCGAACTCGAAAACGATACCGATTTCGTGAAAATCCGTCGCCTCTGTCAAAAGTTTTAGGCAGACATACATACATGCGTGCATGCATGCATGCATGCATGCATACATACATACATACATTTAAACGGACAAATGAATTTTATATTATAAATAGCTTGCAAGATCTTAGTAAGTAAAGATATTAATTTATAATTAAAGCGCAGATAGAAACAATACAATAAAAAAATCCAGCAAATATGTCGTTATTTATTACGTAGGAATTACATCGTAGTGAACCGCAGAATAATACAATTAATTTTGGTAAAATATTATAACCATAATTTAATATCAACCATAAATGTCAGTTAACTATTACACAGTAACTTAATTACTATTTGCGGCCTAATGCAATTGACTTCGTATGAGTTACGGCTACTGGGAAAAATAAAACCCACCCAAACCGAAAAAGAATTATAAGAACATAACACCATGCTAGTTCCAGACATCCCGTTAGCAAATTGATAATCGAAAATTTCAATAATGGCATTTATTTTCTTTATATTGTCATCCAATTCAGCAATGTTTTGCTACTCAACTGCATTGTTATAGTCTTAAAACAAGTCTGTCTCTGTCTCTGTCTCTCTCTCACACACACACACTCTCTCTCTCTCTATCTCGCTCTATCTCTCTCTCTCTCTCTCTCTCTCTATATATATATATATATATATATATATATATATATATATATATATATATATATACGTGGATCGTTCCAAATAAGTTCAGTCATCATAAGAATGTAGTTTATAATCTCCCCTGACTCATTCAGGCAGAATAAAAAATGAGGCATTCCTTATAGAACGCACCTCGTATATGAATAATACACACACACATACACACACACACATATATATATATATATAATTACATATATATATATATATATATATATAATTACATATATATATATATATATATATATATCCCTAATCCTGTCTGTTTGTTTGTTTGTTTGTTTGTTTGTTCACAATTTGTTTAATATATACAAAACTTCCTGCTGAAAACGGTTATCTATATACATTTTATTTACTATAAGATTTTCTATATAAATAAATATTATCACGATCAATATATATACACTATATTGAAGGAAATGTATATAAGAAAACTAATCTAATTTGCATATTATATTATATATATGCCCTGTATTTAAGAATTCAGGTGATAAGTCATCTCCCTCTCAGTACAGACATATAAGTCTCCTGTGTGTTATGAGTAAGTTCTGGAATCCATATTAAATAGAGAAATAGTCAACCACCTCAGCAGGAATAACCTTCTTAGTTACACACGATATGGTTTCCGCTCTGCAAGATCTACCGCAGATGTACTGACGGTTATATCCCACAGGATTAGTGAATCTCTTGACAAAGGCTTCCTTTCTAAGGCAATTGCTCTTGACATATCAAAGGCCTTCGACAAGGTATGGCATAAGGGTCTACTTCACAAGATTTCCAGCTACGGTATAACTGGAAATGTTTTCTCAATCATTAAATCATTTCTCTTCGATAGGCTCATAAGAGTAGTGGTAGATGGACAAAAATCGGAGGCCTGCAATATAAATGCTGGAGTCCCTCAGGAGTCAATCCTGGGCCCAACTCTCTTCCTGATCTACATCAATGACCTCCCAAAACACATACTTAAATCATTCGTTGACATCTATGCTGATGACAGGACCATCTACGGCAACACATCAAAGGCTGTAAATGACAAAGTTCTCTCTGATTCTCTCTCCTCTGATCTCGAGCGCTTGGTTCAGTGGGGGAAGATGTGGCTGGTTACCTTTAATGCATCCAAAACCAAACTCCTATCCTTACATCATCAACGCTCTGATACCCAGCTGGCATCAATTGGGATGGATGGCTCTCGTCTGGGTGAGGCCCCGTGTTTTGACAAGCTTCTGGGTTTGACCTTTACTCCTGATCTGAAATGGAACACGTACATCAAGTCTGTTTCCAAGGTCGCTGGAAAGATGGTGGGATTCTTCTACCGCTCCAGAAGATATCTCACTACTGATGCAATTCTCTATCTATATAAAAGCCAAGTACGTCCAAGGATGGAATACTGTTGCCATATCTGGGCAGGAGCTGCTAATAACAGCCTATCCTGCCTTGACAGAGTACAAAATAGACTTCGTGGTTTAGTGCGGGATGCCCTTTTCTCTACCCTGCAACCTCTCTCTCACAGAAAGACGTTGCGAGCCTATCCTTGTTTTATCGTTATTTCCATGGCAGGTGCTCGTCTGAACTCCAATCTCTGGTCTCCCCTCGCCAATCTTTCACGAAAAACACCCGTCTAGCTGAATCCACTGTCAAAAGTTTCCCCCACTCTTTATCTGTGCCTAAATCAAAACGCGGATTCCATGAACAAAGCTTCTTTCTTAGAACTGCACGCCTGTGGAACTCTGTTCCATATGCCTGCTTCCCACCGGACTACAACTTGGATGTGTTCAAGTCCAACGTTAACAAATTCCTAATGAACCGCCCCCTTAAGTAAACACTTCATCAAATCTCCACACTAACGTAATGTACTTGCAATAACCCTTATCCCTGAGTGGCTTCCGACATGTGATAAGTGGTGATCACTGTGTAAAAAAAAAGAAAATCTTTTTAAATAATTCGCTCAATTAAAATGACTGATTATAGTAATGTAATTGATGTAATTGTTCTATTTAAGAGTCTTATTTGAAGTTAATATATTTAAATTATTTTAATTCAAGGTATTTTGTACTATTTGCTAAACTGGCACATTTTAAGTAATTTTCACTGATATTTCACTTCCGGTTATGAACGGATATAGTTTTTAACCAAATCGAGAGATATGGTGATAAAATGATTTGTTTTAATTATTTATTTTGTATAAATGTAAAAGTTACAAATATTGATTAAAAAAAATAAAGAGTTAGGCTAAGGATGATTTTATTTTTCGATGAAATATTTTAAATCGTTAGCCCACTATTAAAGTCTCGGCTATAAATGTCGATTCATTGTAAGGTGTTAGCACGTTTACTAAAAGGTTAAAATTTATTTCCTACAGACGATTTTAAAATCATTTTCAACTATTCACTTGACTGTCTGAATTTTATTATCGTTTCCATAATACTTTGAAAAAGAAACAAGGTAAAGTAATGCTTTTTATATCAGATATATTCCTACGCGTTTTTTTTTTTTTTTTTCACTTTTTTTCTTCGATTTTCTTTTGAGAAAGATCTTATGTTTTCCTGTCTGGGTAATTGATTTAGTTGATAATATATATTTGTGTGGGGGAGTTTCGACGTAATTATGTTTTTTTTTCGGGGGGAGGGGAGTGTCGCTTTATGTCTCAGCATCACTCAAAGAAAAATAATTGCAGAAGTACAAAAATGCGGGTGTTTTTATCTGTTTAGTACTTCTGCAGTTTACGAACCGTGCTATTTTTTAAATATGATTTACAAGTGTAATTCAATTTGCCGTATATTTTGTTTATTAAATTTTTATGTGAAAGTCCTTCCTTTATTAAAAATGGGGTACTTTTTATATACACAACCAAGCATAGTTTATCCGCAAACATCCTAATTTACATTTTTGAGAGCAACACAAACTGAAAACGGACCTGTACAGTTTTTTTCTACGTAATGTTGAACTTTCGTTTACATTTTTACCAGTGGTACAAGAAATGTCGTTTACCCAGAAGTTTTGGTTTCGAACCTGTAATTACATAAATATTAAAAGAATGCCAATTAGTATTGTGTAATACAAATATATTCGTAGCAAAGCTCGGGTAGTATATATATATATATATATATATATATATATATATATATATATATATATATATATATATATAAACTATTCAAGACAACAGTGAGCTTCTGTATAATTAAATTTTTCTAACTTTTTGCGATTTTCTGATTATCTTTTTTGTGTGAACATCAAAATGGTTATATATGTTTCATATATATTATGAATGTTTTCGCCGCATTTTGCGGTCATCTTCATGTAGAAGTCTAACAATTTTCTTGGAAGATTGGTGACGACCAAGGTTAGTAGTAGTAGTAGCAGTTGTAATTATTCATAATCTACTTGGCGCCCGAGCTTTTGGAGGTCATTTACTAACCCAAAATTTGGGGGTCAGTAACTGGGTCGTATAGAAGGAAAGCGGGCGGGGTAGTTTAGAATGTTTTCACTTGGTTGACATGCGATATGGTTTACTCCAGGTTTTGTGGAATTTATGTAGATGGCGTCAAGTATTTTCAGCTTAAAAAGAATTTGTTTCGTGATCAATTATATATATATATATATATATATATATATATATATGAGTGTGTGTGTGCGTGTGTGTGTGTGTGTGTGATCATATTCACTAATATATCTATTTATTATACTGGTCTTTAAAAATTCTTTAATTGTAACAATTTAATAACATCCAAAGTCGTATTTTTGAAAATTTAACTCATACACTAAGAAAGAGAGAGAGAAATAAAAATATGGTTTACTGTATTGCTTCATCATTTTAATTACATCCTCTCGTTTTGCTTTATCTCATAATACAACATTTTTTTTAGCTTCACCGCCATTTTTATTCGCCAAACCCGCCTGGCGTGCGTTACAAAAGTTAATATAATGGGAAAGTACGAATCCCTTACAGCAGTTAAAATATAGCTCGCAAATAAATGATTTCAACATCAACTTCCTGATTTAAAATTCGTCAGTTGATATCACAGCAGTTATGAGATGGTTCCGTCGATTTCAGAGTGGCGACAAAGGTTCGTGTGAGAAACCGCACTCCAGGCGTTTACGACCAAAGCATGAAAATAATAAGTCTCTTCAGATTTCCAGTAATCTTTCCTCATTTACGTAGTTTTTGGAAATCAACAGACTTCGCAATCACGCAGAAGACATTTTCTTCGATCTATTCCCGTTCTCGCGGCGAAAGAGGTTGCCAGTTTTTCATTGAAATGTCCTTCACTCTACTTCAATGATGAGTATAGTAATCTGAATTATCAAAATAATACAAAAATAAATATACAATATTAAAAATACAATAATAAATACAGTAGTAGTAGTAGTAGTAATAATAATAATAATAATAATAATAATAATAATAATAATAATACAATAATAAACTGTAGGGAAAATTGTAACTTACTTGGCTAGCATGTGTACGTGCTTCAAAAAGTTCGTGGTGTAACAAAAATAAAAATGGAAGGAAAGAAAGGCTAAAATAGCGGCCCCAATTGGTTTTATGGTTGTCGGTCACGTGAGCGACGCATGCTCTCACGATTTCTATGCGAATCAAACAGGTGAATACAAACGGAGATGGTACGAACAACGGGATGGGTTGAAAGAACGCGTGCTACGTACGTGATCGTGTGCAAGTCAATTTGAAAGAATGTCGAGTTTTTAAGTTGAAAGTTTTGAAAACAGGTTTTCAAGTTGTGCAGTTAGAAGTGTTGGCAACAGAGTGTCGAGTTTTAGAATTGGAAGTTTTGACAACTGAGTGTCAAGTTTTGAAATTGGAAGTTTATACTATAGAGTGTCGAGTTTTGAAATTGGAAGTTTATACTATAGAGTGTCGAGTTTTGAAGTTGGAATTTTGATAACAAAGTGTTAACTTTTGGAGTTGGGAGTTTGGACAAGAGAGTGTCTCATTTACCCGAAAAATTGTAAGTTTAACACTAGATACCCACAATAATAAGCATGCAATAGTTAAACAGCTCTTGGACAAGATTCAATCAAATAATGTCCGAAAGGCCTTTTAATATTATCCAATATTTTATTGTGATCATTTACTTCTCAATTATCCTTTCCTTTTTCCAAAATTCTTTTTTCGAAACTGACGGCAGGTTCCTTTAGGTAGTTATTGCTTTTGTTCCTAATTATATTTGGTCATTATTCGGTTATTCCTTTTGTCTGTTGTTCTGTTTGGCCATTATTTGATTATTCTTTCTGTTATTCCGTTTGGCCATTATTCAATTATACTTTTCGTCTATTATTCCGTTTGGCCATTATTCGGTTATTCCTTTCGTCTGTTATTCCGTTTGGCCATTATTCGGTTATTCCTTTCGTCTGTTATTCTG
>NC_136514.1:21003426-21005926 GCF_053919585.1 Euprymna scolopes | reverse complement strand
TATGGAAAGAGTGCGAGAGAGCGTGAAGCAGCATACTGAAACATCGATTCGACGACGTTCCACACGACTTGGGATATGTCGAAGCTCGTTATACAACATTCCGCACAATTTAAAAGTTTTTCTTTATAAAGTGCAGCTTGTTCAGTACTTGAAGCCTGAAAATTTTCAAACAAGGGTTTGATATACAGTTGTAATGCAATAACTTGCCCGAAATAACCCCAATTTTTTGGCAAAGTTTTTTTTTATGTCATATGAAGACCATTTTCATTTAAATGGATTCGTTAACAAACAAAATTTCAGATTTGAGGGCTCTGAAAATTCAAGGGAAATTTATCAAAAGCAGTTGCATCCCATAAAATTCATTGTGTGGTGTGCAGTGACGGAGGAGAAACTTATAGAACCTTATTTTTTGCGCCCACAAATTCAAAATAGGCTCGGATTATGGTCCTAACAAGACAGGGCAACGGAACATACGGCAGGAGACACCATGAAACTTCTCAGGCAATGCTTTAACGATAACATTATTTCGCGTTATGGAAATGTCAAATGTTCACCACATTTCCCAGACGACTATCCCCGACATTTTCATGTGGGGATATTTTATAGACATTGTCTATGTTCAAAAACTCTAAATCCTGTAAGAATTGAAGGACAATATAAGGAACGAAATAAAGGAGTTGTGGGGTATATGCATCTTTGG
Source organism: Euprymna scolopes (assembly GCF_053919585.1). Taxonomy (NCBI): domain Eukaryota; kingdom Metazoa; phylum Mollusca; class Cephalopoda; order Sepiida; family Sepiolidae; genus Euprymna; species Euprymna scolopes. The sequence goes on along the minus strand of NC_136514.1, from coordinate 21,005,226 downwards.
GAAAGAAAAAAGAAAAGAGTCGTGAACATCTTCTCTTGAAAAGGATTTCGTGTTGCTGACGTTCAGATTGTGCCGTGTGATATTGTTGGCGAGAGGCCAGGTGCGGTCGATTGGAAAAGAAGAGGGCAGAAACGTGCTGTTGTCGAGCGAGTGACTCACTCCTTCCCAGAACCGAATCCTTATTGTAACCTTAGAGAAGTTTAATCTCAATCCAGAAATTCTGCAATCTGTGTTATACCGGCCTTTCTATACATAAGGGAATTTCCCCGGTTCTCACTATATATGTATATATATAGTGCCAGTAATGTCTACACCGGTGAGAAGGAGCGACAGTACTCCATTACCTAGCTGAGCGCTAGTCAGTTATACCCGTATTCCTACCTTTGTAGCTGTGATGTTAATACACTTCGCTTGTTAAACCAACCTCGGCTAAATTTCCTTCTTTCACTATTGTGTTACGACACAACAGATTGTCGACGACGGAATCGAAACAATATCACTGCAAACAATCGGCAAAAGTTATTGAAATATTCGTGAGATTTTTACGGCAAAAATACCTTCGTCATTTCAAACAGATATTTGGATGCGCAAGGATTAACAGCAAATTAATTACTAGAATAGTAATGTGATGATGTTATGAAAAAAAAACTAAAGACTTGCTGTCAAAAACCTACAGCGAGAGAACGCGAATAGTATGGCCAATTATTAAAATAATTGAACAGACTGACACGAGTGTTTCGAAAAAAATAAGAATAAAAATGTTCAATTTTTTTTGCACAAGAAACCAGTTTTTTGGGGGGTTTTTTGACGGTAAGAGTATTTTTCTTCTAATGACTTGTTCAGATTAACTACCACAAAGTCGTTATTTCTGATATTTGAACAAACACGTTTGACTATTTATTAGTAAAACGACCATCAAATTTGACAAGAGAAGGAAAAACGGACTGTGAAAGAAAGAAAGAATATATATTCGTAAGTATCAGCGCTATATATATATATCTGTATATAATTATAAAACTCAAATGACCTTGTAACGATGTATGTAACCCACTTTCCTGTTTACGACATCCGTTTGTACATGCGCGCATAATCATTAACCCATAACAACCTAAACAAATAAACACAAATCGCTTCTTTTGCAGATTTTGACCTGCGCACTGAAATATTAATGTTATTATTTCGAAATTATTATTTAACATGGGAAGAATGGGGTTTAAAATAACTTAAACGTAATACAGAAATGAACGATGTAAAAAAAGCAGACAGTATTAACAATTCTTTATTTGGATAAGTTAAACGCGAAAAAACACAAAAGAACAATTGGGACGCTGAAATGTTAACATTATCATTTCGAAATTATCATTTAACATGGGAAGAGTGGGGTTTAAAATGACTTAAACGTAATACAGAAATGAACGATGTAAAAAAAAAAGCAGCTATATAAAAATTGGAATTTTACTATGATAAGTATTATGGTATCTGTTCAGTGCACATTAAGTATGGCCAAGCACTTATAATTCAGTAACTGTAATTTTTTTTTCCAAAATAATCAATTATAATAAACAGAACAACTCATAGACAGCTATCTATATTCTTTTTCATTTTAATGTACTTTCATAGAAATGTTTCTGTTATGTCAAAAAAACTATTTTCTTTACGTCACAAGTTCACGCTCATATAGGAATGGCATAGCTAATATAACATACTGACCCAACGGGTCACGGGTAGTCTAGTATATATATATATATATATATATATATATATATATATATATATATATATATATATATATATATATAT
>NC_136514.1:20940926-20998426 GCF_053919585.1 Euprymna scolopes | reverse complement strand
ACGTTTATTTAGCAATGAGACAATAAACAGCCTTCTTGACTTGACACACCAGACAATATAAACATACATTCTTGTATAGTTTGTCCCCCCCAACGGTTGTGTTTATCGAGAAGTTCTGTAATCGAAGACACTTCTCTCCAAAGGAAACCCATAACAACCAGTTAAATTGCTATGTGACTTATATATATATATATATATATATATATATATATATATATATATATATATATATATATATATATATATATAAATCGAGCTTAGGTATTTCGGACGATGTCAAAACATCGTTAAACTCATGACTCGCACAGCACGCGCCGATAGCTCAATGGTTAGGAGCCTTGACTGTCGTACAGGCGGTCGGGTTTCAATCCTGGCTTGAGCTCGTTGCTTGTCTAGCCGCAATGATGAGCTGTGAAACAGCGAAACATTACCGTATGCGGATGAGATATATATATATATATATATATATATATATATATATATATATATATATATATATATATATATATATATATATGATCCCTTTTTATATATGTATATGAGCTTTTTTCTCGGAGTCGGCACGCTGTATCTCTACATTTTTCTGGTATGCCCACTGGAATGATTTCGTGGACTTCCCCCGTCAGTTCTCTCCAACTGATACTTCAACTCCTCTGACTAACCGCCTGACTTACTACATATATATTCGTCATCAAAGCAGATCAAATCATATATCGTTCTGTTGGATATTTGGCATGTGACTCCAGGAAGAGAAGCGTTCGATGGATTGCTCATACACAGACTGCTTTCATGTAAGGACTACTAGACTTTCAACTTTTGTCTATTAGAATGCATAATTAGACCCAGAATATGTGAGAGGATATCGGTCAAAGAAATATTAAACATTAAGAAATGGAAATATTGGGCATTTAAGGGTAAGGAAATGTTTATATAAATCGACGCAAACAAAAATGTGGTAGTCTGTCACAGAAGCAGAAAATTATTATTCATAGATCAGCTGTGTTGCGTTTTATTCGCTATCAGTGTTTACATTGTAAACAGTAACAAAAGTTAGCAATTATATAGACTGTATGAATATATAACAGTTGATTGAAGCCAAATCCTTGTTTACTTAACTAACCAAATACCAATCTACTGAGAAATGACTTAATTGATTATGTTTGTATTATTTACGTTGAGTAAAAATTCCTAACTATCCATTCCAAAAACGACCACAAATAATTGTAATTCTATTGAATATTTATTCGGAATCACAATTGTATTGTCATGCTTTGCAAGGTTCTCCGCGTTGTTCGAACACGCTAGCTGCCACGCCTTAAATACTGCGAAACATTTGACATCCACTGCAAATTATTTCGCCTGGTTATATTTATGTTCTGTATAATCCTGTAAAGATTCTGCTCGTGTCTTCAATCGTAGACATGTTCCATTTCGCCTTGAGATTTTCATGGGTGGTTCAGTACTTGAGAGTTTATGTATTTGACCTATTGCCTTTTCTGGTTCTTATTAAAATAGGTTATCTTTTTCTTTTTCAACACTTTCACACACCTAAGCCCATTCTCTATTTCTACAGATCTACTGTCAGACCATGTGTGGAGTACTAGTGTTATATACTAGTCTCAGTCCTTTCTATAAACACTATTATCGCATGTCTTCCTAAAAATTGTCTGAGCTATGCTGGATAAAATATTATCTGGAAATTAACATCTCTGTTGATGATGCCGCTCTCTGTTTTCGTATCGGTCCTCGTTTATCTCCCTTGGATCAGTTGAAATAGGCAGCTGATTTAGAGGTTGGCTTGTGTTCAATTATGGATTGAGATAAGAAATAATTCGATGAGAAATCGACTCTAAAACTTTTTAGTTTTTCTTTCTCATCAAATCTTTGTTTGAGTTCATATATTAGATCCATTGCTCTTTCTGCTTCTTGTAAAATCGTCTGTCGTTACCGCTCTAAACACTTTCTAATACCTAACGTTATTGTTTATATCTACAAATCTACTATCAGACCACAGAGAGAGAGGACTGTTGTCATATTTGAATTGGTGAATCTGTGTCTCATTTGATGGTTTCTTAATAAAGTGCAGAAACCTATCTGTAATTTGCTTGCCCCCCTACTCTTACATCTTCACTGCAACCATTATCTCAAAGACATGACAATACTAGTCGCAGTCATTTTTGTATGAATAATATTATGATATTTGTTATTCAGAATTTTCTGAGCTATTAGATGCTTTCTTTGTTTCAGCTCGTTTGGTTCGTTGATATAGTGGTCTTCACCAATTTGCTGTTTTCATACCTCATTGTAATACAACTGTCTATTCGAATAGCTTTTTTCCAAGAACTACAACTTATGGAACTCTCTTTCTGCTTACTGTTTTGCTTATACCTATAGCCTTTGTCTTTTTAGACTAACGTAAATAGATATCTCCTGTCTTTACAATATTTATCTTGTTTTATTGTTATCTTCTTCCGCCAAGTGGTTTCATGCCTTGTCTAAAGCAATTTCCATAGAAGATTTAATGTTCTACTTACATATAAGCATATATCTATTCATACATGCTCTGAAAAATAAATGCATCGGAAGCAAACACGATTGTGATTCAAAATAAATCAATAGATATACTATTCTTCGCATGAATGTCACCATATATAAATACTTAAACAATCCTGTACGCATAAAACCATAATAAGTTTCTTCAGAGAAATGTCGCAGTTTTATTGGTTTATCGTTGCTATGAATAATTTAAACGATTCTATAGCTATAAACCATCCTGCTCAATTATCCTTTCTATTCATGGCCTTTATATATTACAGTGAACAAGTTGTGAGATAAAGAGAATAATAAACGAGGGTGATACGTACACTTTCATACCTTGTTATCTATGTCGTGACAATATATGAAAACCTTATATTTATATTAAAAAAACAAACAAACAGTGATACGCAACGTTGCAAGGGATCGAATAATAATCAACAAATGTACCCCTCTCGACGTAAATACCCCCGCCAAACCCGACAAGCAGCTAAACCCCACCCCTTCACAGTAGAGATCCCCCAGATGTAAGAGAGCATTCTACTCCAGTAGTTTCTTCCCCAAAACCGCCAGACTTTGGAATTCCATACCGGCTCCCTGCTTCCCCAACTGTACTGACATGCAGAAGTTCAAGTGTAACGTGAACCGACATCTTGCTGCCCAACTCCCTACATAGTACCCTTGCAGCTTATGTCCCTGATAGTAGCCCCCTACATCAAAGTGGCAATGTGCCTTGTTTGGAGTGAAAATGTAATAAAAAATGTTTCACACGTCCATATTTTATTGTCATAGAAATCAGTGAAATCGGCCATTTTTCAGTCAAATCGATTAATAGTCTGCTCTTGTGGAAAAGTTTTACATGTCTTCCTTCAGTGACTTAGTTTATATTGCACTGTAGAGAAATTGCTGATTATTTTATAACATTATTCTATATATATACAGGGTGACCCCCAAAAACGGACCCCACTCTAATTAGGCCCCGTTTCTTAGTGTTTTGTCTGAATGAAATGAAACTTTGGTCATCACATCAAAACACTAGTATCTTTGGCCTTTTTTTCTCCGTTGACTGTAAAATGCTCAGAAAAACAATTGAATGTCCTCTGTGTTTTTTTGGGTCACCCTATATATATATATATATATATATATATATATATATATATATATATATATATATATATATATATATATATATATATATATATATATATAATGGCTGGAATTGAAGTGTAAAATGCAAAATTCAAGTATAATGCTTCATTTATGCTCTAAACAGAAACATTAATTTTGAACACGCCCATGTCTTGTCAAAGAATTTACTGTTGATTTTATACGCCTCGCCTTTCTGCTTGTGACGTAGTAATGGCTTGAATTTAAGTTCAAAAAGCAAAAGTCAAGTAGCATTGTTCAATTGTGCTTTAAACAGAAACATTCATTCTGAACGCGCCTCTGTCATATCAGAGCATCTACCGTAGATTTTATATGTCAGGCCTTTTGCTTGTGAAGTAATAAAAACTTCTCAAATACACTTGTGATGTTATGCTGTATAAGGTGTTAACTTTGCTCAAAATCGCCTATTCCTGATACAAAACAATTTAAGTATATTGCCTGTCACAAGAAGTACCTTCATATGAAATTTCATTAAAATCGACCCAGTCGTTTCGTCATCCATAGTGAACGAATTCTCTCACAAACAGTTTCTTTTATATAATTGTAAAGATAGCCTTTATCGTTGGAGAAAAATATATCATTAAGCTAAATTTCACTAGAAATTACTTTATTTCTTAAACCGGTTCATGTTTACATATTAAAACTCTTACATCAGTTGCGATTATGTTCGCTCCTCTTAATTTTGTGAAAGGAAACATTTAGTGAATGTCAGGATGACCTTAATATGTAGACAGAATCGTTCCCAGAGACGGATGTACATAGATTTAAGGCAGGGTGGGAGTCAGATGTATAAACGCCGTAGACTAAACATGGGTCGAGCGATATGATAACGAATAACGTCACGTTTTATAGCGAGAGAAAGATGTTTTTGTTTCAGAAATTCGAAAACGAGACATCTATAAATGTAACATAAGATAGGGCGAATCTGCGCGTTTCAGTCACCCATTTGCATAGTACAAAAGTAAAGTAAAGAAGGAAATAATTAAGTTATTTAGTCGCTTTCTATTAAAAATCATTCTCATTTTCAGGTTCGACGCAAACCATTTAAAATTTCTCATTTCATTTCGACCGCATTGGTTTCATACTTAAAGCCGAAAATAGCTTCTAATCGAAAAAAAAAATAGACTAGATTCTCAGCGACACTCTCCGCTCTAACCAGGTTCCATCCGGTTCTCGAGAACTCAACGGCTCGACTCTCCCAAACATCTTAACTCTCGGCCTTATATTATCTCATTTATGCAAATTAATTCGCAATTGAACCTGCTGATTCGTCGCCTTTTCGTCTCCCATCGCTCGGGTTTCGAGTTCGCACATGCAGCCCACCCCCGTGACTGCTGTCACACTCAATTTTCACTGCAGAATCTAACCGATCCAAAATACTATTCCAACTTGAAATATGCTAAGGTTGTTTATGATTATACTAAAATTCCACAGATAAATTGAACACACTGCTGTCAAAACTTCAAACTCCAAAACTTGTCACTCCATTGTAAAAACCTGCACTTCCACTAGTTTACACTCTGTTGACAATTCTTCAAACTCAAAAACTTAACACTCCATTGTAAAAACCTGCAACTCCACAACTTGATACTCTGTTGAAAAAACTTCCACCTTCAAAATTTGATAATCTATTGTCAAAACGCTCAACTCCAAAACTCGGAACAAGTTTACGTACGTAGCACGCCTTCTGCCAACTCGTTTTCCTGTTCGCTTCACTTCCGTTTTTATTCATATGGCTCATTTGCATAGAAATGGCGACAGTCTGCCTTGCTCTTGTTACCGTCAGCAATGAAACCAACTTGGTGGTCGCTATTTAAGCATTTCTTTCTTTCTTTGGTTTTTTTTTGTTTGTTTTTACACGACCGAACCTTTGAAGTACGCACACATGCTAGCCAAGTAAGTTACGATTTTCCCTACAATATTGAGCTTCAATTTTGGATTCCATATGCAGTAATAGTGTAACTGTGTCGCTGGCGCTGGATTAGCAGCAGATATATGCAAATGGCCAAGACGGTTGTTTAATGTGGCAGCAGAGATAAAAAGGACACGCATGTTCAGAGAAGAAGGTATTCTAGACGTGTCCAAGACCTAGAGGATTCAAGTCGTGTTCGGAACACGAGGGAAGGAAAAACATAGAGGACAAAGACAGAGTACCACATGTGCGACAGCGTAGAGCTTTGTTAAGCACATTGGATTACGAGAAGACTTTCAAGCAAGAGACAAGGCGTTATTCTAAAAAATACCTGTAAAAAAATATATGTTGTCTCGACTGAAAAAAGTGAAGTCTTTACTTTTATTTTGTTTCCTTTTGACTATCTGCATACACTGTGTGGGGCCTGAGTCACGGCTATGTCACAGTAGTTATTCATCGACGAAGTTAAAACTGACCTTTCATAAAGTTTAAGACATTTACTGTAACGGAAAAAAAATTTAAGGGCATAAATTGTTTCTTGAAACTCAATTAAACATTTGCATCACTGTAGAGTTTAACGTCTCTGTATATGAAATATCTGATACGACAATGTAGCGTATATAACAATATAATCTTTCCCTGATCAGTATTGAAAACAGTGTTGTTCATGAACAGTTTCCTATGTGATAAAGTTCTAGTGACAAGCATGTTGTTACTTATCAAGAGTCACCGTATTTGTTTTATTTTCATTTTTTCTTATTTCCCTTTTTATTCTTTTGTTCGTTGTATTGTTGATGTGTAAAAAGATTTTCAGCATGTGTGGCATCTATGAAAGGAATTGTAGCAGTTTAGAGTCGTTTCTTTTGACATACTTTTGAGTGATTGCAGCCCGTGGCTGACTGTGTCAGCTTGAATTCTTATTGTTTGCAACCACCAAACGTATGCGTTTTAGGTATGAAAATAAAGTTTTGTTATGCGGACAGAATTGTAGACAATTCACATCGTCTATTATTTTCATTTCTATCACTCTTTCTGTTCTCTCTTTCTTTGTGTATCTATTTGTAAATAGTCAAAAGTAATATGGAAACAAAAGAATAAAGAAATAATACAATGCATTTGTTAGTCTTGTGACCCTTACAAGTTTTAGGTACAGTTCGTCGCAAGAGACAGAAAACAAGGAAAATTTCTGACTCAATATTTTTCTCAGTGAAACGACATATATTTATTTACAGGTACTTTTCAGAATAATTCCATGTCTATTGTTCGAAAGTCCTTTCGCAAAACAATATGTATAACAATACTTTTCCCTGTCGACTCAATACTCTTTCGCAGTAAAACAAAAGACATTTATTTTCAGGTACTTTTCAAAATATTGTTCAAAAGTCCTTTCGAAATCCAATGTGCTTAACAAGAATCTGCCGTGTCGAACACGTGAGACTTAGTGCCTGTCCAATCATATTTAACACGCATCTTTTCCTGTCGCTCTCGGGTGACTCGTGTAATCTTTCTATCTCTGCCCTGATTCTAAGACCAAGGATCCACCGTTTTCTTTTTATAATATTTTTCTTGCCTTCTGTCGTGACGTCACCTTGCACACAGCTTGGTATTTTCGTATGTTGACTTGTTTCTGCAGCTGCTTTCACATATGCGTCCTGACTCTGTCACATTATCAACATTATTATGTTGAACTTTCCTGTTAAGTACAACGTTGTGATAGCTTGTTTTACATGTGTTTCTGAAGCACAAATTGCGTGTTTATACTCATGCTATTGGGTTGTAAATATAGGAGTTAAGATTACATTAAGTTAAATTTTAGCATTCTGGGGGCTACGATCATTGAGCGATAGAGATCAGTATTAGAAATTGTGTAGTTAGAAAAAATTATGCAGCATAACAAAGTGTCAGTAGCAATCACAGTGTTCCAGACTTCAATATTGAAAACAGTCTTGTCTAATGTGTGAAATATCTAGTGTTAAACACGCTGTTACATTCAAAGCGATGCCAAAGAGAAAAGTATACCACATAACAAAGTTCCAGTGACAAGCATATATCCATTAACACAGAACATGTTTCTCTGCTTTGTTATCGTTATATATATATATATATATATATATATATATATATATATATATATATATATATATATATATATATCCTTCACAATTGTTCTCCTATTATTTCTCCAACCTTTTGTGAGAGGGAATTTCCTTTTAAAAAGTTTATGACATTCCATTTTCCTTAGAAAAAGGAATACAATATTAAAATATTCGATTAAGAACGTTTTCGGAACAATCTGGAATGGAACATTAAAATGTTCTATTTAGAATTTTTTGGGGGGGAATAATCTAGAATAATCAAGAAAATTCCATGCAAAACCCTATATTAGAACGCTACACTAGGAGCAGCGTCAGTTTATTAACAGAGATGTTGATGCTACTCATTGTTAAGAACTCTGATAGATAATATTTCTACTATGGAAATCCAGCCGAAAGCAACATCTTAAAAACCAAAACACCGCATCATTTAAAGAAACTGTGATTTTGGTAAATAGAAAGATTTTTGTGTATTTTCTCAGTGCCCAAGGAGTATATTTTAATATCTTAATTTTAGATTTACCCATGCATAAATCATTTGATTTGAAGTTAGTAGTTATTATCTCCCTTTTGTCGCCAACTCTATAGACATTCTAATAACGTACAAAGCTAGTAGTAGTACGAACAAAGTGTATTTACTAGTAAATATTTTTTATGTTAAAATTTATTTATGTTAATTCTGAGCTTTATTAGTTTTTCCTTTTAGTTTGCTGCGCATTCATATGCCTAGACAGTAACATAACAATGCCTTCAGAGCATCATCAAGTAACCCTGCTAATTTTTAAATTAAGAACATTGTATCATCTTGACATTTTTCTGTTGCGCGACATTAAATTTTCCTATTACGAGATGTGCTGCTCATCACACTGCATTCCATTCAAACAAATTGTTGATTACACAACGTATGCTGTTTAATTATCGGAAGTCGTTCGTAATGGAAATCATATTTTATTCCACTCGAGCAATTGAAAAAGGAAAGGTGCAATTCTTGTGGTACTTTTCCATAATTAGTCAGATGCGAAGTTTCAAGCAGCGATGTTAACCCAACCTTGACAAACAGAATAGATTATTTACAGTTGTTTAATTTTTACAAAAAAAAACAATACTCTGATTAAATAGCAATTTATCTTATTTAGAATGCAGGTAATTACGAACACAGGACGATTCATTTGTACAAATTATATATACGCAATAATCCATATATATATATATATATATATATATATATATATATATATATATATATATATATATATATATATATATATACTAGCATTTTCGCCCAGTGTTTGGAGGTGTATGTTAAGCAAAAAAAAGCGGTCAGTTTTTTAAAACTTTGACCCCTATTATGACCCCTTAACATTTATTGATTTGGGCTCGAATTAAGCTATTCAGTTAGATTCATGTCCAAGGAATCTATATCTAAAATTTCAAGTGTTTAAACCCAACATTGACGGAGGAGTTTGGTAGAGTTCACAAAGGTAAAATCGTTGAACTTTGACCCCTTAATAGCCAAATTTCTGGCTAAAAACGGATTACAAAGATTTTCCCAAATCTCAGTACCCTGTATATCAAATTTCGAGTCTATAGACTGAAAATTGACAGAGTTATTGCGTAGGGAAATGTACACACAGACAGACAGACAGACAGACACGTTCACTTTTATATATACATAGATAGTATACTTGAAAGGAAACACGATGTTACAAGAAATACAATCAGGATTAACAAATGTTTCACATTTCCATACATTTATTGTCAATGGAATCGATGAAATCGACCATTTTTATTCAAATACTAGACCACCCGTGACCCGTTGGGTCAGTACGTTATATTAGCTATGGAATTCATGTATGAGCGTGACACTTGTGGCATAAAGAAAATAGTTTTTTTTTTACATAACAGAAGCATTTCTATGAAAGTATATTAAAATGAAAAAAGAATATAGATAGATTTCTATGAGTCGTTCTGTTTATTATAATTGTTATTTTTTTTTAAATTACAGTTACTGAATTATAAGTGGTTGGTCATACTTATAGGTAAATATGCACTGAACAGGTATCATAATCCTTATTATAGTTAAATTCAAATTTTGATATATCATCTTTTAAATGAAATTGTTAGTTGAAAGTACAGAATAATAAAAAAAACACTCTCCACATGTTAATAATGGCTTTTTAAATAGAAAATGAAAATAAAATGTAACTTTTTTTATTTAATTTAAGCAAACATTCAGTACCCATTGTGTAAAGGAAAACACTATTTAATGTAATAGAAATGTGTGCATTTACCGATTCAGCTTTCCGTTTGGAAATGTAAGCAGACGACTTTAAAAAACATGGGAAGAAGAAAAAGAAATTTTTTTGTAATAACACCCTCTAGTAAAAAGGTCTGCATTAGTTAAGGGGGATAACTCTATCCAGTTTTACATCGCCGCCTTTTTCTCTCTCTCACACATGCACGTAACTATTTCTCGCGTACGTAACGAAAACAGAGGGAGTAGGAGTGTTGAAATCTATTAGAGGGAAAGTGAGAGGTGTTTTCTTTCCATAAATTGTATAGGGTAATATTTCATATTATTAATAGATTCATAGATAAATAGATTTTATAATATATATTATAATTATCTATGAATCTATGTATTATTTGTATATATAAATAACTATTTGATCAAATTAAATGAAATTGTTTGTATTAAAAGCGATATAAAAATTCCGGAATTGGAATAACGGATTGAAGACGTTGAAAACCGGAAATCTGATTGCAAACATACAAGATCCATAGACTTTTAGTATTATATAGATATTGATTGCCTGCTCTAGTCAGAGACATATCGTGGTGTGCTGGGGGGCTAGCTTCACATGCCTTACCGCAATAACTTAGTTCACAATACATTGTAGACTACAACCTTGCATTGTAGAGAACCTACTGTTGATTTTATGAAATTATGTTTATATAATGGGTTTAATTACTGTTTAAATGCAGAAGTAAAGTATCATGTTCGATTGTGTTCTAAACAGAAACATTCCTTTCGAACGCGCCTCTGTCTTTTCAAAGAGTTTACAATTAATTTTATACGCTGTGCCTTTCTGCTTGTGCAGTGATAAATTTTCTCGAAATCAATTGTGATCTTAAGCTGTATATGGGCGTAAGTAGTCAAAATCGGGCTTCGTTCTTTAATCAGATGTTTTTGATACATATTGGATGCATTCCGATACAACATTTAAAACACTCGCAGATGCATAAAGTACATTTGTTTAAAATTTCGAAAAATCGAACAAGCCGTTTCAGAGTCAATAAAGAAGGAACTCACACTCAAAGTGCCTTTTATATATAAGTATATTTAACCGTCTATCTGTCTGTCTATGTATAACAATTGTTCTCGAAACCGAGTTAAATTTTATGTGGACCTTTATTATGATAAAGTGTAAAAAAAACTAAGTACTATAGTATCCGTTGAATGCACAGTTAGTGATTAATAGGGACTGGTCTTTTCCAGGAAAATGGCTCAACGGTGGTTCAAAATTTTCACAATGGTGACGAAAGCCTCGAAGATGAAAACGGTCGCGGCCGGCCAACTTGCAGTTAATAAAGAACATTTAAAAACCTTAATTGAAGCCGATCCTCGCAAAATCACACGAGAAGTTGCTGTTGAACTTTAAAGCAAATAGGGAAGTTTTTTTTTAAAAAAGTTAGATAAATGTGTGCCGCATGAAGTGAACGAAAATAAAAAATTGAGGTATGTTCTACGCTCCTTCTGCGCAACAAAAATGACGGTTGTGACGTGTGATGAGAACTGGAATCCTCTACGACAACCAGCAACGTTCGGCATAGTGTTTGGATGCCGCAGAAGCCCAAAGCCGAAATTGCACCAAATAAAAAGCGTAAGGTGACTGTTGGTGGTCTGCGGCTGTTCTCATCCATCACAGCTTCTTGGATCCGGGCGAAACGATTACGACGGAGAAGTACTGCCGACAAATTTACGAAATACATTTCGGTGGTGCATTGGCATGCATAAAATATCATCTGAACGCGACAACAATGGTAGGTCGTTTAGCCATGGCGACAAATGATTATCCAAAAAAAAAACCCATGTATGCATTGCTGGTAAGTTTTGCACCCTCTGGATATCGGAATGGTCCAACCAACATCCCAATGATTGCCGCCCAAAACATGATGCTTCCACCTCCTTGTTGGCGATGAACTCTGTAAGGGGGTTTGAGTTTCGTTCGGATTCTAAGTTTAGCCCACCCATCCTGACTGTCAAGAGTAGCACGGGCCTCATCTGTATATAGGACACTTGGAAATCCATTTTCTATGTAATTCACGACTTAATCCATTCGTTTTTTCTTATGTTGTTTGCTCAGTGGAGGCCTTGGAAGAGGCTTGATGTTCCTTGCCATCTTATTCAACACATTGCATCGGGCTGTGAGCGATTCCAGCTTCTGCAAAAATGGAAGCACTACTGCTGTTTGGGTTTCGGTTGACTTCCCTACGAATTTTCCAAATATCACGACCTGAAATATTTCTCCTGGTGCCTTTATTCTTTCTGGATTTGGTGTTGGGGTTGTTCACAAATGAAGGCAAGGTTCTTGACTCTCTTTTTCAGTGTCGTGGGTAAATCTTTGATAGACAATCCTTCTTAGTCAAGCAACAATAGTTTGCTTTTCGATAAGCTTCAATCCCCCGTTTTTTAACATTGTAAGAGATCTACCATAAAGCGTCTTATAAAGACATTGTATCGAATTTAATACAAAATGGGAAAAATAATTATAGATGATAGACTAGAATCCCATTAAAAATAAATTGTCATATGTACGTATATGTAAGTACCTTGGGTGCCCGGCGTTTCCCGGGTGTTTGGAGGTGTGTGTTGAGCAAAAAAAAAAGTGGTAGTCGGCAGGTAGGCTCGAAGCCGTACCGGGAAAGAAGGAAAAGAACGTAAAAAGTGACGTCTTTGCTGTTGCGTTCATCGCCAAACCGGAAGTTGCGAAGGTTTAAATTAAGGCTGGTCAATCTAAAAGAGGGGATAGCTTTAAAAAATATCAGCAAAAAAAAACGACCCCTCCCTGTAGAAAAGTGCCTAGTTGAGGGTGAAAAAATGAATATATTTATCAAATGTTTCAATATTTATCGTACGAAGGGTCGAGCTTCAAAACGATATCGATATCGTGAAAATCCGTCACTTCTGTCGAAAGTTTTAGGCAGACATACAAACATACATACATACATTTAAATAGACAGATGATATTTATATTATAGACTAGCCTGAGTGCTCGGCGTTGCCCGAGTGTTTGGAGATGTGTGTTGAGAAAAAAAGTTGTAGTAGACATGCAGGCTGGAACCCGTACCGCGAAGGAGGAAAAGAGCGGGAAAAAAGCGTGACATCTTTGCTGTTGCCCCAATAGCCAAACCGGAAGTGACATAGGTTTAAATTAAGGCTAGATAATCGAAAAGAGCTGATGACTTTCAAAAATATCGGCGAAAAAATGCGACACCTCCTCGTAGAAAAGTGCCCAGTTGAGGGTGAATGAATTAATGTTTTTAGCCAATTTTTCGATATTAATCGTCCAAAGAGTCGAGCTTCAAAATGATACCAATCTCGTGAAAATCCGTTGCCTCTGTCGAAAGTTTGAGGCAAACATAGAAATATACTTACATACACACATACATACATACAGACAGACAGACAGACAGGTGAGATTTATATATAGATAATATATAGTAAAACGAAGATATGTAGTAAAACTACCTATCTAAAACAAGAATACGTTTAAAGCCCTTAAAATTGATATTTGAATTGTCCGCAAGTAAAAATCTGTACTAAGTGACCGTTTTCTAAAGGTTAGAGGTTCGGTCCTCAGTGTGACTGATACGAAATATAAAGCTAAGAATTGCTTAGGATTTCTCACTGGTCACTGCTGATGCAACAAGAACAAGCTACTCCGTGGATTAAAAAAAGCTTCTAAATTCTGGACACCTTCCTGAGTTCGCCATAAAGATTACCAGGTTCAACAAGATGCTCCTAAAGAAGGCCGGAGGTTACATTCGTCATGTTGTCTGAGAACCCACACAACGTTACAGCATAATTTGCAAATGAGGACCGAGAATAGACTCTAACTCGCTTTTTTTGTTGTACAACAGCATTTATTTCCACAGCCTCTCGGTTCCGTTGTCACGTCTCTCACATAGATTATTTTCTCGAACGTGATCCACGTATCTAACGTAATTTCGAACGTTCTTGCCGTCTCTAAAGTGATCTTCTTTCTAAAGTCTCTCACATACATTATTTTCTCGAACGTCATCCACGCATCTAACGTAATTTCGAACGGTCTCGCCGTCTCTAAAGTGATCTTTCTAAAGTATTTATGTTTCCCTACCGGTGACGTCATTTCGCATGGATTTGCATACGCTCGTCCGCGCTATGTTACACATCGACCGAAACTTTGTGAGAATAAAATTCAAGATGTGAACAGTAGTTGGAATACTCCAAATAATCCAAATTACCAATCTTCATCTAAAAACAAATCTGACACTTGTGTCATAGCGTCGTAAATTACTAATTAAAATGCACTGCTTATATTTTTAAGTCCAGACTCATTTTCGAAATTGGACGTGTATACGTACGAGGTACCTCCAACAAATTTTCACACTTTTTTCGTATGGACACATTTCTGTATAGTACAAACATGAAACTTTAGTCCCCTTTGACATCATTTCTTCTGGCTGCAATGGATTTGTATTACCGTTCCAGCACCTTTTGGAAAGCCGCATAGAAACCCTCTTCTTTGAGCGTGTCAATGGCCCTCGTCATAGTCACTTTCATTTCAATTGTCTCATAGCGACAGCTTCGAAGGTTTTTCTTGAGCTTAGGAAATAACCAAAAATCACAAGAAGCAAGGTCTGAACTATAGGGAGGGTGAGGAACTGTCTTTATGTATATCTTGGTCAAATATTCTGTCACGAGGATGGTGCAGTGGAGCACCCTTGGGACAAGTTATGAGCAAATCTTCCGCATCTTTAGTCGCTTGCGAATAATTGGGTGTACAGTTCCCACACTAACGCCATACGTTCCACTTATCGTCTCTATATACACACGACGGTCCTTGTTTATGAATTTTTATTTTGGCAATCAACTCTAGTGTTTTGACATCCTTGCTACTCCCACACCTCTCATTATTCCTCACAGACTCTTTTTCTTTTTCATATCTCTTATGGCACTGCTGCCAGATTCATTCAAGATGGTCCAAATGTATTCTGAAGCATTTCATACATTTCTGTGGCATTTTGTTTTCGAGTTTAAATAATATTTTATTGCATACCGTTCTTCTGAAGTGTCCTCATATCTAGATTGCATTTTTGAAATTCACCAGCTGTGATAATCAAGGCTTTAGTAGGGTGTATTCCAATTCCTGTTGTAACTGTTCATTTGAACCTGAAACCATAAGAATCGTTCAGTCATCTTAGAAGATGTATAGCAATAGCATACTGAATTATCAAGAGTCTGTGAAAATTTTAAATGCATCTACAAAAAAAGTCTGGAAACTTATTGAAGGCACGTCATACGTCAACTGTTTTTTTTATGTAACAGATCTTTATTTCCATCGACTTAACTACATTCAGTACTTTAATTTATCTTTTTTGCATATTTTTCTTAAGCGTAATGAGTCCAATATTAACTATAATAAATCAGCTGAAATTACAATATAATTGCTTTTTATAATGAGTGACGTTCAACACTTCAAGTCTCTTTTCAACCATTAAAATGTGACCTTCACCAATTTAATTAATATCTTCTTCTTATTGCGGCATTCATAAATGATGACATTTTATATTTAGATAGCATTTTGTTCAATTCATAATCACTTATGATCACATGTTTATAACACCGTGGCAAGACTATATAACAAACGAAATGTATAGTTGCATGTCTTTTAACACAGCGTAGACGCGCGTTTGCAAATGCATGCGAAATTACATTATCAGGAGGGAAAAATAAAGACCTTAAAAAGATCACGTAAGAAACGTAATGACGTTCGAGAGCACGTTCGAGAAGACGATCTCCTAAGTGACGTCATAGCGACAACGAGAGAATAAACAAATAAATGTTGTTGTACAACAAAAACAAAAGCGAGTTAAAGTTCTTTTCTACTCTTTGTTTACTTTGCGACTGAGGCAACAACGTGTTGATTCCCGAACAACGTTACAGCCCAACGCAAATATTTGCAGTTGTTTAATGCGACTTTTGGCATAGATTGAAATTATCTCTACACAAAGAATCTTCTATGAAAATGTCGCTACCGTACTTTGTGGTAATTGTGCCAAATATGGAGGTAATTGCGTCAACTGACAAAAGTGTTTTTTTTTATGTATTTGGTTGCCAAAGGATCACTTTTAGCTAGCTAGCGTAATTACCCCCGGACTTGGCGCAATTACCCCAGAGTATGGTATAGTTTTTAGAGGAAAATTAACAGACTGGAAAGTTTTATATTACTATTAAAACTTTCTGACTGCAATGAGCCAGCGAGAATTATGACACAAACTTTGTGAATGTATTTCCCTCAGTTTGTAGATGAAACGAGAAAAAGAATAGAGAACATTAAATTGTTATGGCCAAAGGTATTACAAAAAACTTTGGACAATTATAGGATTGTCACAGATATTTCTTTACGAAAGGGGAGTAAATTTGGTCAAGTGATTATGCGCGACGTTGCTTCTTATAATGTGTCATAGAACAAATATCCTTATAAGAATGCCACATTAGATGCACCTATAATCCTGATATAGGTCCAATTCAACCACTTCGCTTAACTCAACCCTCTTAACTCCTCCCCAACTTATGCACAGCATTCGCTCATTTGCATTGCATTTACATCTTTAAATCTACGTCTACCCATACTTGTTGTCTTCTATAAGAATTCTTAACTTAATGTAATACAGGAAGTTAAACAGTTGTAAACATCGCATTTCTTAAATCTCGATTGTTACGTTCTCTTCAACATTCCACTAAACCTCATCTTCGGTTAGAGCCCAGTCTTAACGTCCTGTTAAATGATAGATAAATTTAACAACGCCACTTGTTACAGTCTGTTCTTCAGATGCTGCACTTCCATTTATTGTTCTCTTTCAGTGGAGGAACAGTCCTTCACGACTGAGACAATATTTTTTTTATTTTTGTTCCTTTTCTCCGTGTTAAAAAACGACCCTGGTGTCTAACTCTGTCCCGTGGGGAGGCATTGTAAATAGGTACTTGTTACAATACGTCTCGAACGAGAGTGCCACATGAGGATGGATCCCAGACGAGCCCCCATGTTACGATACGACGGGGATATTTTATTCGGGGAAATATTCTCCTGTACAGAATCTTATGACTCTATGAAATTGGAGTAACTTCCTACATTCTTGTAACGTATAAATAATTTTTTTTAATAATGTGTCGATCGGGGGATGTTACGTCCTATCTAACACATTGGCTTTAGGTTCAGATCAACATTGTCATTGAATAACCGGGTGAAGCATGCGAGTAATAGAATGAAAGAACACAACAACTGATTGATAGATATAAAATAATTTAATTACACAACAAGGTTTGGTCTTCTCTTAAAAATCATTATGTATTTCTCAATGAGTCCAATGTTGAGCGACAGAAACAGAAACATATATATATATATATATATATATATAGAGAGAGAGAGAGAGAGGGAGAGAGAGAGGGAGAGAGAGAGATGGAGAGAGAGATGAATAAATATATAGAGAGAGAAATATCCATATAAACAAAAATATATCTCTGTTTATCTATCTATCTATCTATCTGCTATTATATAAAATATCTTTGTGTGTGGCTATCCGTACTTCTATGTGTATGTGTGTAAGTTAGTGACTCATGGACTCGAAAACGGCTGCGACGACTTTTATGAAATTTCACACAAACTTACTTTATGTGCCTGACAGTGTTATTAGATAGAATTTATATCGGAATGTCTTCCATAAGTATCGATAATCGATAATAATCCGATAAAAGAAGGAACATATGATTTTGACAAAAGTTAACACTTTACACTACTTAAAATTTGTGAAGTTTATTATCACACAAGCTGACATATAAAATCAACATTAAGTTCTTTGATATAACAAGGGCGCGTTCGAAATGAATGTTTCTGTTTAAAGCACAATTGCACCATAGCACTTGTAAACTTAAACATGCCTTGTAAATTTAAATTTAAGCCATTATCACTGCACAAGCAGTAAGGTCAGGCATATAAAATAATCATTGGGTTGTTTGATATGACAGGGGCGCCTTCAAAATGAATGTTTCTGTTTAGAGTACGATTGAACCATGATACTTGACATTTGCATTTAAAACTTTAATTCAATCCATTACATATAAAATTAATATTATAAAATCAACAGTAGGTTCTCTACAGTGCAATGCAGACTAAAAGGTATTGTGGATTAAATCATTGCAGGAAGGCATGTAGAAGCTTCCTCTCGGTGCACCGTGATGATTCCTAAACAATGGCAGGCTATCAGTCCCTTTGATTTAAAAATGTTTGATTTCACCGATTTCGATAACAATAAAATATGCAAGTGTGAAGCATTCAGTCCTGGGCAATGTCAGATATCCCTGTTTTATATATATATATATATATACATATATATATATATATGTGTGTGTGTGTGTGTGTGTGTGTGTGTGTGGAAATATACCTTATTTCCTTTTATTATATACCAAACCTTATTTAAGTAGCTCAATGTAATTACAGATGAATAAAGTGCCCGAATGACAAAAATTCATGATGGTGACCATCTTATAATTTATTCCTTTAATCCAGTTAAAATTTACAATTCTTGACAGTATCTGTTTCGTAGCACAAAATCAATCACTTAATTATTTTATCAATTAGTGAATATATTTTCCCCTTAACTCATCTGAATAAATAGCAACAATCAATCCATCAAATGGAAATAAAGTGCGTTTTGACATGATTAAAATCCGAAAATTGGAAGAGAAGCTGTAAATACCTCATAATATGTTTCCATTACGCCATTTTAAATTCAAAATGGCGTAATGGAGATATATTATAAGATATTTACAGCTTCTTGTGTCGTATATATATATATATATATATATATATATATATATATATATATATATATATAGTAAGTTATAAAATGTATATGGCGATTAAGCTACACTGAATATTCCGCGTTTCATCCACTTTAGGATTCTTCAGCCTGAAGAATCCTAAAGTGGATGAAACGCGGAATATTCAGTGTAGCTTAATCGCCATATACATTTTATAACTTACTAACTAGCTCTACCTACGTATTGAGCACTTTTGAAGTAAATACTTAAAGCTTACGCATAAATCTATACTTCGTATATTAATTTTATGTGAGTAAATTAAGTAGTTATATATATATATATATATATATATATATTTATATATATATATATACTTAAAGCTGTTTCGCTCTATTACGACTCTTTAGTGTGGCTACAGTAGACAAGTGTTTTGAAACACTAATTCCAAATGACTTGTGTCATGAACATCAATACTGGTTGCACCCACGCCCCCAATGACAATAAGATAAATGTCATTTTCTTTGTTTACATATTCACAACGCTGTCGCAACCGAGATAACTCTAATAGATTTAATCGCAAATAAAAGAATCACATTTCGTGCGGCGTAATTAAATTCTATCCAATATTATCTTATATTATTTAATTCATCTGTTTTAATTCGCGAGATTATACTGTTCTGCGTGGAAATCAAATTGATCATATTAGGAAAGATGCTGGTAGTCGATATGATTAGGTGATTATGCGTGAATGGTGAAGCTTTCTTTGGCACTATCTGAAGATGGAAGAAAAAGAAGAAAGATAGAATAGGATAAAGAAGAAGAGAGGAAGAAATGGAAGGAAGAAAAAGAAGAGAAAATTAGACGGTGAATAGAAGAGACAAAAGTGGACGAAGAAGAAGAAGAAGAAGAAGAAGAAGAAGAAGAAAAAGAAAAAGAAGAAGAAGAGAAAAAAGAAGAAGAAAAAAAAACAATAAAAGCTGAAGTAAGAGAGTGAATAGAAGAAAGGAAAGAAGGAATAAAGAAAGAGAAGTATGAGAAAGAAACAAAATAAAGAAAAAAAGTAAGATGAAATAAAAACAATAAAAACTAACTGAAGTAAGAGGGTGAATAGAAGAAAAGAAGGAAGAAATAGAGAAAAGGAAGAATGAAGCAGAAGCAAAATAAAGAAGAATGAAGAAGAAGAAGAAGAAGAAGAAGAAGAAGAAAATTAAGAGGTGTGAGAAAAAACAGGGAATGGGAGAAGGAGAAGTAAAGAAAGAATAGAACCCTAAGAAATTTGAGGAGGTAAAGAAAGAAAGAAAGAAGAAGAAGAAGAAGATGATGATGATGATGATGATGATGATGATGATGATGATGATGATGATGATGATGATGAAAAAGAAGAAAAGCAGAAGATGATGAAGAAGTAGATATGCAATTGGACAAAAAGAAAAAAAAGAAGAAAGAGTAACGGAACAAACGGGAATGAAAGGAACAGGATAAAGTAAAATTCAAAGCAGAATCAGAAAAAGAGAAAATGAAAACGTATCCGACGAAAGGGTAGAAAGGGGAAAACAAGAGAGGAAAAAAACGATCAAAGACTAATCTATATATCTATAGACAACTCTCTACCTGTATAGTTTTTGATCTGCAGGCTTGAAACTTGATATAGAAGTTATTCAGATGTGTGAAAAAATTTTAATCTGTTTTCTCCGAACAAAAGGGGACTGCTAAGAGGTAAAAATTGAAAAAAAAGTGGTGGAGTCTATCGGATTTTTGTCGATTGTTTCAGACCTGCGCATGCGCGAATCGGTTACATAACAACTTACTTATGTTAGCAATAAGTCGGTTGTAAAACCTGGCCTAATGATTATCGTACTTGACTCACTGTCTTTAGGTTTTAGCTTTGATCTCAGCTCGAGTATTATTTTGTTTTACTTACAAGAAGTGGACTGTTTAGAAACAAAGCATAATACTCGAATGCACATGTCTCAGTTTCTTTATGAATTAAAATATAATTTTTATGCGTATTTTACGACCGAGCAACGCCGGACGACCTGCTAGTATAAAATAAAATAAATAAATGCAAATAAAACGAATGAGAAGATAATAAAAGAGGTGGAAATAAAAGATAAAGACGAATAAAAAAAAACGGAATCAAGAAGAAACATCAAAAAGAAAAAGGAAAATACAAAGAAGAAATAAAAAAGAAAAAGAATCGAAAAAAAAATGAGAAAGAGAAAAAAATGCCCCACCCCCCCAAAAAAATACAAAAATGAACGAGAAAAACAATGTATAAAACGCAGTAATCTGATTTCTTATCGATTTATCTTTCGATTAATGCGAACCTAATTACAAAAATACAATAAAATTTCCGGAAAGATTTTTGTCTCACACAATTAAATAAAAGATAAAAAAATACTCTAAACCATTATTTCTATGATATAAATACAAAATATCCGGTTCGTATTATTTAGATTTTTTTTTCGGACTACTGTTCTCATTTTTAGTGGTATTTTCACAACGTTTTAGTCAATTTTCAGAACATTTCGGCGATTAAATCTATTAGAGTTATCTCGGTTGCGACAGCGTGGTGAATATGTAAAAAAAAAAAAAAAAAACCGCCCGATCTTCTTTAAGGCTCCTAAAATTCACACTAGAATTGTGCGCAAGGACACGTGGTGCAGTGGATAGAGTACATATAAAAGTTACACTTTTGGAAATTACAGGTTCAATCTTCAGTGTAGGCGACACTCAAAATTGCGAATTTCTTCTACCTAGTCATGGCTGAGGGAACGAGAACATGCTACCCCGTGAAGTAGATAAAGGGGGCCGTTCTAAATTCTCTGAAGATTACCAAGTTAGACAATATCCACAGGTTGTAGGTTACATCGACGGAAACGTAGAAATAATCCTCAAGATTAGAATAGTAGTCCGAAGAATCCAAATAATACGAATAACCTATCATCTAAAAAAAAATTCAGAATACATATGTATATATACATATTAATGGGAGAAAAGGATTGCCTGTGTAGCAAACCAAAGAGCGAAGGCATTTAGTTCTCTCTCGCTGCAAGAACTTTGACACCAGGAAAGTGAGATTGAGAAGTTATCGCTTCCGAGGAGGGGCCCTTTGATCTGCAAAAAGTGTCTGGACAGCACCGTCAGCATTCACCGGCGATTCTCAATAAACTAACCCCTTCTCAAAGAAAGAACGAAGAGCTAATATCTGTTGATTTTGGATGCTGAGCGTAAAAATCTAAAAATGTAACAAATTTTCGATTTGAGAAAAATTAATAGTTATCTTATTGAGAGTGGGTTATGCCGAATTGTTGCGTTTTCATGTATTGATGCATGTATACACCATTATAGTGTCCTTCGGGGCCCGTGGCGCAGTGGATAGAGACGTTGAATCTCTACGGTTACAGGTGAGAATTGTGTTACGATAGCGGTTTCAATCCTACCCAAAGCCAGCGAGAGGCTTACTTGGTGAGATGACAACAACTATGGATGACAGTAATTGCTGAGAATGCAGTTAGGAGATTCGAAGTTCCTATTCCGTCACGGTTACCACGTGACGAAGGCCAGAGAAATAGATGGCCGAAACATCGTGAAATAACAACTAAGAAAGATGAGGATAATAGTTTGCAATAAATATAATTAATAAATAATACTCATCTCAATAATGAATTCCAATCAAATAATATAGTGTCCTCATCATTGAAAACTTAGTTTCTAATTTGTCGATATGATCTGTCGTCGACATTTATAAAAAGAAAAGTATTTCTATCCGTTTGACGACTCCACTTTTGTATTCCTTATGAAAAGAAGATGCTTCTCCAGAAATTATACTATCTCGGATATTTTTTTTAATTAATATTTAGTAATAAGTTTAATATTTACCGATTTTATATTTGAAAGACTTCTTTTTTTAATCGAAAAATAAATCCTGTTTTTAAAGATTGGTTACACAAATACGATTTCGATTGCTTAGTTTTGTTCCTATCTTCTTTTACCCTCCCGTATTTTTCTGTATTGCTAATAGTCTTCATAAATACTCACATGCATGTTTATCAACAATGTTTCAATCAAACTACATTTCTCTTTTAAGAAAACTTTATCGCCAAGACAAAAACAGTTACAGAAAACATCATAGAGACAAGTTAGTTTCGTACACATGTGATAAGGAAACAGACAGATAGCTTGACGGATAGTTCGTCCCATTACACACGCGCACCCTTTAGGAAAGACTCGTCGAATTTTCTTTTCTTGCTTGAAGTTTCGCCAACAAAGAGACGGAAAATCTCTTTCCGGAAAGCATATGGTTTGCTAGACTTCCGTGTTTTAGGATCACTTCTGACCTTTACGTTGACACGCAAACTTTTTCATTTAAACAATGGTCCTCATTATGCAACAAATTCTCTCCATGTCTACGGCAATTCGGAAAATTCAAGATGAGAATACGTCGTAACGAGAACGGTTCTCACATCCTCCGACATAACTGTGCTCTTTGGCGATTTAAATTTCAGTGTTTTATGAAAATAATGTCTCTCTTTTTGCATCCTTTTGTACTTCCATGAACAGAGTTTCTTACTTGAGTCACACATTATCATGAGTCCGCTTTACTGCAAATTATAACATGTTTGTTTTTACATCAAATGTCAACAGCACCTGTTTAGGCATGTGTGTGAAAAAATAAGTTCTGCCTATATCATATAACTAATTTAACCGTGCTATTACCATTCATGGTTTCCCAATCTTTCATAATAATCTTTATCATTCAACTGAGATTCGATCCATTTCATAAACTTATCCACAAGTGAATAATTGATTTTAATAACTGAGAAATACAGAAACCCTGCTGATTGATTTGTTTATCACATATTTTTACAGAATTTGAACACGTTTCGGCCGTTGTAATCTCTGGTCAGCTTCATCTAACATTCATCGTAGACAGGAATTTATTTATTTCCCTCATACGTCGGGAAAATATGACAAAAGATCGAGCATGGAGCATTTGAAGTCGACGCTTCTAAAAGTAGAGCAATCTGTCCAGAAAAAAAAACAATTCACTGAGGGACGTTGACAACCTTCGTTTGTTCCCTATCGTAAGTACGCGATATTTTTCTAGAAAGAATTCTAACTAGAAAGATATCGAGGAAACGAATTCCAAAAAATAATCATTTGATTAATACGAAATGAAGTAATTATGCGCAACAACGATCACAAATTCATTTATCGTAGAAAGCAAGTTATTCATGGATTACTCTCCCACGACGGGAAGATATGACACAAAATCGAGAATGGAGCATTTAAAAGCAACACTCTAAAAGAAAAACGTTCTGGTGGAAGAAAAATTGGCTGGGCATTTTCTGTTAGGAACGCTTCATTAGTAATAAACTAATCCCTTAAAAGAAAAGGCCTGTGGGTGTTGGACCCTCTAGAACCGCACAGTACCATATTTCAGCCAGACAGAGAACAAGCTCTTCTCAAAAACGGATAATATTCTCCCAGTCGGATTTTAAATTCCAAAATTATTTAATTACGATCGAATTTCATATACATGTAAACCTCACCAATTGCCTTTACTCCGATTCTTTCTTTCTAAAACTAAGCTACTTCAGAAAGAAGAAAAGCTGTTTCTTTGGATTGAAAATTTTGCCCACGCCATGATTCAAATGCAAATAAACATGTTCGACCGAGCTCCAATTTCCGGTTCCTCCATGTAAGACAATTACATAAAAAAATTCCTTGTGCTTTCACAGTTGGTGGTTAAGTAGTAAACGATACGGACTGATAACATGGGTGTGCCAAGTTCGAATCCATTTCGTTACACTGAAACACTTTAACTTATGGATGTTAGCAATGGGTGGTGTTTCTTCCCATAAGTACCCGATGTCTTTCTAGAGAGTATTCTGACTAGAAATATATCGCGGAAACGAATGCCAAAAATACTCATTTGATTTCTATGAAATGAAAGAATGATGATCTACAACGATCACAGATACAGATTTTTCGTTTCTCACGAAGATGAATGTAAGTATTTGTTGACATTAGATTTGAAATAGTCTGTAAAGTACGATTCTGAAACCCAATTTCCTAAGCTGATGTTAACCTTAAAGCGGCGATGCATTGAACAAAATATTTTTCTTGTTTCTTTTCATAATTGGTCACTCGAGAATAAGAGTTTATGATCGCAACAATGAGTCGGACAGAAGATTATTTACCCGAACCATAACGTCCCTCTCAACAATCGCCGACCCCAATGCTTGCGTACAGTGTTTTTTTTATTTTTTTTTTCGTTTCTTTTTTTTTTTCGTTTTTTTTTTGTTCTTTTTTGGGAGGGGTTGTTTTTTTTTGTTTGTTTTTTGGAGTTTTTTTTCTTTTTTTTTTGGGGGGGGGGTCCTCCATTCTGGCCATGTCGGTGGCGCGATGACTGTTTTACAAATATAAAAATATAAAACAATAAAAACTCATAATAGAAAACACAACTCCAATATATCGTGTATAAATTAGTTGTGCTGTGTGTATGTGTTTTTGTGTTTGTATGTGTGTGTTTGTGTGTGTTGGTGTGTGTGTGTTTGTATGTGTGTGTTTGTGTGTGTGTTTGTGTGTGTGTTTGTGGGTTTGTGTGCGTGTGTGTTTATGTTTGTGTGGCTTTGTGTATGCGTGTGTTTGTGTGTTTGTTTGTATGTTTGTGTGTGTATGTTTGTGTGTGTGTTTGTGTGTTTGTGTGCGTGTGTTTGTGTGTGTTTATGTGTTTGTGTGTGTATGTTTGTGTGTGTTTGTGTGTGCGTGTGTGTGTACGTGTGTGTATATGTGTGTGTGTGTGTGTGTGTGTCTGTGTGTGATAAGCTCAAAACGTTGTTCGTTGATTGATGTCTGTCAAGGCATATCTGTGGGTCGGTTGAATAGTCGATCTACTCCAAACACTGCGCCAGATGCTCCAAGCCAAAAAATTTCGTCAACAGTCGCAGAATAAATGCTGTCATAAACTACCTCAATAACCTGACACCAGGATCGGAAATCTTATGTCCGATCTTAGTCTAAGGGGAAAATCATTCGCCCTCCCGACCTCTCTAAGCTGACTATCCATCCAACTAAGCATCGAACTTCTCGTATCTATCCTACTTCCTTTGTGCGCTTTAGTGAATCATTCATAACCATTTTCCTACACTTCTTATACTTCCAAACGTTTTTCCTCACTTTCTTACTCTAACCAAAGCCCTTGCTCAGAGTGGGTGCAGGCGTCCGTAATATCACGCGTTAAGTGTAATTGATTATTAAAGATGACGAGTCAACATGGATTTCTTTACATCAGACTTTAAGGCGACCATATTGTAATCGGTTGGAAAGCAGTCTTGTTATGTTTTTTTCACACATAAAATGTTTATAGAAAGAAATCTTGTTAGGGGAGGTTCCGTTTGGTTTTTGGTAAAAAGAAAGTTCTTTGCTATAAGTGTAGTTAGACGAGTTCCTGTTGTAAATGTATATATACTGCTGTAAATATCTATAGTGGCAAGGATGGCGACACAATACGGAAACACTAGCAACGTGTGAAAGAGGCTGTAGGAAAGAGAATAGATTAACTCTCACTAGATTATGAAGTCGGTTTTGCACTCTATAAGGCCAGAAAGAGTTCTCCGATCAGCACTTTTCAGACATGACAGCATTAAACCATTATAGGATATATCTGGCAATATATCTAGAAAATTCTGTAAGTTATTAGACTGTTCTACTATTACAAACAATGGAGTTTCTTTACTGATGATTGTATTACAAATATGTATTTCTTTTAATAAAACGATTCAGATGTTGATGGTTTAGATACTTTTCCTTGCCCAACATCACAAAATCTATTACACTTTTTTGTTTGTAGCAATTTCATCGGATCGTGATGGGCATAAATGTGCCCATTTTTTATGAACGCTACAGGACGCTAAGAATTTCTCAACCAGGTTTAACAATAAATCAAACATTATGTCAGACTTTCGGAATTGAAAATAGACAAAAGATATTTTAAAGTATTTTTAAGTCGACATGAAATATTATCTTTAATGTAAATCTCACCTGCCTGTTTAAAAGTGTGTATGTATGTATGTTTCACAAAAACTTTCGATAGATGTGGCGGATCCTGACAAGATCGGTACATTTTGAAGCTCGATATTTCGGACGGCAGATATAAAAAATTGGCCAAATACATTCATTACTTCGCCCGAGACTCGGCCGTTTTCTACAAGGAGGGGTCGATTTTTTTTCGCCGACATTTTAGCAAGTCATTGTTACCGTTGGATTGACTTCTGGTAATTTTAACGATTATTTTCGTCGACCTTTTAGCAAGTCATCGTCACCGTAGGATTGACTTTGGTTAATTTTAACGTTCTCGACTTCCAATCGCGGAGACATCGGCTAAGACGTTTTCTTTCACTTTCTTTTCCGCCTTCGAATCACGGGTTCGAGCCGGCCTGACTACAAACACTTTTTTAAACACCTCTCTTCAATCCTACTGCCTACTATTGTTTTGATTACCTTCCCACGCTGCAACCAATTTTTTTAACAGTTGTCTCCACATTCTCGGGTTCAAGCCTTCCTACCACCACTTTTTTTTTTGCTCAACACACACCTGCAAACATCCGGGCAACGCCGCGCATCCAGGCTAGTCTATTATATAAATCCCACCTTTCTGTTTAAATGTATGTATGTATGTTTGTTTGTATGTCTGCCCAAAACTTTTGACAGAGGCAACGTTTTGAAGCTCGTCCCTTTCGGACGACAAATATCGAAAAACTGGCTAAAAATAATAATTCTTTTACCCTCAACCGAGCACTTTTCTACAAAAAGGAGTTGCTTTTTTAGCCGATATTTCAACAGTCCTCCTCTCTTTTAGATTGACTAGCCTTAATTTAAATCTTTGCCACTTACGGTTTGGCGATGGACGCAACGGCAAAGATGTCACTTTTTTCACGTTCGCGGTACGAAGCTGGATCTTTTTTTTTTTTTTTTTTTGCTCAATACACACTTAACACTCGGGCAACGTCAGACACCCAGCCTAGTATCAAGTAATACAGGGTGTTTGCCTGTAACAAAAATTTAATCAAGAAACCTGAACAGTCAAAATATGCAGATTATAAAAACTTAAGCTTTTACGATTTAAAAAAGAAATGTATTCATAAAAATATCTCCAAAACACAAAATATTTATCAAATAATATTTTATATAAAACATTATATATCTAATAAATATTTACATTTTAATCTTATCAAATTCAAATAAGGTTTCTACTGAAAAGAAGCTAAGGCTGTTGTTTTTCTTCGACATCAATGCCAAGAGAGATAATTGTTAGGATAGTTCTTATCCCGTTGAGTGAGAAATGGTTCTGGTCCTGTGCAGTTTTAGGAGATCCACACCATCAGTGAAATAAAATATATTCCAGGTTACGCCGGCAAGTTGAAAATTGTGATTTTGCTGTGAAAGTTTGTTAGTACAAAAAAGAGTTCAAGGTTTGTAAAACTGCGTAGCTGGGGTAAACGATAGCACCTGAAATAGTTCATCTGGGTTTGTGTGAAAACAAACGTGGAAATAAAAAAGAAAGAGATGAAGAGATTTTATCTTTCGCATGAAAGTCAGACGGGTCTATGGTTTGGAGCGGAACAGACGTGTCGAGATTGGTGCAAAAATGTGTCGGAGAAATAAACGCAAAAACTTGAGTCAACAATTCGAGGATTCCCCCAGTTCACTATTAGACAAAATAAAGTGATCTTTGTCAAGTGTTTTTGTTTAAGGTGTACTTTACAGCTCATCGACCAGTGACAGGAAATAATCGATCCAAGAAAACCAAGATAACAGAAAAAAAATATGGCGAATTTTATCGCATATATATGCACACACACAAGATGTGTCACGATTACATGCAGACAAAGAGACACATGTAGTAACATATACACGCAACAGACAAAATAATCCCCCCATTACGTCTTTCGGCTGGAGTAAGTTTATGCCTCACTGCCTGAGGAAATAATGCTGATAAGGCTACCCAGGCAATTTTTAAAAGCTAGAGTACAGGGTGGAACGATAACATTGTCTCCATAGAAAAGACGACATAAGTCCATTTCCGTTTGATAAATACTGATTTTCTTTTCTTTTCTTTTTTTACTGATCATCTACTAGCTGGCTAGTTGTGTACAACTCCCAAAAGCGATAGGAACCTTCTACCATGTCTGAAAGTGACACAACGTTACACGACCGAGATCAGAGATGCACCGCTGTACAATTCATGTTTTGATCCAAGTTATAATAACAGGGCCATTGCAAGTACTCTCAAAGTGCATCGAAGGACTGCCACGAATAATAGGGGCGTGCCCATTGTGATGAAAACAAAGTTTCCCGCTACGCTTATTGTCTTTGGTGTGGTTCCAAGTGGGAGCCACATCATACCACCTCACATTTTCGAAGTCGGCTTGAATGTCAACACCAAAGTGTACCTGGATGTGCTGAAGAGTGTGGTAATCCCCTGGTTCAATGAAGTGGCCGCTGGCAGATCCTGAGTGTAGCAGCAGAACTCACCGCCAATCCCCAAGTCAAAAGAGACGCAGGCTTCGCTTCAGAATGAGTGCTACGACTTTGTATCTTTCTCTCACTGGCCCCGTCCTCTCTCGACCTGAACCTGCTGGACTAGTTGGTTTGGTCATACCTCGAGACAATCACCAACATGACCTCCCACAATACCAAAGCCAGCCTGATCGCTGCCAACCGCCGAGTATTCGCCATTCTCACCCCGGCGCTTAGTAAAAAGACATGCTTCCCGTATTGAGACTGCGATTGAGGATGAAGGCGACTACACTGAATATATGTCAGCTCTACTACTTTTTTTTTTTTTATAATAAAATTTTCAAAATAAAGCTGTAGTGTTGCTTTCCTTAGGATGACACTTTTATCGTTCCATCCTTTATTTTTATTTTAGGGGAACTTCCTTGGCTCTCCCCACCTTCAAACCTTGTGTCACATCACTCTGAAATAGGAAGGAAGTAAATGCCAGATTCTATTCTCTGTTTTCTATGAATAGAAATCAATGGAGCATGAAATGTCCAAAATTTTAAGAATTAGAAAAGCTAGACATTGATGATTTTTAATAAAACACAGCATAACATTTTCTAAATGAGAGAGTAAATACCTTAATTAATACAAATTTGTGGCGATCGTGATAGGCATAAAGAATAATGCTTTTTTTTTTACACAGTGATCACCACTTATCAAGGCCCGGAAGCCACTCAGGGATAAGGGTTATTGCAAGTACATTACGTTAGTGTGGAGATTTGATGAAGTGTTTACTTAAAGGGCGGTTCATTAGGAATTTGTTAACATTGGACTTGAAGACATCCAAGTTGTAGTCCGGTGGGAAGCAGGCAGACGGAACAGAGTTCCACAGGCGTGCAGTTCTAAGAAAGAAGCTTTGTTCATGGAATCTGCGTTTTGATTTAGGTACAAATATAGAGTGGGGGAAATTTTTCACAGTGGATTCAGATAGACGGGTGTTTTTCGTGAAAGATTGGCGAGGGGGGACCAAAGATTGGAGTTCAGACGAGCACCTGTGATGGAAATAACGATAAAACAAGAATAGGCTCGCAACGTCTCTTCTGTGGGAGAGAGGTTGCAGGGTAGAGAAAAGGGCATTCACCACTAAGCCACGAAGTCTATTTTGTGCTCTGTCAAGGCAGGATAGGCTGTTTTTAGCAGCTCCTGCCCAGATATGGCAACAGTATTCCATCCTGCAGTATTCCATGCTGCACTTCTATTCTTCGTCTACCTGCATCGTTTATTTTAATGAAAATATTTCTTCTTTTTTTTTGTAATATTACACGTTTACACCCGCGTTAATATGTAGATACTCGGGACCAAAAACGTTAGAGCATAGTCCACCTCACGGAAATATAAGACAAGTAATAATTCGACTCCTTTCTTTGTAACAACGCCATTTACTTCCGAGTAATTCCCGTATAAAACGTGATCGAACGTCGTTTTAAACGTGCTCTCGATCGTGCTCTCTCTCTCTCTCTTTCTTTCTCTCTCTCTCTCTCTCTTTTATAGTATTCTTTTTCCTTACAGTGACATCATTTTGCTGACGACTCGGTATTTGCATATAGCCGCCATACGCGCTATGCTACATTTTGAAATTATATTATTTATGTAGGATGTTATAATATTACACTGGTCCTTAAACTATATCCGATAGTGAGGCCCCAGCTTGCGGGATTTTGGTGATGTGGAGCCACCTTTTAATTGCCGCTGCTCCCAGGTCCACTCTGATCTGGTGTGGTAGTACCTGTTAGGGTCCCAATTATGGGTGAAATAAAAAACAACTTGAAAAAAAAAACAAATATATTCTACTAAAAAATTGTTCTTTAAAATAACTGGATTCGGCATTAAATAACCTGAAAAGGAGTTGATATGCCGTAAAACAACCAACTAACCAACATAATATTACACAAAAATTGCCTCTTTCTACTATTGTGAAAGCAATTGCAATCATCCGCTTTTTTTTCTTTTAAGTACGTAAAACAAATATACCCTTTCTTCATTTATTGAAATTGTATAAAGCTATATCATTTTAAATGAAATATTTTCTTTCGTCTTACTAAACATACTGTTAAACATTTACGTTTAAATAATTTGAACTTGTAGAAAACTGCCTAGCTTAGGGTGAATAGATTAATGTTTTCGGCCAATTTTCCGATATTTGTCGTCCGAAGCGTTGATCTTTAAAACAATACCGTAAGGATCCGTCGCCCCTGTCGAAATTTCTTTCGAGACATACAAACACACATACGCATACATACATATACACACACATATTGTCTTTTTTTTATATTAGGTGACCTCATTTCTATTCCTACCAACACGTTCTGTTGAATGTTTTTTTTTTTTTGCTTTGAACAAGATTCAACGTAAATCCATCAATTTCGATGAATTCCGTGAAGCATCATTGCTGATGCTGTGACTTGCGTGTGAAATTTGTGTGGCAACAATTGCGCAATCACAAAACACACTTCTCCAGAGTCGGCACTGTTAAATAACAGTAGCAAGTAGAAATTTCAGGACGACTGAAAACAATACCGGAATAAGCAAAAATTACATGCAGTGCCTGCTATTCCCAAATACTCACCCATCTTGTACTGGCCAGGCTCATTGTTGCTTAACTTCGGTGATCTGACGAGAACCGATGTGTCGACGTGATTATGCTATATATAATTTCCAATTACTTACACGCATAATGTATATATATACATGCATTCTTATACGTATGCATGGAGAAAAAAGATTTCTATTTAAACCGAAACTGAGATACACATATTATATAAAAAATAAACTCTCTTTAAGTATGTGGTATCCTTAACGGTAATTTGAAACAGTGTCTTATAACAGAACAACATGTAGCAGAGACGTTATTATTAGTAAGTATGAATATGAAAGGAAAAGTATTAACTCACTTAAGAGAATCGTTATTGGAAGGCGTCTCAAAAATGCCAAATTATTGCAATCTTCTGGGATTGGATTTGTTGGGACTGTTAAAGAATACACGAGCAAATTAGGTCTTCCAAGTTACAGTTGCAATCATTTTCACAGCAAACATATGAACCATATTCATTCTAGCCTGTGACCTATGCGATAGTATGTTTTAATCTGCGTCAGGTTGGAACGACATATAAGAGTCCACAAATAATAGGTCAGGAGTACATAGACAGAAATGTCTTACTTCAATGCCTCAAGAATAGCAGACTTATGGTTAGCCTTCAAATGTAACAGGGCCGCTGACACTGGTAGCAGCAGCAGCCGCATTATACATATGCAAATGACCGAGCCAGTGTTAGATGTGTCGTCACAGCAAAAGAAAAGAAAAATACACACGTAGCCAGAGAAGGATGAAAAAAACACGTTTTCGAGACACGTGGGTGACGTCACAGAAGAGAAAAAGACACACGAGGCCGGAAAAGCGAGTGAGAAGCACGTGTTCTAGACTTGGCCGGAAACAGCGAGCAACACGAAGAGGGCGTCTGTAAGCATGGCCGATGAGATAAAAGAAATGAACTGTTTTAGAGCAGATGCAATGCCTGGTTGGGTATAACCAAGAATAAATGTCTATCGTTAAAAAGAAAAGGTGAGTGTTATTTCCTTCCTCTTCCTTTTCTTTTGTTTTTGTGATGGACTCTACACGTTAACATGTAACGTTGCATAAACAAATGGACAGTGCAGGTTGTAGCGAGTGAAAACCCAAGCCACCTAATGTCTAGATATCAAATTCCATTGGCAGATGACCGTTACACTATCTACTGCAACAAAGTATGCACACTATGCAGGACCCGCGGAAAGAATGCAGGTTGACAGATCATCCAACGTGTTGGAGTATGACCCCTCA
The DNA here is from genome assembly GCF_053919585.1 of Euprymna scolopes. Classification (NCBI taxonomy): domain Eukaryota; kingdom Metazoa; phylum Mollusca; class Cephalopoda; order Sepiida; family Sepiolidae; genus Euprymna; species Euprymna scolopes. Next base: position 20,965,244 of record NC_136514.1, on the reverse strand, counting down.
ATGACAAAATTAACGAAAATGTATCAGCGTTCTATGACAAAGACATACAGGTAGTCGAATACATAAAAGACAAGACCATCAAGTCGACTATTGTTATATAGAACGAACCTGAAAGGACTGTACTCGTTATTTATGTTACGGTCCTGGATATGACCTTAAACTATATCCGATGGTGAGGCTCCAGCTTGCGGGATTTGGGGAATGTGGAGCCACCCTTTAATTACCATTGCTCCCAGGTCCACTCTGACCCGGACTGGTAGTACATGTTAGGGTCCCAACTATGGGTTAAATAGAAACCGACTTAAAAAATATATATATACTCTATCAAAAAATTGTTCTTCAAAATCACTAGATTCGGCATTATATAACCTGGAAAGGGTTGATATGCCGTAAAACAAAAACACCCAACCAACCAACCAACCTATTGATGTCACCGTTTCAAACAATTATCGCATTAATAGTGCCGAGCGGGAAGAGATAACAGAATATTATAATCTAAAAAATGGTTTTCATAAAACATGGTCGCTGAAAGAAATCAACATTATTTACCAGTTGTGATAAGCAAAACTAGTCTGATGAAGAAAGAAATATAAAAAAAAAACTTCGGCATAATCCCTGGAAGACCAAGTTGTTGTGAAATACGGATAGCAGCCATAAAAGGGGCAACGTCTATCTGTAAAAGAAGTCTAAGATGTGAACGTAAACCATAACGAAATAAAGTGTTGGCATCTAAAAACGAACTAAAGCAAAAGACAAACACAAAAAAAAAAACTTAGTATAAGGTAGAGGATTAATATTATTAATCTTCGCGAATAATGAATTAAAACTATCTTTGCCACATGTGTGGAAACATTATTACATAAGTTTTATTTGAAAATTTAGAAAACCGCGTAATTTTTTAATATTTTTTTTAATTAAATGATTCAAATCATTATTTTCTTTTTGTTGTTTCTGATACTTTCGTTATAAAAACGGCATATTCTGTTGCAGATATTTATAGTGTGACACTCTAGAAAAGAAACTCCTATCATTGACGTGCGTGAAAAGCAGAGATGCGTAATCGAATTTTATCATGCTGGAAAAAAAAACGAACCAATCAACATTCACTGGCGCCTGTTGAACGTTAACGAAGCCGATGCAGTTGATGTCAAAACACTTACGAAATCGGGTCGTCGATTTTAGAGATGTTAGTGAAAAAACGTGCTCCAGACTGTACCGACTGAGGCATCAAAAGATGCTGACAAAAGTTGCATTGAGAATGGTGGTGACTATGTAGAAAAATGAATTCTGGAGCACAAAATGTTGTATGGTTAGTGTTTTTGTCTGTTTTTCTCTCTTTTTTTTATGTTGAATGTATTAAACCGAGGGTTTGGCTCTTTTGTGGAGATAGAAATGTACACGTCCGATGTCTTTGACGGTTTGTATGAAGTCTGAATTGATGTGTAGCGTGGTTGGTGCGAATTTTGTAATAGAGAAACTTGGTCATGTCTTTGAAAGCATTATTCCTTAAATTTGATTTAAAAATTTGAAAAACCAAATGACGTTATTTAATTTTATATCCAATGATTAAAATACGTTTTTTTTTTTTGTGTGTATGTTTTGTCTTTTTTTTTTTTTTTTTCTTATTTTTCACTTTTTGAGACTCTCGGTGTAAAACGAATATATTCATAAAATAATTAGATTTTTTCTCGTCATTGTTTTGTTGATATTGAAATGAAAGAATAACCCAATCAATAAGTTGTATAGGTCAACATATCTGCAATTATTGTGCCAAAGAGTGTTAACGTCTGGCGGGCTCGAAAAATATAAATTAATGTAATAAGATATTTGTGTTATCGTTCACGATGCATTTGGTTGTATTAACAATTTCTTGAATTTGTTTAGATGTCTATTTGTTACATGATCACTACTCAAATCAAAATTCATATAGTTGGGTTCAATTTCCTTCAATATTATTCGCGTATTTGTGTAGTATTGGGAATCTCAGATTAAACGCTATATAGATAGCTTTAGAAATAGAAAGTTATGTAAATATATTTCATTTCCCATCAGCGAGTTGACTGGATCACAAAAAGTTAGGTTTGACAGGTATCAACCTATAGAGAATGCACCGGAAATTAGGGGTGACACGGGAATTGCGGTCGTAGGCTTCCGGTTGACGACCACATGGGCTGAGAGATGGTTTTGGGCAGCAGAGAAGGCAGACAGGAGATTTGGCTCTCCGACAATCAGGATCCGAGATATAGGCTTGCCTTTAATAAAAGATTGAAGCTTCAGTCCATTTGTCATTAATGAATCTGTCTGCAGTGACCACTCCCCAACGAGATGGCAGACCAGTGACCAGTAGATACCATCCGCTGGTCAAGGCAATCAGGTATCTACGCATTATACATGGCACATACACGTCTCGAAGACTTTCAAGGCAAGAAACGATGTAAGGATAAGAACACACACCCACAGACACATATAACAGTGAACTGCACGTAATATACGTAAGAGCACACACACACACACACACACACACACGCACACACACATACGTATATGTAAGAACAGTGATAAACACACAGACCCGTAAAAGTAAAAGCAATTGTAAAAAGAATAAGTAAAAAGACAACGAATAAGTAAAATAATTAAATAAATAATAAACAGAACGGTAACATTTGGTATCGTGTCATATTGAATAGTCGTTCTGTTAAAGGTCCGTGCTAGAAAGACTTCTCAAAACGAGGTTGACTCATGAAAATCGAACTTTCAAACAACAATAAATTTTACGTATCTCTGCATTCTGCCAATGTGAATAGTGCAGATCCTCATAGAGGAGTGGAAGTTCCCAACAAAACTGTCGGTCCGAATCTCTGTAACGCCTAAATTTTAAGTAGCATTTATGTCAGTTTGTCACGATTTGAGATGGCTGTAGCTCCTAAATTTTAAGTAGCATTTATGTCAGTCTGTCACGATTTGAGATGTCTGTAACGCCTAAATTTTAAGTAGCATTTATGTCAGTCCGTCACGATTTGAGATGGCTGTAGCGCTTACATTTTAAGTAGCATTTATGTTAGTCAGTCACGATTGTAGATGGCTGTAGCGCCTAAATTTGAAGTAGCATTTATGTCAGTCTGTCACGATTTGAGATGTCTGTAACGCCTAAATTTTAAGTAGCATTTATGTCAGTCTGTCACGATCTGAGATGTCTGTAACGCATAAATTTTAAGTAGGATTGATGTCAGCCTGTCACGATTTGAGATGGCTGTAGCGCCTAAATTTTAAGTAGCATTTATGTCAGTCCGTCACGATTTTAAACGTTTGTAACGCCTAAATTTTAAGTAGCATTTATGTCAGTTTGTCACGATTTGAGATAGCTGTTAAGTTAGTCTTTCACTTCAAATTGGAAACACCATTTGTGTTGGTCTGTCACGAGTATGATTAACGCATAATACCAACAATGTTAAATGTTTACGAAGCTGATGCAGTTGATGTAAACAAAGCGATTTTAGAGCTGCGACTGAGAGATTAGTTAAAAAGCTCCTCCCGGACTTTAAAAACTGAGTCACCAATTTTTTTTTTACACAGTAATCACCGCTTATCAAGGCCCGGAAGCCACTCAGGGATGAGGGTTATTGTAAGTACATTACGTTAATGTGGAGATTTGATGAAGCGTTTACTTAAGGGGGCGGTTCATTAGGAATTTTTTAACGTTGGACTTGAAGACATCCAAGTTTAGTCCGGTGGGAAGCAGGCACGCGGAACAGAGTTCCACAGGCGTGCAGTTCTAAGAAAGAAGCTTTGTTCATGGAATCCGCCTTTTGATTTAGGCACAGATATAGAGTGGGGGAAATTTTTCACAGTGGATTCAGCTAGACGGGTGTTTTTCGTGAAAGATTGGCGAGGGGGGACCAGAGATTGGAGTTCAGACGAGCACCTGCCATGGAAATAACGATAAAACAAGGATAGGCTCGCAATGTCTCTCCTGTGGGAGAGAGGTTGCAGGGTAGAGAAAAGGGCATCCCCCACTAAGGCACGAAGTCTATTTTGTACTCTGTCAAGACAGGATAGGCTGTTTTTAGCAGCTCCTGCCCAGATATGGCAACAATATTCCATCCTTGGACGTACTTGGCTTTTATATAGATAGAGAATTGCATCAGTAGCGAGATATCTTCTGGAGCGGTAGAAGGATCCCACCATCTTTCCAGCGACCTTGGCAACAGATTTGATGTGCGTGTTCCATTTCAGATCAGGAGTAAAGGTCAAACTCAGAAGCTTGTCAAAACACGGGGCCTCACCCAGACGAGAGCCATCCATCCTAATTGATGCCAGATGGGGATCAGAGCGTTGATGATGTAAGGATAGGAGTTTGGTTTTAGATGCATTAAAGGTAACCAGCCACGTCCTCCCCCACTGAAACACACGCTCAAGATCAGAGGAGAGAGAATCAGAGAGAACTTTGTCATTTACAGCCTTTGATGTGTTGCCGTAGATGGTCGTGTTATCAGCATAGATATCAACAAATCATTTAAGTATGTGTTCAGGGAGGTCATTGATGTAGATCAGGAAGAGAGTTGGGCCCAGGATTGACCCCTGAGGGATTCCAGCATTTATATTGCAGGCCTCTGATTTTTGTCCATCTACCACTACTCTTATGAGCCTATCGGAGAGAAATGATTTAATGATTGAGAAAACATTTCCAGTTCTACTGTAGCTGGAAATCTTGTGAAGTAGACCCTTATGCCATACCTTGTCGAAGGCCTTTGATATGTCAAGAGCAATTGCCCTAGAAAGGAAGCCTTTGTCAAGAGATTCACTAATCCTGTGGGATATAACCGTCAGCACATCTGCGGTAGATCTTGCAGAGCGGAAACCATATTGTGTGTCACTAAGAAGGTTATTCCTGCTGAGGTGGTTGACTATTTCTCTATTTTATATGGATTCCAGCAACTTACTCATAACATACAGGAGACTTATTGGTCCGTACTGAGAGGGAGATGACTTATCACCTGAATTCTTAAATACATGGCAAACTGATGAGGTCTTCCAGGGAGTCGGAAAGCACTTCTCCTTAAGGCAGCGCTTAAATAGTTTCGTAAGTATGGGAGCGAGTTCTGGTTGAAGCTTTTTTAACACTATAATTGGGATGCCATCAGGGCCAGTTGCTTTACTGGAATCTAGGTTCTTGATTAGCTTGGCGAGCTCATACACGGATATTTGTATGTTACCTAGCTTGTTCTGTGGTATAGGGGAGTTGATGGCCTTCGTCGCATAGGGTAGAATTAGCTGCAAAGTTCTTTGCAAATAGTTTGGCCTTGTCTGACGCTGACGAGATGACCTCTGGTCCATTGATAATGGTTGGGATAGAACGCACACTTCTGTTCAGGATCCTATTTGTTATTTGCCAAAACTGGTGGTAACCAAGCCGCTGGATTTAACAGACTGGACATATAGCTCTCTTGCAATTTTTATTACTCTTTTACAGTGGTTGCTGGCAGTCCTGAAAGCAGCTTTAGTCTCAGTGCATCTATTACGTTGGTAGCTATGGAAAAAGTGATTTCTGTGCGCGATAGCAGCAGCACATTCTGGGGAGAACCATCTCTGGCTGTTAGGTTTTTGTTGGAATTTTTTAGATGGTATGAATTGGTCTATGCCTACAATTAACCATTCGGTCGGATCTGATACTATAGAGGACACTTCCTTTTTAAACTTGGAGTGCAGAGGTAAATCAGATATGAATGTACGGAAGCTATCCCAATCAGCATTAGAGTATCGGTATACAGTACGGTGGAGGGGTACGTCTGGGGACTTATTACATTTCGTTTTTATCTTCTGATACGACGGAGTGGTCGGAGGATCCTAGAGGAGAATGAACGGAACATGAACATAGCTCAGGGGACGTTGAGAGAAAAAGGTCTACGAGGCTTGCATATTGACCGGGTGTATCGGGCACACGCGTGGGTTCGCGAACAATCTGAGTGAGGTCATAAGCAATGGCAAAATCATGACAAAACCTCCCCTCATCGTCTGTCTTATTTGAATGGGTCAGCCATTCCACTTTATATGATAGCCAATGGATGTGCAGACAGTATGTGGTCTATTTTCTCAGATATGCTCTTAAAGATAGTAACTCCGCTGTTGGGGGGCCGATAGAGGGCAAATATAAATGCAGTGGTGTTAGCAAGTGCAACCCTGAAGCACATATAGGGTAAATTAGGATCTTCTCTAGAGATATCCCTGCCACACAGGAAGCCATCCTTAATGCAGGCACATATTCCATGCCCATGGCGATCTTCGGGGTCAGATTTAGCTGTTAAGTTAGAGTATCCGTTAATTATGAACTCATCTAGGGAAGTGGTCGGCCCTATTCCAGTTTCACTTAGAAATAATATGTTCGGTTTCGTCTCCTGTAATTGGGTTTCAACCTCTGGAAGGTTGGAACGTAGACCCCTGATGTTGGAGAAGGAGACCTGATAGTAGGGGTCTACGTTGGAAGATGGGGTCCTAGGTTTAATCGAGTTTTTATTCTGGAGATATTTCATGTTGAGGTTTTGGGATTTGTGGAATAGGTCGGCATACTTGGTTAGAACAGTACAGAGAGGGAAAGTAAGAAAGAAAAAGACAGGATTTTTTGTAGCACACGAAAAGGTAAAACCGTAACAATTACCCACTAGTATGGCATCGAGAGGCCCCACCAGAGACCTTTGCATGGTCCAGATCTACTCACCAAATGGCAATACAGCAGTCCCAGTACTTTGCGCCTGCTGATAGTATAGCCTCCTTAGTGGTTAATCCAAGGTTCGGGTCCCTGACTATCAGGCGGATAACGTCAGCCCAGACAAAACGTTTACCTCCAGCACCCTTACTAGTGACATGGCCACAAGGACAGACAGAGACAGAAAAATTTCCGACATCTCAGACTACTGGTCACCAAGTACTACCGACCTTTAAGCAACTTTTTCTTCAGCCTTTGTCAGAAAAATCACTCATTGAATGAGGACTGAGGGACAAAACAGGAGAAGCGAGAGTTACTGGAGCTGCCGATAACACATCCACTGTATTATCTACTCTCCATGCGCAATGAATCTATATGTTAACATGTAGTATTACACAAACAAATGGACAGTGCAATGAAATTATCTACAGATTCCTCTCGCGAAATCTGTACATAATCTCGAACGTAACCTTGATTCGTAGTATGATATTATTGGTTTTCACCTAAAAAGAAAAAAAAACTGTTAATTCCTCGATGATGATATTACTGATCTTCTTATTGTATAATGTTCATTATGAAAAAAAAACATGATTGGCTACATATGTGTATGCATGTTTCAGCTACGATTTCTTTCAAAATCTAAAGTGGTCATTTCATTATCAACTAATTTGAAATGTTAATATACGAGGGGTTTTTTGTATTTTGAAGAGGATTTTTTGTCTGTGTTTTTTTTTTCAAATTTCCAATTTTTGCTGATATGTAGATATTAGGATTAACCTTTTAATTGTTAATTCTTTTTATTCTTTTTTTCCTTTTTATGTCATTTCATCTTGAACATTCCCTTTTTAATATCAGTTTATCATTTATCGTTTAATACTAGTCAATTTAATTTAAATGTGATTTACGGCTTTTATTTCTAATCTTAATCTTAGTATATGGTGGTTTGGCACGTTTTAGTTTTAAATATCATTTATGTCAGTCTGTCGCACGTATGATTCATATACATGTTACCTTGGTCTGTCTAACTCAATTTGGAAATAGCATTCATGCTAGTCTGCCATATTTATTATTAAACTAGCTTTTACGTCTCTCTGTCACGCTTATTATTAAAATATCATTTTTGTTGGTTTGTCAATTTGAAGTTTGTAATAGAAGTCGTGTTGGTCTGTCACGTATACGTAAGAAATAGTATTTTCATTTTCCTGCCGTTTGGGTGATAATTCTAGTAAATAAAAGAGTCACAATCAATATAAGTGAAATGAAATAGTCTATATAGGTATAAGTGGAGAAACAAATTCTGATACATAAATAACAAAAGCAACAACAAAGAATTAAAAGAAAAATAAACAATATCAGTCATCATCATATCTTATCGCAATAGAAATTAACCCATCGCATGGCGGTGCTGTTTGCCTACTTAAGGTCTTGGTTTGAGCAATGAGGACCCAATCGGCATTTTTCCCTAAAGTGGTGCATCGTTTGTACCTCTCCACATCGACATAAAGGTGAGGTGTCTAGGCCCCATTTGTGGAGACTGTCTTTTGTTTTGCCTACTTTGGCTCTGGTTCTATTTAGAATCACCCAGTTTTTTCTACCAAGGTTTGAACCCTGGAGGAGTGTTTCTTTTGGGTCTGGCAGGGCGTCATTTTTATTCCTGCTTTTATAGTCTCGCCATCGTTCCATCCTATAGGGGGCAGCTTGCTTGGGATCGATTTCCTCTATATTGATGAAGCTATTTAGGATTAACAATATCAGTAAAGAATAAACAATATCAGTAAAAAAATAAACAATATCAGTAAAAAGTAAACAATATCAGTAAAAAAATAAACAATATCAGTAAAAAAATAAACAATATCAGTAAAAAAATAAATAATATCAGTAAAAAATAAACAATATCAGTAAAAAATAAACAATATCAGTAAAAAAATAAACAATATCAGTAAAAAAATAAACAATATCAGTAAAAATAAACAATATCAGTAAAAAAATAAACAATATCAATAAAAAATAAACAATATCAATAAAAAATAAACAATATCAGTAAAAAAATAAACAATATCAGTAAAAAGTAAACAATATCAATAAAAAATAGACAATATCAATAAAAATAAACAATATCAATAAAAATAAACAATATCAGTAAAAATAAACAATATCAGTAAAAAAATAAACAATATCAGTAAAAATAAACAATATCAATAAAAATAAACAATATCAGTAAAAAATAAACAATATCAGTAAAAATAAACAATATCAGTAAAAAATAAACAATATCAGTAAAAAAAATAAACACTATCAATAAAAAATAAACAATATCAGTAAAAAATAAACAATATCAGTAAAAAATAAACAATATCAATAAAAAATAAACAATATCAGTAAAAAAATAAACAATATCAGTAAAAAATAAACAATATCAGTAAAAAAATAAACAATATCAGTAAAAAAATAAACAATATCAATAAAAAATAAACAATATCAATAAAAAATAAACAATATCAGTAAAAAAATAAACAATATCAGTAAAAAGTAAACAATATCAATAAAAAATAGACAATATCAATAAAAATAAACAATATCAATAAAAATAAACAATATCAGTAAAAATAAACAATATCAGTAAAAAAATAAACAATATCAGTAAAAATAAACAATATCAATAAAAATAAACAATATCAGTAAAAAATAAACAATATCAGTAAAAATAAACAATATCAGTAAAAAATAAACAATATCAGTAAAAAAATAAATAATATCAGTAAAAAATAAACAATATCAGTAAAAAATAAACAATATCAGTAAAAAATAAACAATATCAGTAAAAAAATAAACAATATCAGTAAAAATAAACAATATCAGTAAAAAAATAAACAATATCAATAAAAAATAAACAATATCAGTAAAAAGTAAACAATATCAATAAAAAATAGACAATATCAATAAAAATAAACAATATCAATAAAAATAAACAATATCAATAAAAATAAACAATATCAATAAAAATAAACAATATCAATAAAAATAAACAATATCAATAAAAATAAACAATATCAGTAAAAAATAAACAATATCAGTAAAAAATAAACAATATCAGTAAAAAATAAACAATATCAATAAAAATAAACAATATCAATAAAAAATAAACAATATCAGTAAAAATAAACAATATCAGTAAAAAATAAACAATATTAGTAAAAAATAAACAATATCAGTAAAAAAATAAACAATATCAGTAAAAAAATAAACAATATCAGTAAAAATAAACAATATCAGTAAAAAAATAAACAATATCAATAAAAAATAAACAATATCAGTAAAAAGTAAACAATATCAATAAAAAATAGACAATATCAATAAAAATAAACAATATCAATAAAAAATAAACAATATCAGTAAAAAGTAAACAATATCAATAAAAAATAGACAATATCAATAAAAATAAACAATATCAATAAAAATAAACAATATCAGTAAAAATAAACAATATCAGTAAAAAAATAAACAATATCAGTAAAAATAAACAATATCAATAAAAATAAACAATATCAGTAAAAAATAAACAATATCAGTAAAAATAAACAATATCAGTAAAAAATAAACAATATCAGTAAAAAAATAAATAATATCAGTAAAAAATAAACAATATCAGTAAAAAATAAACAATATCAGTAAAAAATAAACAATATCAGTAAAAAAATAAACAATATCAGTAAAAATAAACAATATCAGTAAAAAAATAAACAATATCAATAAAAAATAAACAATATCAGTAAAAAGTAAACAATATCAATAAAAAATAGACAATATCAATAAAAATAAACAATATCAATAAAAATAAACAATATCAATAAAAATAAACAATATCAATAAAAATAAACAATATCAATAAAAATAAACAATATCAATAAAAATAAACAATATCAGTAAAAAATAAACAATATCAGTAAAAAATAAACAATATCAGTAAAAAATAAACAATATCAGTAAAAATAAACAATATCAATAAAAATAAACAATATCAGTAAAAAGTAAACAATATCAATAAAAAATAGACAATATCAATAAAAAATAAACAATATCAATAAAAATAAACAATATCAATAAAAATAAACAATATCAGTAAAAAATAAACAATATCAGTAAAAATAAACAATATCAATAAAAAATAAACAATATCAATAAAAATAAACAATATCAATAAAAATAAACAATATCAATAAAAATAAACAATATCAGTAAAAATAAACAATATCAATAAAAATAAACAATATCAATAAAAATAAACAATATCAATAAAAAATAAACAATATCAATAAAAATAAACAATATCAATAAAAATAAACAATATCAATAAAAATAAACAATATCAGTAAAAAATAAACAATATCAGTAAAAATAAACAATATCAATAAAAATAAACAATATCAATAAAAATAAACAATATCAATAAAAATAAACAATATCAGTAAAAAATAAACAATATCAATAAAAATAAACAATATCAATAAAAAATAAACAATATCAGTAAAAAGTAAACAATATCAATAAAAAATAGACAATATCAATAAAAATAAACAATATCAATAAAAATAAACAATATCAGTAAAAATAAACAATATCAATAAAAATAAACAATATCAGTAAAAAATAAACAATATCAGTAAAAATAAACAATATCAGTAAAAAATAAACAATATCAGTAAAAATAAACAATATCAATAAAAAATAAACAATATCAGTAAAAAGTAAACAATATCAATAAAAAATAGACAATATCAATAAAAATAAACAATATCAATAAAAATAAACAATATCAGTAAAAATAAACAATATCAGTAAAAATAAACAATATCAGTAAAAAAATAAACAATATCAGTAAAAATAAACAATATCAGTAAAAAATAAACAATATCAGTAAAAAATAAACAATATCAGTAAAAAAATAAACAATATCAGTAAAAAAATAAACAATATCAGTAAAAATAAACAATATCAGTAAAAAAAAAAACAATATCAGTAAAAAGTAAACAATATCAATAAAAAATAGACAATATCAATAAAAATAAACAATATCAGTAAACATAAACAATATCAGTAAAAAAATAAACAATATCAGTAAAAAAATAAACAATATCAGTAAAAAAATAAACAATATCAGTAAAAATAAACAATATCAGTAAAAAAATAAACAATATCAGTAAAAAGTAAACAATATCAATAAAAAATAGACAATATCAATAAAAATAAACAATATCAGTAAAAATAAACAATATCAAAAAAAATAAACAATATCAGTAAAAAAATAAACAATATCAGTAAAAATAAACAATATCAGTAAAAAAATAAACAATATCAGTAAAAAGTAAACAATATCAATAAAAAATAGACAATATCAATAAAAATAAACAATATCAATAAAAATAAACAATATCAATAAAAATAAACAATATCAGTAAAAATAAACAATATCAGTAAAAAAATAAACAATATCAGTAAAAATAAACAATATCAATAAAAATAAACAATATCAGTAAAAAATAAACAATATCAGTAAAAATAAACAATATCAGTAAAAAAATAAATAATATCAGCAAAAAATAAACAATATCAATAAAAAAATAAACAATATCAGTAAAAATAAACAATATCAGTAAAAAAATAAACAATATCAGTAAAAAGTAAACAATATCAATAAAAAATAGACAATATCAATAAAAATAAACAATATCAGTAAAAAAATAAACAATATCAGTAAAAATAAACAATATCAATAAAAATAAACAATATCAGTAAAAAATAAACAATATCAGTAAAAATAAACAATATCAGTAAAAAATAAACAATATCAGTAAAAATAAACAATATCAATAAAAAATAAACAATATCAGTAAAAAGTAAACAATATCAATAAAAAATAGACAATATCAATAAAAATAAACAATATCAATAAAAATAAACAATATCAGTAAAAATAAACAATATCAATAAAAATAAACAATATCAGTAAAAAGTAAACAATATCAATAAAAAATAGACAATATCAATAAAAATAAACAATATCAGTAAAAAAATAAACAATATCAGTAAAAATAAACAATATCAATAAAAAATAAACAATATCAGTAAAAAGTAAACAATATCAATAAAAAATAAACAATATCAATAAAAATAAACAATATCAGTAAAAAATAAACAATATCAGTAAAAATAAACAATATCAGTAAAAAATAAACAATATCAGTAAAAATAAACAATATCAATAAAAAATAAACAATATCAGTAAAAAGTAAACAATATCAGTAAAAAATAAACAATATCAGTAAAAATAAACAATATCAATAAAAATAAACAATATCAGTAAAAAATAAACAATATCAGTAAAAAATAAACAATATCAGTAAAAATAAACAATATCAGTAAAAAATAAACAATATCAGTAAAAATAAACAATATCAGTAAAAATAAACAATATCAATAAAAAATAAACAATATCAGTAAAAAGTAAACAATATCAGTAAAAAATAAACAATATCAGTAAAAATAAACAATATCAATAAAAAATAAACAATATCAGTAAAAAGTAAACAATATCAGTAAAAAATAAACAATATCAGTAAAAATAAACAATATCAATAAAAAATAAACAATATCAGTAAAAAGTAAACAATATCAATAAAAAATAGACAATATCAATAAAAATAAACAATATCAATAAAAATAAACAATATCAGTAAAAAATAAACAATATCAGTAAAAATAAACAATATCAGTAAAAAATAAACAATATCAGTAAAAATAAACAATATCAGTAAAAATAAACAATATCAGTAAAAATAAACAATATCAATAAAAAATAAACAATATCAGTAAAAATAAACAATATCAATAAAAAATAAACAATATCAGTAAAAAATAAACAATATCAGTAAAAATAAACAATATCAATAAAAAATAAACAATATCAGTAAAAAATAAACAATATCAGTAAAAATAAACAATATCAATAAAAAATAGACAATATCAATAAAAATAAACAATATCAATAAAAATAAACAATATCAGTAAAAATAAACAATATCAATAAAAAATAAACAATATCAGTAAAAAAATAAACAATATCAGTAAAAATAAACAATATCAATAAAAATAAACAATATCAGTAAAAAATAAACAATATCAGTAAAAATAAACAATATCAGTAAAAAAATAAATAATATCAGCAAAAAATAAACAATATCAATAAAAAAATAAACAATATCAGTAAAAATAAACAATATCAGTAAAAAAATAAACAATATCAGTAAAAATAAACAATATCAATAAAAATAAACAATATCAGTAAAAAAATAAACAATATCAGTAAAAAATAAACAATATCAATAAAAATAAACAATATCAGTAAAAAATAAACAATATCAGTAAAAATAAACAATATCAGTAAAAAAATAAATAATATCAGCAAAAAATAAACAATATTAGTAAAAAATAAACAATATCAGTAAAAAATAAACAATATCAGTAAAAAATAAATAATATCAGTAAAAAATAAATAATATCAGTAAAAAATACGTAGCCGGTATCTGTTACAAAATGTCTGTCACTTCAGCTTTTTGATCTCTATTTATTTATTTATACGCCATTTTATTGCTTCGACTTATTTGGAGGTACTATATATTAAGTAACGTTATCAATAATGAAGCAGTCTTATGAAGCCGACCCGTGACGTGCACTCCATCATTTAACAAGAAAGAACCACTCTAGATATTTTTTTTTAGATAAGTATTTATGAATTGCATTATTTTGGTTATTCAGATGACATAATGCTATTCTCTTTAAGTTTCAATCGATCGACGCCAGCAATTCTTACACGCACGAAAATCTGTAGAAATTTTCGAACTTAACCTTGATTTCCGATCACATAGCTTTGTTTACATCAACTGCATCAGCTTCGTAAACATTTAACAGATGCTGATGAATGTTGAGAAATACGACTCACCTTTTCTTTTTTAACAAGTGACTTTTATTGTTGGTATTATGTGTTAATCATACTCGTGACAGACCAACACAAATGGTGTTTCCAATTTGAAGTGAAAGACTAACTTAACAGCTGTTATTATTTGCTCGTCTGAACTCCAATCTCTGGTCCCCCCTCGCCAATCTTTCACGAGAAACACCCGTCTAGCTGAATCCACTGTGAAAAATTTCCCCCAATCTATATCTGTGCCTAAATCAAAACGCAGATTCCATGAACAAAGCTTCTTTCTTAGAACTGCACGCCTGTGGAACTCTGTTCCGTCTGCCTGCTTCCCTCCGGACTACAATTTGGATGTCTTCAAGTCCAATGTTAACAAATTCCTAATGAACCGCCCCCTTAAGTAAACACTTCAGCAAATCTCCTCACTAACTTTATGTACTTGGAATAACCCTTATCCCTGAGTGGCTTCCGGGCCTTGATAAGTGGTGATCACTGTGTAAAAAAAACAAAAACAAAACAGCTATCTCAAATCATGACAGACTGACATAAATGCTACTTAAAATTTAGGCGTTACAGAGATTCGGACCGACAATTTTATTGGGAACTTCCACTCCTCTATGAGGATCTGCACTATTCACATTGCCAGAATGCAGAGATATGTAAAATTTATTGATGTTTGAAAGTTCGATTTTCATAAGTCAGCCTCGTTTTGAGAAGTCTTTCTAGCACCGACCTTTATCAGAACGACTATTCAATACGAGACGATACCAAATGTTACCGTTCTGTTTATTATTTATTAATTTATGACATTAGTTATTTTATCAGAAAAAAAACAAAACTGTCTATTTCTTACTTTATTACTGCCTGTACATTTTATAATTTTCTTTATTTATAAAAACATTATTGTTTACATATGTGCTTACATGTTTATCTTTTGATCTTTTTAAATCTAACGTTTCCATGTAATTATTCCAAACCGATTTGAAATGTGAATCTACAAGTTTTTGTTTCGTTTTGTTTGTTGTGTTTTTATTCATATCAAATTTTCCATTTTTGCGTATATGTAACTATTTGGACCAACTCTTATTTTTTTCTTTGCTACTTTTTTTTACATACGTTTTTACATTTCATGTGATTTTGTCTTGAACATTGTAGCTTTCTTTTTTTACATCCGTTTATCTTATATTCCTTTCACTTATTTAACAAATTAAATTGAAATGCTGTTTTTAATCTTGATTTAATTTAATTCAATTTTTGTATATCTTGGTTTTATCATAGAATTTTTGTTCCTAAGGAATTTTTGTGCACCTGTTTTCGTATTTATAGGTTATTTGCTTGAAGTAAGAAAATTAAATATGCCTGACTAAATGAAATGATTTAATGACTTCAAATTCTACCGAGAGAAACATATATTAACAGTCAATGTTCACATAAAACAAAAAAAAATCGTCTGCTCAATTAGATACAGGGTTAAAGAGAGATGTTGGAGAAATGAAAGTTTTCATTGAAAAACTCACTTAATGTCCTTTCTAATGCGGCCTTTCTTTCGTCTCCTTTTTTATATATAGATTTCGTTCATGTAACTCGTTTATGTTTGATTACGCGCGCGCAGGTTAATTTTCATATTTTTGTCCTTCGGACGATTTATGTTTCATTACGCGCGTGCGTGTTAATTACTCCAAGTATTTGTTTTCCGAAGCTCATCAAAGTCCTTGATTTACAGTAACAGTTTCACTGATCAATGATTTCTTCTTTCGCTGGGTTCATTCTTTTATCCGGTCAATATTCTAACTTTGACCGCTGATCATCGGTTGACGTCGTTGATATCTACCTCCGCGACCCGCTACCAAGTCGTCGCATTTCGCTGGCTTCGCCAACACCACCTTCGCTGACTTACGTCTTATCGCTTTGAAGCGCGAGGCTCCACTGCCTGTTGACAACTGTTTTCAGGCCCCTCTCTCTATATATACGATCTATCTCTCTCTTTCTCTGCGCAGTTTCTCTCTATGTAAACGGTTTATTTCTCTCTATCTTTCTTTTCTCTTTCCTTTTCCACTCTTCGTTCACAGTATCTGTCTCTCCCTTCTCCTCCTGTTCGCAGGCCTCCACCTCCCGTTTTTTTTCTTCTGTTTTGTTTACAAAATTTGACCTTCTTCTTCTTTATCTCTTTCGATTCTATCTACCTCAGTTACTATTCTTGATTTTGATATAACCTTTTCACCGGCCAAATCATTCCCTAACAATAGTGAAATGCCTTTCATTGGTAAATTTTCGACAACTCCTACTTCGACCGGACCGCTTACTGTGGTCGAATCGAGGGAGATTCGGTGGAGTGGGACATCAAGCAAATTTCCACTAATTCCTTGAATCGTGACGGATTTAGCGGTGGCTGTTTTCGGTCCATCGGGCATCTCACTTTTTAAAATTAGAGATTGGGTTGCCCCCGTATCTCTCAGGATTTTTATTGGTCGTCGATTTTGGTGGTTATCTACTGTATGTACCAAACCCTCTGATATAAATGGTTGGTATCCTTTTGTAATACTGTCTTCATTGTCTCTTGTAGAAATCTTGCACGAGGTAATAAAGCCTTGGGGTTTATAATCTATCCCCTTTTTACGTTCGGTATCTTTCTTTACCGGGCAGTCCATCATGATGTGTCTTACATTCGTACAGTAATGACACGTCATGGGTTTCCACCTGTCGATCCGTTGATAGGTGGGTGGTCGATTTGCTTTCGGGGATCTATTTCTTGGGCTGGAAGGTCGACATACAGTACTTTCCGGGCCTGTATTCCAACTAGAGTCCGTGACTGACATTCTTCGAAGGTTTGTGTGAATTTCACCCTCGAATGGATCAATTCTATTTCTACCCGTCTTGTGTGTAAAAGCATACTCGTCGGCTAGAATCGCCATTTCATAGGCTGCAGCGATCTGGCGTTCGTTCAAAAACACTTTTAGGTCGTCAGGGACACAACGTTTAAATTCTTCCATCAGGATCATCTGCCGGAGTCTATTATAATCGGACTGTGCATCTTTAGCAGAAATCCACCTATTAAACTGGGTTTCTTTCTGCCGAAAGAATTCCACGTAGGTTTGTCCGTTCTGTTTTCGGCATGACCTAAACTTTTGTCGATATGCCTCGGGTACCAGTTCATACGATTTGAGGTTGGCCGATTTTATGACATTATAATTTGAACAATCCTCAATCGAGAGGGAAGCATATACCTCTTGTGCTCTTTCTCTTAATGCGGTTTGTAAGAGCATGGGCCAAACTTCTAGAGGCTATTTTGCACTCAGGGTAATTTTTTCAAAATGTTGGAAGTACCCGTCCACATTCGATTCGTGGAACGTCGGTACAAGGCGGGCATGTTTGGGGATATCGAACTCCTCCCGTCTTTCTTGGTGGAGTTCGGTCATATCTTCTGACAGAGTTCTTAAAACTGCTTCGTCGACTAAGAAATTGTCCACGAGATGTTCTGTTACTATCCTAACTAACAATGTTCTTCTCATACCTGGCCTAACGTCTAGTTCATAATGTCTACCTATTGCTAAGATGCTGTCTTTTCTAAACTTGCATAATTCTTCAAAAGTAGGAGAATCTAGGAATTCTTGTATTCCCGACATTTTGAGCTAACTAGTTCTCGCTACCTCAAATGAGTTCGACTGTCCAGGGTGTCTTCAGGGAGGGTATATTCCGGTACGAGCCCCCAATTTGTTACGACGTATTCCAATCATCCTGGGGACGGTAGAGATGAGTGACGTAACGAGATATATAAAAAAAATAAAGTTCCCAGGTTCCTTGATAATGCGTTAAGGGAATGGGACAACCGTCCCGAAGACAACAATAAAATGAAATGTACTGGACAACGAAATCACATGAGAAATATCGAGGACAAATATCATCGAAAAATTAACAAACTTTTATTTCTATAAAAAAAAAAAATAAAATTTAATTGAAGAAAAGTAAATTAAATATGCCTAACTAAATGAAATGATTTAATGACTTCAAATTCTACCGAGAGAAACATATATTAACAGTCAATGTTCACATAAAACAAAAAAAAAATCGTCTGCTCAATTAGATACAGGGTTAAAGAGAGATGTTGGAGAAATGAAAGTTTTCATTGAAAAACTCACTTAATTTCCTTTGTAATGCGGCCTTTCTTTCGTCTCCTTTTTTTATATATAGATTTCTTTCATGTAACTCGTTTATGTTTGATTATGCGCGCGCAGGTTAATTTTCATATTTTTGTCCTTTGGGTGATTTATGTTTCATTACGCGCGTGCGTGTTAATTACTCCAAGTATTTGTTTTCCGAAGCTCATCGAAGTCCTTGATTTACAGTAACAGTTTCACTGATCAATGATTCCTTCTTTCGTTGGGTTCATTCTTTTATCCGGTCAATATTCTAACTTTGACCGCTGATCATCGGTTGACGTCGTTGATATTTACCTCCGCGACCCGCTACCACGTCGTCGCCTTTCGTTGGCTTCGCCAACACCACCTTCGCTGACTTACGACTTATCGCTTTGAAGCTCGAGGCTCCACTGCCTCCTGACAACTTTTTTCAGACACCTCTCTCTATATATACGATCTATCTATCTCTTTCTCTGCGCAGTTTCTCTCTATATATACGGTTTATTTATCTCTATCTTTCTTTTCTCTTTCCTTTTCCACTCTTCGTTCACAGTATCTTTGTCTCTCCCTTCTCCTCCTGTTCGCAGGCCTTCACCTCCCGTTTTTTTTTCCTTCTGTTTTGTTTACAAAATGTGACCGAGCAGGCGTAAATTGAATCCTCGCCGCGAGAATGATACAGTGAATAAAATATACTGAAAATATATCTCCTCTCGGCTAAAAATCAATAAAATAATTTAGTATACATTTTAATAAATGTATCACACTATATATATATATATATATAGTCTTCAACTCCTGTTTGATTCTATCAATAAATAAGACAGGTGGTAATTTGGCTGTAGGCTGAGGAATACATAGAAAAATGCAACCCCATAATTCCCTTTCTTTGATCGACTTCTTTTTCGTCCGGACAGCATGGGGTAAGCACGCGTTATTTTCCCTTTCTGTAAACGAGAGGGAGCACCCCCCCTCAACACTAGTTAAGGGTAGTTAGTTTAAGTAACGGTGAAAAGCAATTGTAAATTCTACGTAAAAATATTATAATATATATTGTATTGATTTTATAGAATAAAATGCTTAAGATCTTATATATTGCAATTGTGCCGTGCGTTGTTTTTGTGTCTGCACTAAATGTCTGTCTTAAATGCATTGAATGCCTAAAACGAAACGATCCTGAAGACGGAGAAAACAACAGATTCCAACCAGAATGCCACCAGAGTGAAGATGTTATCTTGAGAGAATGAAGAAGCCACACACCCACACCCAAGATCTCAGGTATACTTTTCTTGGTATTCAGACCCTGTTGACTTGCCCATAGTCACATCATCATGGGACCGTTTCTAACGCACGTGTGTCGGTTACACACCAGGGACCAGCTGATCGTGTTTTACAAAAATAAATTAATAGAATAGCTTGTCAGAATAGCATAGGATTGCTCCGCCTCTTTTTCTCGTACCTTCCCATCTAAATAAACAGGAAAAATTAGAAACATTTGAACCAGTAGCCTGATGACGTTGCATTCCGAAAGCAATGACACATGTTGTACACTGGTATGTATACATGTAAACGTTTATAACTTAATTCCTTCAAGTTCACAGTAACGGCACATCAACAATTCAGGGGGTTATAAAAATTTGTCACTGACGAAACCGATTCTAGAGCATTTTAACCGAATATTGTGATCATTACAATAATACCAAGCGGACCTTTTTTATCTCTTTCTCCGGAAATAAAAGCTTTCTCAACATATATCAACTATATCCGATAGTGAGGCCCATGCTTACGGGCTTTGGGGAGTGTGGAGCCACTCTTTAATTGCCATTGCTCCCAGGTCCACTCTGACTCAGAGTGGTAGTACCTGTTAGGGTCCCAACTATGGGTTAAATAGAAACCGATTTGAAAAAAACAAATATTAAATTAAAAAAAAAACTTTTTCCTCAAAATCGCGTGAAAAGTGTTGATAAGCCGTAAAACAAAAGCAACCAACCAACCAATCAACATATAGCAATAGACACAATTTCCATGTTTTTTTTGGGGGGGGGTGAATTTATTCCATCTTAGATTTCACGGCCATCAAAGTGGCGTCATTATATTTTCTTGCAACCTTATAGAAAGGGTGAGTTTATTTTGCTATGATCTTAGCTGCCAGGTGCTTTTTCTCGTAGCTCTCATGCGAACTCTGCTTGATCAATCTTCTCTGGGAATCAGATCCAGATTTTTTGGTTTGCTCTCTTTGCCACAGTATCAAACTCTAATCTCGTCAGAATCATCCCAATGCCTCTCTCTCTCTCTCTCTCTCTCTCTCTCTCTCTCTCTCTCTCTCTCTCTCTCTCTCTCATACATACACAAAGTGTTCATTTTATATATCTTCATATGTATATATCCACTTTTTTTTGAAGCACGGAAAAAATGAAATTCAAAAACATGACGGTTAGAAGATGAGACACTTGCAGTATTTTCATTTTTTTTTTAAATGAACATTAATTTATTTAAAGTTTCTATTTTCGGCTTCTAGCAAAGCCCTTATCATTTTATAAGCTGAAAATTAGAAACTTTAAATAAATTAACGTTTATTTGAAAAAATAAAAATACCGCACGTGTCCGATCTTCCAACCGTCATGTTTTTGATTTCGTTTTTTCCGTGAATTTCCATTAATTTCTACACATGTGCGCATAATCGAGCGCCTACCCTGGACTGCGACTGGACGATACACAACATCTGTCTTCGACAAATAGACTGTGCCCAACTACATCATGGCAAGTACAAAATAAAAAAAGAAAAATGTATTGTTTTGAAAAGGTTCATGAGGGCTTTGTTATAAGCCGAAAATTAAAAACAATGAATGTTTATTTAAAAAATAAAAATACCGCATGTGTCCGATCTTTTTAACGTTATGTTTTTATTATATATATCGGTGTTTGTTTATAAATAAGCGGTTTTAGCACTATAAAAGTGGTGAACGGATGTTACTTTAATAAATATATACATTTGACGAGGTTATTTACGGGCTCCACTCCCGTGGGTCGATCGGTAGAACTGCTGACTTTCAACGCGATGGTTTTAGGTTTAATCCTCGGCTTGGGAGAGGTGCTAGTCTAGCGGCACTGATGAGTTGTGATACAACGAAACAGAACTGTATGTCGATGACTACAAATATATATATATATATATATATATATATACATATATATATATATATATATATATATATATATATATATATATATATATATATAATTATTTGGGGGGGGAGAAATCCACCAGAGTGCTCAATTAAAAGGAAAACCGAAGATATCCGAAAAATAAGAGCGTATTTATATTTTGTATTTTGTGTACAGAAAGTTGTTAGATGAGATAAGTCATTGGTACCATCGGTTTCAAGCCCGATAATTAAGACTGTTTTAGATATCCATATTAAGTTCTCTTTAGCCAATAAGCAAAGATGAGTATTGGCTGAAGAGAGCTTGATATGGATATCTAAAACGGTCCTAATTATCGGGCTTGAAACCGACGGTACCAATGACTTATCTCATCTAACAACTTTCTGTACACAAAATAAAATATATATAAGAAAACCTATAATATATCGATGGATCGGGAGGAAAGTGATCATTAAGAATCGTGCAATAAATATCAATTAAAGTCATGTTTTTCTTCAAGGCATGGTGCAATTGGTTCCGTTATCAATTCCCTGAAGATTTCTCAATTTTACTCTGATAAAATATCGCTAGCCTGCAGTTAGAATACCATTCCAGGTGTTTCGCTCCGGTTTCTTTATTTGAAAATTCCATGTCAATATTATTGCCATTAGATCCTGTAAACATATATTTACGAAAATACTTGAAGCATACCTGTCCCATCATGGGTAAAATAAATGTCTTCGAACGCAATAGTTTGCATCAATTTAAGGATCCAAGACGTAATACAATGCAATATAACAACTAGCATAATATTATTTATGACTAGGACAACAGCATATTATTTTTATTGGTTTTACTCAGGAATGTGTATTCGTTGATATCTTATATGTTTTTATATGGAGTGGTATGGTTCTTGGTTTATTAACTGTGTCTAACTGTGTCGAATATATACTCGAGAGTCAAAACAATGAAAAGGGTATTCTGTTGTCACAGCCCTAGTTATGGCACTAGTAAGAAATTAATTCCTCTAGCAGAAAGGCGTTGCACGTTGCATAGAATCCCCATTTCTAACAAAATCCATAACATGATTTTGATTTTAGAAAATGTATAAACTTAAGGCAGAGGCTGAAAGTGTCTTTGAATCCATTGAGTCTTATTTAATTGGTGTCGAATGGCTATGGATAATGTATAATGAAAAACTGATATATTTTTTATTTTTGAATGAGAATGGTTTCCTTATTAGAAACGTTCAAGAATACTTATTGTTGCTGTCTAATTTATCTCGTTAATATATCACAATCATCGGGGTTTTTTTTAATTTTCACGAAAGAATTCAATCCCCCCTGTGCTCCTTGTCATTAAACTAAATAAGACTGAATACCACCAAAATTACGAACGTTTACGCCTAGCACCTTTGTTTGAAAATTCATAATAGCTTCATTAGCTTCTTATTTTTTTTTCTTGGGAGTCACCACTTACCAAGGCCCGAAGACCACTCGAGAATAAGGGATAATGAATGTAAGATGGGAGTCTAGTAATCATTAATGGTGTATAGTTTGATAAAAATTTTATTATTTATGGGGATGGCTCAACAAGAACTTGTTTACATCGGATTTGAAGGCTACTACCCTGCATTTAACTGAGAAGCAGACCAGTGGAAGAGTTCCACAGACGTGCTGTTCAAGGAAAGAAACTTTGTTCATGGAATCTGCGTTTAGATTTAGGCACAGATAGTGAGTGGGAGAAATTTATATAGTGGTTGTAGCTAGTCGGGTGCATTTTGTAAAAGTTTGGCAAGGGGACTATAGATTGGAGTTCAGTCTAACACTTGCCATGAAAATTACGATAGAGCAAAGACACGTCTCTTCTGTGGGAAAGAGGTTGCAGGAAAGAGAAAAGGGCATCACCTACTAGGTATCGAAGCCAGGTTTGAACTCTATCAAGGCTGGATAAGTTGCGCTGAGCAGCTCCTGCCCAAATGTAGCAACAGTACTTCATTTTAGGGCGTGCCCGGCTCTTACACAGTTTTGTTGTGAGTAGAAGCATAGAAATATAGAAATATATCCACTAAACTAACTTGATACAAATAAAGTTGATTGTTTACTTGCAACATTAAAAATAAATCGGCCATTGTCCAAATTAATCAAATACTTATTTGGGGAGGGGGAATTAAGAACTCAGGTTCAATCAAAACGAAGATAAAGTCCAAGAAAGCGAAATAGATTTTTATTTTCAGTTTACTGTAAACAATATTGTAATTAATAATTTCTCTAATAATAATTTTTCTAATAATTTCTGTAAACAATATTGTAATTAATAATTTCTCTAATAATAATTTTTCTAATAATTTCTGTAAACAATATTGT